>NC_137972.1:66684380-66761880 GCF_963924665.1 Micromys minutus
TTGTAGAGATACACCCATGGGAACAAATAGAAGAGGTGAGAGTTCTCTGCTGCAGACTGGGGATGCCACAGGACAACATACTCAGCCTTTGGACTGGTGTCCATTAGAAGTCTGCAGCATGTTCCCAAAGGACTTACCTAATAGTCACAGGATGGACACAGGGTCGCACAGAGAGGTGGAAAATGAAGGGCTACTGAAGGGCTACAGGTGACTCAAGTAATTTGGCCCCAGACATGTGGCATCCAGCTCCCCTACAATCGCAGGATGTAGATGTGGCTTCACATTAATAAGCAAGGTGGGGCCCTGAATGCCACGGTGCTGTCTAAATGTCAGTAATAAGTGCATGCTCAGCTTGAGAGACACAGAGAGAGAGGAGGGAGGGAGGGAGCGGGAAGCAGACATACAGGGGTGTTTGTCTTTGGGCTCAAATCTTACACGCCCATTATGTGTGCACTTGCCAGCTCACCTATTTACTAACATTTATTTGCAACCCAAAATTCGACAGTTAATGCCCTTTGCAGCTCTGCAGATATGTGCATGCTGCAACAAATACCCTCATGTCACCAACACATGTGTTCACACATGAGCTCTGAAGAAGTGGCCCCTGCCTTCCCCTAGCGCCTCATACATGTCTATTTCAAAGCCTGTTTAATGTCATTACATTTTCTTTTTGTTAATGTCGAGTATTCTGTCAGTACGTCCGCTACTGAAGAAACCTCAGAGCAGAGTGTGGAAGGGCTGTATGGTGTTCCTATGTGCAGAAAAAAAAAATTATATAAATACATTCAGGCATGAATGTTAGTGCTACTGGCTATCAGGCCAATGTTAATGAATCTACAGCACACACACACACACACACACACACACTTGCCTATAAACAGGAGCACACATAAAATAAAACAAGGTTTACAGTTGATCAATCGACAGAAATATGACCAGAAGAGGGCATCTGGCCCTGAATTTCCCTCAGGAACAATGCAACATTCACTACTTCAGAATCTTTGAGATTTTACAGAACATAACAGCTTCAAATAATTAGACCTAATTACATGTTTATTTCCTCCTTCGGTCCCCTAAGAGAGCCTAGAAGCAATTATATTCCAGTAGTTTCCAACAAGATTTTCTGATAAAAGAAGAAATAGATAAATGGCTCATGATAGGGCTGGGGTATAGAAAACAGAAGATGAGGTCAAAGGCTCCTACAATGGCAGAAAATGAGAAACAGTTGAGGAAAAAAATAGGTGTGTAAGAAATAAAGGAGAACTATGTTGGAGGGAAGCAAGAGCCAAATGGCCAGAAGTTATGCAATATAAGCACCAAAATAAATAACTATAGTATTTAATTATGATCTTACAAAAAATTATCATTTGTGAGCACATATGATACACAAATTACAAACAAATGAATGGGGGAGGTGGTGGACGCATCATACTTTGGGAAGAATTCAAAATGATAAATAGATAAAGAAGTAATAAAAGCTAGATCTCGGTACAAATGCCTATATTTCCTGCACCCAAGGAGATGAGAGAGGGGGATCCTAAGCTCAAAATCAGCTTGGCCTACATAGCAAGGCCCTGGCTCACACACAAAGAACCAAAGAGTAAATAAAGAAGGAAGATGATAGAGGGAGGAGTGGGGATAAACAGGCAGAAAGGCAGGAAGGTAGGTGGGAGGGAAGGAGGAAGGGGAGGAAGGCGGGCTGGCAGAAAGGCAGGAAGAAAGGAAGAAATGAAGGGAGGCAGGAAGGAAGGAAGGAAGGAAGGAAGGAAGGAAGGAAGGAAGGAAGGAAGGAGGGAGGGAGGGAAGGAAGGAAGGAAAGAAGGAAGGAAGGAAGGAAAGAAGGCAAGCAGAAAGGCAGGTAAGCAGGAAGGAAGGAAGGAACAATGCTCCTGTCAGAACACCACCACAGTGATTATTGCTAAGCTGAGGTCCGCATTCAATGGTGCTAAAATTAATGCTTGAATTGTCAGGAGAAGCATTTGTATTTCACCAAAGTGCTTCAGCTGAGTTGTTATCAACCACTGGGTGCTAGCATTTGTCGCTTAATTATGTGAAGCTTCTTCCTCTGGGAAGCAGCCCTTATTCCTCTTCCCATAGAGCATGAGTTCAGTGGGCTTGTAGTGAATACAGAAAGAATAATGATAGTAAGTCCAAAGAAAGGAAGGTAGGTACCACGTTGCCCAGATGAAGGAGGAGAGCATTACCAGTAATCTCACCATATGACGGACTGAGAAGGGTGTCTTACCTCTGTGATGCTCTTCTCCACAGTCTACAAACACAGTCCAATGGTGAATAAGCATTAGAAACCCCAAGTTAGGAGTTTTTCTGCAAAATCCATATCCAGTATTCCTTACAGTGCCAAGGGTATTTAAGAAAGAAAGAAAGAAAGAAAGAAAGAAAGAAAGAAAGAAAGAAAGAAAGAAAGAAAGAAAGAAAGAAAGAAGAGCAAAGACTAGAAAACTATCAAAGATTAGGGATACTAGTCATGATGATGAAGAAACAGTACACTAAAAACCACTCAGGAAATCCAACTATAGCCTAGTCCAGGTTATTTTGTTTGATTTTTGTTTTGGTGGATATACCTTGGTTTTGTGAGATGTTCGCCCACAGGGGAGCCAGGCAATGGGTACATGGTGTCTCTGCATTTGTACCCGAACAAATCTCAGCGCATTAAAGAGGCATTCCAACTCTTAGTTCAATCACATTAGCTGGTTCAATGGTGAATGCGAATCCCAGTGTCGGTTTTCTAGTAATGGAGTTTGTTGGCTTTAAAATTCCCAAATCAACCTACAAATGAACATGAGGTCCTAGACTACCATTAAAGCCACACGAGAGGCAGCAGCAGGAAGGTGGAGGACGGGAGTCATACAAGGGGGACATCTACTGACGTAGAGAGCTCAAAAGATCCTGCCAGTGAAGTGTACATCAAGAGAGGGCTCTAATAGACCCCTGGAGTGATAAAGTATCCATGAAAGAAAGAAAAATTACAAGCAATAGAATTCAAGAGAACACAGGAAAGGACTAATTGAGATTATCCATGTCCACCGATTCCTTTGGCCAACAGACGTGTGAACAGATGGTGACCATCATTCATGACAAGAGACTATTAATCCCCAATCCTTTTATATTCATCTCACTGCAGGGAAACATTAAAGGCTTGATGATACCTGGGACTAGAGACTATGAAGCCATGAGAGAAAGATGTAAGAATCAAAGGAGGGAATGGGATAAATGGAAGAGCATGCTCCCCAAAAGACTAGCAGGAGAATGCTTTTAATGCTGTCTGCGACAGCAACAATGTATAAAATGCCCTCCACGCCCATGGATTAGATATCAGATCAAAGAAACCTGTGAAATATAGCTGGGAGTGGCAGCTATATTACCCAATATCTGCTATGAAAAACACAAACTCCAAGGCTCATAAACTTGAGGCTAACTGTTGGTAAGAGTCAAGAGCAGAATAACACTGCTCCTCCAAGCCACTGTTTTCAAACATAAAACCTTTGTGGTATGTCTGTAGGAAGATAACTGTGAGAGAGAAGACCAAGAGATCTTCAAAACAATGCAGGCCCCTGCCATTTCTTTTTGATTCTCGCTATAACAAGATGATATGAGCCTCCTGCTGAATACACCATGCCCTTTGGTTGCAAGATATATAGAAAGCCACCTGGAATTAAACTGGAATCTTCTTTTCTGTTAGCTAGTTTTTACAATGCCAGAAGTTATTCTCTAGGTTGTTGGAATAGATAAGACATCAGCGATGTTATCCAACTGTGAATTCTAGCAACTACGATACCAATATGCCAGGCAAGATATACCCACTGGTGCAATAGTGTTGTGAATGTTATGGGGACAACCAAATGCTCTGATTTGCTTTGAAAGCCTGTTTACATACCTAGACTCATACTGTGAGTCCAGTCAAAATGCCATGGCTGGAGGTACCCCAGGCCCTAGGTTCACATGAGTGAACTCACTGCTTTTATGCAGCCAATATGATATGGTACCAAGTTGCATTCTAAATATTTATGATTATATCCACAGGCAAACACTATACTGATTTTTTAAAGATTTATTTATCATGTATAAGTACACTGTAGCTGTCTTCAGACACACCAGAAGAGGGCATCAGATCTCATCCCACATGGTTGTAATCCACCATGTGGTTGCTGGGATTTGAACATAGGACCCCTGGAAGAGCATTCAGTGGTCTTAATTATTGAGCCATCTCTCTTGCCCCACAACACTAATTCTTAATCAGAGAAGCTTATTCTTGCAGCACACAGCAATGAACACAGACTCTCATGAACCTTGAGATACCTAGAATAGATAACAGCTAAGTGCTTAGTCCTAATCAAGTTATCAAGACAAGAAAGTAAGAGCTAGAAGACAGGGAGAAGGCTGTTAAATGCTATGTTCAGGGTATGATGAAGCCAACCCAAACATGATCTCACAGCAGCTGTGGTTGCCTATACTTAAATAGCCAATCATAGATCAAGGAGGGGTTCATGGGTCTCTGCCCCTTCATGAGGAATTATTGGCAACTGATGGATTTTGAGAGAGGAATAGTCATGTTCTTCATCTGTATATTCACTAGTGATCCCACTAGATTCCAGCATACAGCTGCAAACATGTGGATTCCACTAGATTCCAGCATACAGCTGCAAACATGTGGGTCCCACTAGATTCCAGTGTATAGCTGCAAACATGTGGATCCCACTAGATTCCAGTGTACAGCTGCAAACATGTGGGTCCCACTTGATTCCAGTGTACAGCTGCAAACTTGTGGATCCCATTAGATTCCAGTGTACAGCTGCAAATATGTGGATTCCACTAGATTCCAGTGTAGAGCTGCAAACATGTGACCATACAGACAGGCTTAGTTCAAGTCAGCTAGCCACAAAAGAGAAAAGCCTGGATGTAGGAAGGAGAGAGGGATGGTGTCTTAGTTAGGGTTTCATCGCTATGAAGGGACAACATGACCAAGTCAACTCTTATCAAAGAATAGGTCTAACTATGGCTGGCTTACAGCTTCAGAGGTTCAGACCATTATCCTCATGGCAGGAAGCATGACAGGCTGCAGGCAGATGTGATGCTGGGAAGGAGCTGAGCATTCTACATCTTGATCCAAGGGAAGCCAGAAGGAGACTGTATCTTCCATGGGTAGTCAAGAAGAGGGTCTCTACCCCACTGGGTGGAGATTGAGCACTAGGAGCCCCCAAAGTCTGCCTACACAGTGACACACTTCCTCCAACAATGCTGCATCTATTCCTACAAGGCAACACCCAAATAGTGCCACTTCCTGTGGGCCAAGTTTGCAAATGCTACAGACAGCAAGGGTAGGAAGGAGATGAGGGCGAGAGTAAGAATAAACAAAATGCACTATATCCGTGATGGAACTGTCAAAGGAAGAATTTACTCAATAAAAATAAATGCAAAGACTAAAATAATTGCGAATAGAAACAATCCATGACCATTGGGACCCCGATCTTCCTCTTCCTCTCTACTTCCTGGGTGCCATGAGACGAGCAGTTTTCTCTAACACTTGCTTGAGTTCTGACTCATCAGAGGTCCAAAGTAACAGGGCCAACCAACTGAGCCACAATAAGATAATTACTTGTGCTTGTTACTGTAATTGTTACCAGGTCGATATGAAGAGGTTCAAAGGCAGGACATGCATGCACACATTCGAATGCACATACCAGAGGGGGGTGGGGGAGAGAGAGAGAGAGAGAGAGAGAATCCAACCCCACCTTAAAAACTTATGTTTTCAAATATCTACCTTCTTTCATTACTATGTGGTCTTAGGGTTTTATTACTGCAAATAGAAACCATGACAAAGACAACTCTTATAGTTGGGGCTGGGTTACAGGTTCAGATGTTCAGTCCATTATCACCAAGGTGGGAGAATGGCAGCATCCAGGCAGGCATGGTGCAGCAGGAGCTGAGAGTTCTACATCTTCATCTGAAAGCTGCTCAGAGAATACTGACTTCCAGGCAGCTAGGATGAGGGTGTTAAGCCCACTCCCACAGTGACACACATACTCTAGCAATGCCACACCTACTTCAACAAGGACACACTGCCAAATAGTGCCAATCCCTAGGCCAGGCATATTCAAACACCCACATCGGCTTAAAGTTGTAGATCTCAAAAGAATTTTAAGTTTGCAGAGGGTGATTTCTGGGACTATAACATCTCTTAAACTTCTTTCTGTTTGTATAGGACCTGAAAGGGTAACATAGTTTCATACCATGGCCTTCTTCCATGTTACCAATGGATACTGTGGTAAAACCTGTCATCAAAGCCAGCATCTCAAGATGACCTTTCAATCAACCCAAACCCCATGGCAACCACTGCTTGGATCTCTATCGCTGAAAATTAATTTTGCCTATTTTCAAATTTTCTATAAATAGAATCCTAAAAATTACCTTTCTTTATGGGTGATTTTGAACCACTGCCCTGGCTTCCGTGCTGCTGAATTAAATGATTGTTACAGTAGTGACCTAGTTTGCTTTTCTCGTTTGATTAACCGGGCCCAGAGAATATGCATGTCATTTCACACACTCCTATGTGTGATGAAAACAATTTTTATTCAGCATATCCTAGAATGCTGTGAATTAATCATAAAATTCTCTGCAATAACCTTGAGTTAACATTGTACTTATGAAGTTATAACAACCACGCTTTTCAACAGGTCCCTCCCAGCTACAATGGAGCCTTTTTTGTCGGTTAAGCGAGTCTCTGAACCACCAACTTCTACCTCCCCTGACTCCCTTTACCCCAGGACCCTCCTTCAGGGGACATGTTCACCCAAATTTCTGAACACCATTCCCATCCCCCACCCCATGTAAATCCCACCAGGGTGAAGATTTTGTGGGCCAGCAGTAGGCATAGTACAATAATCATGGTCAAACTTCTGGATTACAGCTCTTGGGGTATTGTGACCAAAGGAATAATGAGAAAGCAATGAAGACAGAAAAATAATGCTCTTACTGGCTGTTGGTACTATACACTCTTTAAATGCAAAAACATTGAGCAGATACCCCTAGGATGTCCAGGGGCAGCTGGTCCCAGCATAGCACAGTCAGGGCAGCAGTCTTGATCTTCAGTGGACAAACTAGGATCTATAAATAAATTCTTCTCACATCAGTCCTCTACTGTGAAGACAGGTTCTCTAAGAAGCCTCTTAGTCCTAGAAGCTAAGAACCAGGTAGTGAGCTGTAGCCCAGATCTGGCAGCATCTCAGGTTTCAGGTCTAGCAGAGAAAAAGGTGTTTTCAGTGCAACAGAGGACTCTGAACTTTGACCTTACAATATGCCACCGACCCTATAGTCACTCTCCAGACATGACTGTAGACCTGTCTGCCACCCACACACTTTAAACCCAACCAAGGGCTATTGAAGGATCCTCCAAACACTAAGGAAGCTGAGGAAGTATGTGTGTGGTCTCACCCTTTCCTTCAAGACCCAAGACTTTCTCTATTGACTTCAAAAAACTTGGGCACTACCAAATGAATACCAGATGTCCATGGAGAATGAATCTAGTGAGGGTAATTTGGGGAAGAACCAAAAAAACAGCCCACGAGAAAAGACCCAGACAGGATATAGCAGGGGCATCACACTGTGGCCAGTGTCTCTGGCAAAGTTGGGCCCAGATCAATCTATGTTCTACCAAGAAAATCAACAAGTGAGGATGGCTGAGAGATACATTGTTGATTTGCCAATCAACCACTGACCTCTGGAACAGAGACCAGGACTTTGGAAGAGGAAGAAATGGTAGATGATGATGAAACTTAAATGTGAATAAAGTACATTAAGGAAAAAGACTAGAAAAGACACCAGGACGAGTTCTAAGATGTTTGTATACCTACTCACTTTTCAAATTCACATATTAAAATATTAGAAGGTACAGCTTCGAGGAGATGGCTAGAGGCTCCACCTTCTACTATTTAAATGAAATAGTCCTTTTGAACAGGATTAATGCATAGAATATAGGGGTCTCGGTAGGCTGCTGAGTCAATGACCTATAGTCAGGGGCTTCTGGGTGTCTTCACATGGGGGATAGTTGTCAGGAAGCCAACCATGTTAGAAGGGTAGAGCTTTGGAGCCACTTCTCACACCTAAACATAAGAGCCAATAGCCAATGTTTTAACTGATAATTCCAAAAAGAATGGGATGTACAATTTCCAAAGACTGAAAGACCAGAGGTTCCTGCAGGATGACATACCTTCAAAGGCACAGCAGCCCCACACTCTTCCCACAAGCCTTGTCCATAGAGCAGCTCTTGCCCCTTCTGTCCTCTGTTGGCATCTGTCTTTACATATCCTTTATAGTAAGTGGATAAAAGTAAGTAGAGTGTTTCCCTGAGGTCTGAAGCTATCTGACAAATCAATCAAATCTGATGCTGAGAGGTGCTGACCCTAATTTATAGCTGGCAGGTCAAAAGCACCGGTTTCATGTGAAAATTGTGAAAGGGCTGTGTCTTCCATCTGTGGGAACTGGTGATGCTTGCCAGGCTGACAGGTTGAGCCAGGCTAAGCTGTAAGGCTTCCCGTCGGTGTCTGCCAAAGATGCTCAGATGTGGGAAGTCAGTCCAAACACGGTTTGGTAGACAGAGGTGAAGCATTCAATATTGAAAGGAAGAGTACAGAATCACTTTGAGTTGTTTCCTTATAAAACCTCTGCTAGCTCACCCCTTCCACCACAAGAAGGCACTGCTTCTGTGATGGTTTGCACATGCTTGGCCTGGGGGCTGGCACTATTAGGAGGCATGGTTTTGTAGGAGTAGGTGTGGCTTTGTTGGAGAAAGTGTGTCACTGTGATAGTAGGCAATGAGACCCTCCTTCTAACCATGTGAAAAGCCAGTCTTCCCTTGTTTGCCTTCAGAACAAGATGTAGAACTCTCAGCTCCTCCTGTACCATGATGCTCCCACCTTAACAATAATGGACTGAACCTCTGAGCCTGTAAGCACCAGCCCCAGTTAAATGTTGTCTTTCATAGGATTTGCCTTAGTCGTGGAGTCTCTTCACAGCAATGGAAACCCTAACTAAGACAGCCTCTGGGAAAGAAGGTCCTCATCAAACAGTGGTTCTGCAGGTTCCTTGACCTTGGACTTCCTCACATACAAATCTGTGGGCAATGGTTTCTTAACTGTCTCAACTACCCAGTCAAGGGCATTTTGTTACAGCATCCCACATATACTTAGACGTCAATTAGCTCTCGTTTTCCAGACTACCTACATTATCTTGTCACGTGAACCAATTCTGGCAAAGGGATATGTGTAGGCCTGCTAGGCAGGGGTAGGGGGTGTGTGTCAATGAAGACTGATACTTGTTTCTACTTAAAATTCCTGCTGCTTAGACAGATATGTTTCTTGAAGAGACAGTAGCCCTGAAGGTATGTGCTTGAGGCAAAGCCATCATGTTAAAGGCAACTAGGAGAAACAAAGAGCCTAGGCACACGGCACTGAGGAGAAGGGCTGGGCTGGATTGGCATTTTTCTTATAGACATACTGTTTCAGTTGGACATTTGTTTTCCATAGCTATTGTGGCAAATGGCCACATATTTAAGCAGCTGAAAGCAATATAAGGTTACAGTCTCTGACATGAATCTCACCATGGAGCCTCCCAAATGAAGCCATATGCATCCCTTTCTAGTTTCTTGGTGGCATGTGCATTCCAATTAAACCCACGGCCCTCCACGCCAAACTACCAGCATCACATGCCTCTCTGGTAAGTCCTCCATACTCACATCCCCTCTCTCCAGCTCCTGCCTCTGTCCATACAACCAGGTAGTAAAGGTCATCCTTTTACTGGGTATATTGGCTATACTCAATAGGTATACCTTCTTATCCATGTATGACTTTAATTTTTCCATGTAACACAGCAGGTTTCAAGGAACCTTTAAAACAGAAACATGTTGAAGAGACTATATTCTGCTAACCAGACATATATGTGACATGCAAACTCTCCTTACAATTTGAGACAGAAATCACATAATTACAATTAAAATTTTAAATTCAATATTAAAAAGTATTATGATCCAAAAAAAAAAATTTGAAACAGTGAATCAAGAAAGCTATGGTGGTGGTCTGAATGAGAATGACCATGGTCCCAGGAGGCTTGTATATTTGAATGTTTCATCTCTAGTTGCTGGACTGTTTAGGAAGGATTGGGAGGTGTGGCTTTCCTAGAGAGGATGTGTCACTGGTGGTAGGCTTTGGGGTTACAAATGTCCATGCCAGGCACGGTCTCATTCTCTCTGCTTCCTGACTATGGATCAAGATGTAAGCTCTTAGCTGCTGCTTCAGGACCATGCCTGCCTGCCCGCCAGCTACCACGCTCCTCACCATGGTGATCGTGGACTCGCCCTCTGAAATTGTAAGCAAGCTGCAAATTAAATGTTTCCTTTTATAATCTTCCTTGGCTATGGTGTCTCTTCAAAGCAATAGAGCAGCAACTGAGACAGCTCTCTTGAGATTCTCATGGAAGAGATACATCATTCCTGCCTCAGATGAGATTGAACCAAGTCTGCCTATTTGAGAGAGTGCTGAGCGCTCTCACTGAAAGAAATCAGGAGGGTTTTACATGGCACCTGTACCAACCTTAGCTAGGATAATACTCCTTCACAGTCTGTCTATCTAAACTCAGGCCTAACATCAAAAGTATCCAGGGTCAAGCAGAGTATGGTGGTTTATACTTTAATCCTAACACTCAAGAGGCCAAGGCACGAAGACTGTCATGAGTTGATGTCCGTCGAGGGATACAAAGCAGGTATCAGACTACATTGTGAGTCCCTGCCTCAAACTCACGCACATACCCTCTCCTCCAAAATTAAACAGTATCCTCGAACATTTTTAGCTAATTTCTGAAAAAGGCCATTCTTGCGGCTTTCAACTTGAGCCAGCTCTCCATATCCATGGTAATGCATACCTATCTGAGCATTCAACTATAGGTAGAATCAAAACATGAAGAAAAATGCCATCCATGCTAAACGCGTAAAGGCTTTGTTCTTGGTTTCATCCCCTAAATACAGCAGGGCAGCGATGATTTACAGAGCATGCGCAATGATTCTCAGAGCATGCGCACTGCGACAGGCATCCCATGCAACTGGAGAGGAGGCGGAGGACATAGTATGAGATGAGTACTCCTGAGAGTAAGGGACATTAGCATCCACAAATTTGAGTATCCTCCAGGGGTCTTAGACCCAACACCTGCAGCAACCTCTTTATTTTAGTAACCCTAATAGGATGGTTCACCTTGCTAATTAAAGGCACCAGCTGTGCTTCTTAAAAAGGCACCGCTAGACACAAGCCCTTTGTATAAATAGAAAGAGGAGGGAGAGTTTTAAAACCTTGTGGATTTAAAACAAAGATCCCAAAGCTCCCGGTTATCTACTAAGCTCTTCCTTTACTCAGTTAAGTTCTCTGGGTCTTAACAATGTGGAACTTACCTCCCTCCGGGACTTGAGGCCGAGTATGCTGTACAGTGCAGGGCAGCTCTGGGCCCTGCTGTGTGGAGTGAGGCTGGGTCAGATCACTCTGTAGGAAATGCTCACAGACTGTTCCTGTGGGGTCTTGGCAGGGATGCTGACACTGACCTATTGAATGTTAAGTGTGATACTTCCTGTTAGTCAGAGAACAGCCACAGGCCACAGGCCATAGGCTTTGTTCCAAGAGAGAATCAGATGAATGAATAATGCAGAGGCTCATTTTTTTCAAATGAATTATAAAATAGTCCATACACAAGCTCTGAGCCCTCCTCCGGATGATAAATATCCCATTACATCAGCAGAGACGAGAATCAGACTGTTCAACCAGGTGAAGCAATTTCATCGCAATCTACTCCTTCCGTCCGGTTTTCTTGGAGTCTTAACTTCTTTGAAATTGCTCTGAGAAAAATTAATCTGAAAACAACTTTGAAAGTCTAAAAGAAACAGGTAAAACCTGGATCCTACAGAAAGTCCAGGAAGACTCAGATATGAGCACAGTGTGACCCTGAAGACCCAAAAGACCCCATCCTGGGTCAAGAAACTTCAGTGTAACACCTTTGGTGCATAAAATTACCCAAAAGAAAGAAGACAAGATCTTACAGTCACTGTAGAATGAGCTAAGCGAGGAAGGCTTAGTCAGTAGACTAACCTCTCCCTTTATAATTGTTTGGATGTACAATGCGTCCCCAAAGGCTCGTGTGTTGAAGGCGGGCCCCCAGAGTGGTGCTATTTGGAGTTGGTAAGGCCTTAATGAACACAGGCCTCCTGAGAGGTCCTCAGATCACTGTAGACAGTTTCTCAGGAGGGACAAAGGTCCTGGTGTGTCTTCTTCCTGACTGATGAGGTAAATGATTGGCTCCAAGTTGTACACCAGCTATCAGGTGGTACCTAGTCTGAGGCCCATCATTGTGTGCTGGAAGCACAGAGCCCCAATAAGTCTTTTCAATAAGTCTTGAGTATTTTATCATAGCAATGGTAAGCTAGTATGCTTTAAGAGAACAGAATAAAAACAGATGGATCAGAGTAAAGAAGAGGGGAAAAATCCGACAGCTTAATTAAAGAGTGCAACATCTACAAATTTATGCAGTCAAGATGGATAAATAAAGGGAAGCAAAGAAGAGAGACGGCAGTACCCAAAGCCGCCATAAAACAGGACAATGTCCATGGTGCTCTGAAGGGTTAGCACAAGAGTCCAAGCAGAGGGGCATTCCTCAAAATGATGGAAACCTTGCCACTATCTGAATGGCAAATGATAAGAAGAAGGAGCCTTTCAGACAAATAATCAGACGGGACCAAATGTGAACAATTACCCTTCATTCCTTTCGTAGGACACGAGTCTTATCAAGATTAATTACTAAAGCATCAACATACCCCAAAGCCATGTGGTAGAGAAGAACACACCTAAGTAGAAAGGTGAGTAACACTCAGTGCTGCACAATAGTTACATTTCATCACCTGGCCAACACGGTGGCCTAAGATTACCACTTCAGGGAACATCCCAGAGCACTGTATGATTTCAATCAGCCACACATTTTTTTAAAAAAAGATGATGAATGACACGGGAACTCTTGTTCTTCAACCTACAATGGGAATCTAACTCAATAAGCCCATCACAAATGGAAAATATTCGAAATTGAAAATACATTTAGCAGTATACACCTATAAGTCATTGAGACAGACAGACACACATACACACAGACAGACAGACACACACACATATCAGGAAGCTTTAAGTTCTATACTCAACACTGTATACACTAGGGGTAATGGGGGGGATACCTGTAAGGATATGGATATATTATATATATATAATATATATCATATACAAAGCCAAAATCTCAGTCACTAGCATGGGGTCAGGGTGGAGGGAAACTGCATTTAATGGCCTCCATTTAACTCATTCTAGCTCAACCCCACAGCATGGTGCCAAGTGAGTTGTTTTGTGTTCACAGGGCTTCACTGGGACCTGCTATCACCACCACCAAAAGCTCATGTCACTAACCACAAAGAGTTCAAACTTGAGGGTGTAAAGCTACTGAAAAAGTTTTGCCTCCACCCTGTTCATAAGCTCAATTACTACATCCAATAACAAGAAGGCTGAGGGGACCTGAATTCTTTTACTCTATGAGGGCTCCTCTGTGTGCTCCTTTGCATTACAGAGTGCTGGCTGCTCCAAATAAATCAGGCAAACCAGAAGCATCACACCAAATGCACCCAAGGCTCCCATTGATCCTGGGTGTGGCTGCCCCCATGCCCATCGAGAGAATCAATCAACCTTCCTCTGGTCCAGGCTGGATGCTATGGATATATCAGCTTCCATTACACATCCCAACGCTCCACGTCACCACCTCACCTGTTAGGTGATCACTTCCCCCGCCCCGCTTCTGTGGGGGTGAAGGGGACAGGGAGGTAGGCAGAGAACACACAGGGCTAGCAGCTGAAGATGCTGTGTATGGCAGAGGTCTAAGGACAACCAAGCATCAGGCTGCCTAGCATGGAAGGCATCACTGCATCTACAGAACAGACTCCCTCCCTGTACGCCTCCTTAAGGGCTCCCCCAAGGGGGTACAGCCTTTTTCACCTGGTCCTGAGAAGCTGGCTCAGGAGACTGCTGAAAATGCAATTACAAGTGTCATCCATCACAGAATGAATTTTAAAACTTTTCTCCTAGAAAACCGAGTTTGAAGCACACGATGCTGATTTTCCCGTGCCTGCGTTGTTTTCTGGCTTGTCTTGCAGATTTGCTTTTTTAGGCGACCCTAAATCAATTGCAAGCCAGAACCAGAGAAACAACACACAATTCCTTTAGAAAAAGGCACAAAAGGCACAGAGCCACTCGTTGGATAGCACCGAGCTCTGAACCCTCCTTTCTCTCACTTGAGTAGACAGTGGGGGAGTGGACACTGGGAATCCCTAAGCCGCGACAGTTTTAAGAGGAGAGAGAGGTAGCTATACCCGAGTGCTGAATCCGTGGCCTCTGGTTTTTGAAGGCTTTCCTGCTGCGTTGAAAGGAGTAGACTTATATACTTGATTGTGCCTAATAGGGGGAGGAAGGGGAAAGAACAGGGGCCATCTGCAGGTCCTGTCTGCCTCACTGTGCTAAGCAGGAAAGGGAAGAACACTGCCACATTCACAGCCTTGCCCACCTTATGCCCTAGGACAGACACAGCATGTGTGGAAGGATGAAGGAAGGGCAGAAGGAAGGGCAGGAGGGAGGGAGGGACGTCTGCTACTATTCAGCGTGTGGAACTGCCCACATGCCAAAGCCTCTTCTTGTCAATAACTGTATTTGTTTTATATTACTTCCGTTACTATCGGGAGCAATTTCATCTTTAGAGTAACGGCTGCGTTTCTCATATTTGAAGGCCTATGGCTATGTCTTCACATAACACTCAAAGCTAAACCCCAGAGCGGAGTGGTCAAAGGAAAAGCAGCTAAGTTCAGAGGAAGTACCAGGAAGGAGTCAGAGCTAGAGAGAACTGGCCAAGCCAGAGACAGATTGTTGGGTGGTTTGGGTGGGGGTGAGGGTGACAGGTCAGGAACACTAGGAAGTAAAGTTCTGGGAGAACAGCCCCAGAAGCTGTAACCATGAAAGGAACATGCCTCAGGCTCCTTGCTCTTCTAAGCTCACTCACAGTGGGGACCAGAGACATCTGGGGCTGTGATGCCAACACAGTATCCCCAGCACTGCTACAGGGGAGCCCTGGTATTTCAGTCCAGGTAGAACAATTTCACAATTATGCCCTAACAGTGGCAGAAGGACTGGGGTCCACAGGTCAACGTGGACCTCACGTCTTTTCTGAAAGATTAAGAACATCCATTTCTTTAACTGAAATGTGGCCATGGTAGGGAAGGCAATAAATCCTGCATGCTGAGCAGTCTGATTCTCTGGCTGGCTGGGTGTTTTCAACCACCTTTTTACATTATATGGGTAATAAATACTCAAGGAAGGACACAGAGAAAACACACACACACACACACACACACACACACACACTAATAAAATTCACCTCTACTCAGCAATAAACAGTTACTAGCTTGCCGTGGGTTCGTTCAAGCTTTTGTGGGGGAGGCATGTGTTTGTATATGGTATGCACACATGTGTGTGTCATGTGTGGGAGCACAGGTGTGGGAGCATGACGGGACATGGGATGAGAGACACTTGTTAACTGGTGTCCTCGGTTCCTTTTTACATTACAGAAGCACAGTCTATCACTGAATCCACATCCATACCCTTACTAGGCTAGTAAGCCGGATCCCGGTCCATCTTCTAGGTAGCTGCCACGCCTACAGGCTTTTTACCTAGGTTCTGGGGCTCTGAACTCTAATCCTAACCCTTACACAGCAAGCCCTGTTTGTACTGAGCAACTTCCCCCAGCCCCTCCACTCTGGCTTTTTCATATCACTACATATTGATCAGCACCAGTAGGAATTATGTCGTGTGCATTTAAAATAACGTGAGGATTTGCCCAGGCAACTGAATAGTCTTTGAAAACATGGTTCTCATGGCCGTGGTGTGGGCAATAGGGTTTTATAATCACCCTGCTACTGTTTGTGGTCTTTCAAGTAGTGGGCGATATTAAGCTAAGCTAAAGGAGGCAAAAGAATATTTTGTTACAAAAGTTTTATTGTGGTCTCAGATTTCAATGTGAACCCTCTGAGAGTGAAGGAGAAAAGGCCACAAACATTTACTTTCAGAAGGTTATACCTGTCAATCTTCCTCCAGTTGTCTGGCAACGCATCTGTTCCCCTGCATGCACGCCCTTATTGAAGAGCAGATATTTAAAGTCTCCATACCCAGTTTCTGGACCTCTCAAAACCCCACCCTGCATGGGGAGGCTTTTCATTTGCATTTCTACGATCACTGGTGAGGTCTGGTGCTTGTGTCTCTCTGCCTTTTTTGAATTTCTTCAGCAGCTGGCTAACTGGAGACCCTACAGCCCCTCTGCATTTGATGTTAATGTTTCCGTATTGATTTATGGCCTGCTTTTAGTATAATCAGGATGGATTGGCAGGTAGATAGCATGTGTCCTGATGTGGCAATTCTGTGATGGCGTTTGACACACACAGCACACTAATGGATGTGTGGTCAATTGTACCAATCTCTCCCTGTATGATGCCGTCCTTCGGCGGGGATCAGCCACAGCTCCAGGGCTGTCACTGTCTCCATTTCCTAGATTGGATACGGAGGACAAGGAGAGTGCATTTCATGCACAGAGGTGGGAGGTGGCAGGCTGGCTCAGAGACACTCCCAATGGCTCTGCCTTCTGAGATTCACACGTCACCCAGTTGCAGCCTGGGATGAGCAGTTATCATGGAGTGATACCACAAGGCAGTAATTCTACCCGGGATGGAGGCAGTCGGGCAGGCGAAGTGAACCTCCTGGAAACGGAACTGTGTGGAGGACCCAGTGACAGAGTCCGTGCGCACAGCTCCATACTAAAAGCGGTGCCCGGCCCTCGGTGAGAGACCTCGGGTGCCGATAAAGAGTTAAAACACATTCCTTTTTAATATTTTCTTCAGCAAAGCTGTTCTCTCTGGTGGCGGCTAAAGGTGACACAGAAATGCTCAGAAAAGTTCCAGGGAGGGGAAAGTATGAGCAAAATGCAAAGATACAGACGTACAGAAGTGTCATAACAAAACCTGTTCTTGTTTATTTTCCTCTTCCCTGGCCCACAGAAACTGGGAGAAAGCAAACATTTGGTCCTGGTGGCTAAGTTTGAGGCCGTTTGTTATCTAGTCGCAAATAACTAATGTGTTGTACAGAGGTGCCTGCTTAATGGTTCAAATTGATGATGGCTTATTTTATAATTTCTCAATGCGGTTATTGGAACATTAAATGTATGTTTTCAACTTACTGGGGGTTGGGGATACAGCCCCATTGTAAGTCAGGGCATATCTATACATGAATGCATAGAACAGCATCTATGGTAGATTATGACAGGGTGGAGGGAGGAAGGCTTGTTACCCAGTCCATGAAAAAACAATGTAATCCTTTTTCACCTCTGAAACTGGGATTGCTATGGGACTTGCTTTGGCCAAGGGAGCAGTATGAAAGATGAGGCAGAAGCCTGAAGCTACCTGTACACAGGAGTTCACCATACAACTATGTCACTACTTCAGGAAGGAAGCAGAAGCAGGTCTGCCAGGGGAGACTACATGACCCACAATCCCTTCCAGCTGACCACCTATCAATCATATGAGGAGGCCCTCGGCAGCAGGCTCAGCAGCTTATGAGGGGCTTAGGCAAAAGCAACATTCATCCATGTTAATGTCCCCATGAGTGTGTGTTAGGAAAAGCCATAGAGCTCTTGGCTGGTGTGTAACACAGAATTTAATAATGGCATAACTGTGAGTCTCACTGTTCCGATTATGGGTGTGGGAACAGTTCAGTGGCCAAGACTGTCTCTCAGTAGTGCTCTCTTGTTGACTCATCCACTGGAAAATCATTCCAATAAAGGACAATAGGTGAGTCTAACCTAGTGTTTTATTCTCTTTTTCCATCATCCCTGAGACTTTGTTTCAGGATGCTGCTTCTACTAATAACTTCTATCAATACAAAAGCAAATCACGGCCCATTACCATGACAACTATTTTCATTTTGTCCAGAATAATGTTATCTGATCTTCTACTTAGAGAAATGTTCACAATTACTTGTGTGAACAATGAGGCTTCCAATGAAGAGCTTCAAAGAAGGATGCTAGTAACATCGATAGCTAGACAGATAAACAGACGGACAGACAATGCAACCAAAGGGATGACTCCGTGGCTATTACTTACCTACAATCAAGACTAAACCTGCCCCAAATCTCTAAGTCACTTGGTAGCCAGTGTCCCCAAGATCATTCTGAACGATGTCCTAAGTGATATAAAGGGATGCTGGGCATGTGTGAAGACATAGTACCACTCTATAGCCGCTGTGAGAAAGAACTCCATAGACAAAAAGTAGTTCAAAAGAACTATTTACAGCTCAACATGAACAACATGACTCAGCACCAAGCAACAGTGTGGGAAACGACACTGCAGGCCAGTTGCAGAAGGATCTCTGAGGGAAAATCCCCAGATTCTAAAGAGTAAGAGTCAGCATGGAGCAGATGGGTTCAGGAGCAGGAAGCAAGAACAAGTTCTGTGTGGGGAGAATCAGTTTTCTTAGAGTGGAACTCACCCTTTCCTCCGTGTCCTCAGCACACCACTGACGTCACCATACTGACTGAGGCAGGTCTTTACTCCGCCTACCAACTCAGATGCTCACTTCTACAGGCAGCCCCATCACAGATACTTCTACAGACAGCCTTTCTACAGCCAGCAGGACATCCCTTAACCAGGGCAAGTCAATACTTAGCATTAGACTGACTACACAGGAAAGGGCCAATCATAAGCCCCAATCCAATCATTTTAACTCTTCCACCCAATTTGAAGCTTCTAATCCCTTCCCAAAGTGGTCTGCCTGTTCCTGGGACTCCTTCCCTGTCCAGGTACTTCCATCACGATGTCAGACAATCACAACTATGAGCACATGCTTATAAGTACATAGCAAAATAAAATCCCCCCCTCTGTTTAATACAATTCTTTTATGGGTCATGCTCTTGTTCTGATGAGGGCATCACTGACTCCTCAAGAAAGAATCTTTTTACTTGATGAAGTAGTAGCTTGTTTGTTTTTGTTTGTTTCATAAACTCCACAATAGTTTTTCCTCAGGTTGGTCTTCCTCAAGACGCAGCTGGATGCACAGTTTGTTCAGAGGTGCAAGTGTTGATCCCATGAGCATCTGTTCTCACATGATCTCAGGTGTACAGCTAGATGACCATAGTTCGGTATAACCTATCCCCTGGCTGGCTGCGAGGGGTAGGTGTCGATTCTGCCCCAGTCTAGTCAGTAGAACACCCAAGAAACTGCATTAGAAACAGCCAGCCAAAGCATTTCTCTAAGCCTTCTAGTCCCAGTACCAGATCTGCTGGTCAGCCCAGCCTCTTCCTAAGAATATAGTCTCACAACAGAGCAAGAAAGGGTGGGAGCAAATAAAAATCTGGCCATGGGCTGTGGTAGTGTGTTGTGTCACCAAAGGTCTAGCATGACATGGTGGTGTTGGTGGGGAGACAACATGATGTTGTTCCCATCTTGCCTTGGGAACAGTTTTGCCATTTATAAAATACCTTTTTATCATCACTGTGAGTATATGCTGTCATTGAATCACACTAGAAACCTAACAGTTTGCTGTGCAGAAATTGTCACAACAGCTGAAGACCTCTGATCTCTAATCAACCCACCAACAACCACAAAAGCATTCAGTAAAGCAGTGTCTTGTAGAAGGCTGAAAGCCAGGAGGGAATGAGGTCACTGTTTACACAGGGCCTTTGGCCTATGGCCCAGCGTCACAACCTATGTTCTGTGTGAGGAATCCAACAGAAGAGTTCCATGACTCTCCTGTGAACACAATCCATAATTCAACCATGACTTGACTTGGTAGATCACAACCACTTTCCAAAAGCTATGTTGATACAGTCACACCTTATTAAGAGATGAAAGTGATCCATCTTTATCTTCTGCACCAATATCTAAAACACCTAAGGACAACCATTTCAGACTCAACAGTTAAATTCTAAAATACAAAATTATATACATATCAGGCATTATTCCTGAGGCATTGTTTGGTGAGAGTCAGTCCAGTGGAACATTTCCGAAATGTAGTAGTTACAAAGAAACATGGACACCTCTACAGTTCCAACTTCCGGCTGAAAAGCTGTCGACTCAAGCTCACCACCATAAAGAAAAGTAATATGCAGGGCATTCTTACTCTCTTTCCAATTAATAAGTGCTTGGTGGTGAAGGTCACCTGCAGGTCAATCTACCAACTATAAACTGACAGGAAGGATACAATCCACCTTCATGCAATTTCTGGATCTATTGCTGGCTTTCACTTAATGGACAACTTGTCAAGTTACAACTCTCTTGAGTACCTTGCTACAAAGCATTTATTTCCTGCAGATAAGATATTCTCAAGACAATAACTGTGACATCAACAGTAGACTGGCAGCAAGAAATCTATTTTCCCCGTTTCCCCAGGTGCCGGACAAGCCTGTGGCGATGCCCTGAAACTGTGTCACTTTGCTCTGTGCGGTCACTTTGATCAACATGTTGTCACGGATAATTTTTCTATCCTTCAGTTCCCTTCATTATTTAAAGGCCAAGTTTATTTAAATCTTCTCTCATAAGAGTTTTCAGCCAGATGTAATTGCTTAGAGTATGCTTTGAAACAATGTCTGATCATTACTGGGAAATAAGAAGATGCAAGTTGATTTCAAAAAAAATGTTTTTATTTATTAAATTTGTTCTTTAACAAATTCATATGTGTGTGTGTGTGTAGGTGTGTGTATAATGTGTTCTGATTGCACTCTCCCCTTGATTTCTTCTCTTATCTCTCCCTTCTACCTTTCCATTTTGCCTGAACCTCACCCCAGACCATACTTTTGGTCCCTATCCCTTGCATGCGAGAGGCTCTGAATACTTTGAATATCTCACAATATTCATCTTTTGTGATCAGCTTATCTCACTCAGCTCAATATCCCCAAGATTCATCCATGTCATCCTGTATCAAAAGTCCTTCCCCTTTATGGCTGAATACTATCCTAGTACACAAAGGTAGCACATTTTGTTTCCATAAGTACTTCAGGCTCCTGGGGGTTAAAACTGCTGAGAACATCGATGAACAAATATCTCACATCCAGGCTCCCAGTTCTCTCCTGTAGAAACCAATTCTGTCTAATCCTCAGGAAGGCCCACCGATCTATCCTTTATTTGATGTTTAAAAGATAAACTTGGCTTCCTCAAGAGAAAGTCTGATGGCTGAGTAAGTGATGTGCTTGGAGCAGCCAGGAGACCTGCTATCTCAAGGACAATGTAGCCTCCTCTTGGGCATGACCCCTGCTGGCCCAAGTGTACTTGAGTCAGGCAGGCAGGTGCTGGGTTATTGTTTGTATTGTTTTTTTTGCGTTTTTTTTTTTTTGTATTTTTAGGGGGGGTTATTGTTTTTTTTTTCCATTTTGTTTTGTTCTGTTTTATTGATATGCAACCTGGGAAATGAGAAGTTAGGCACAAGGACTCTTCATTAAGGCTACTTAAGGGGCTACCCCTACACTAAGTAAGTGACCACAGAACCATGTTAGTTTACTAAAACCATCAAGCTGTGTGTGCATTTAAAATGGGATTATGGTAAGATTTATAGATTATAACTCATCAAAACAAAGGCAAAGCGATGACGGAACATAAATCAAACAGCAAGCTTTAGATGTTGTCTCTTCAACCGGGTCGAAGACACGGCCAGTTTTAAGTGTTAAATGGTCACCGCCCCGTACAGCATTTATACTCAGACACACATTCAAAACAGTTGAAAACATGGACTCAAATATTCGTACACCTATGATCACCAAAGCACTACACAATAGCCGAAAGGTGGAAATGAGCCCAGCATCTATCAGTGGCTGAGCGGATAAACAAACTGGCCTACAAATAGGCAGCACATAATTTGGCCTTAAAAAAGAAAGGAAATCTGACACATCACATACAGATGAACCTTGAAAGCTATCAGTCCAGTTTCTGTTGCTACGACAAAAGCCTGAGACTAGGCAATTTATATAGAAAGGAGGTTTGACCCCTTTAGTTTGGGAACCTAGAACGTCCAAGAGCATTGCATTGGCCTGTGGACTTGGGATATGTCAATACATTGAGGAATGTGGACAGGCAAGAGATCAAGAGAGAGAAAAAACAGGGGAAGGCCACATGAATGTCTGTAACAGACCCACTGGACAAGCAACCCACCCACTCCTGCAATAAGACCAGTAAGCCATCTGCTCATGAGGAGCTGGACTCCACCTGCCAACAGTGCTGCACTGGCTGGGGATGGGCTTTATACCACATGAATCTTGGGGGACATTTTCAAACCAAGTGAATGCCAAGGGATATAAGCCAGCCATAATAGGACAAAGAGTCATACTAATAGAGTTGCTTCAAGCCACCAGATTCCTACAGACAGAGTAGAATGGGAGTTGTGGGGGGCTGAGGACTGGGAGACAGGGGAGCGTTAGCACTTAACGGTTAAAGGCTTTCTGAGCTCTAGAGACAGGTGTTGAAAGACACTGTACAGTAAATGTGACTATTTCACCATGACGTAACATTAATTAGGAATGCTTTTTAAAAACCGTCTTAGTTTGCAAGAGCATACAGAAAAGCAAAAATCTCAGGAGCATGAAAATAGGGAACTCAAGTGTCCCCAGGGTTGGGCTGGCATGTGCCTTCCACCCCCAGCCTGCCATTAACATTTGATTTCAACTGTGTTGTGTGCTCAGTGGATTCTTAAGTGTTAATTTCAAAACATAATACAGGACAGTAGAGGCGAAAAGAAAAAAAAAAGCATAAAAGCTGCACACCAATAAACCCCCTGTCAATCACCGGCGAGATCCACGCGGGGATTATCAGAGCAGAAGGCTTTGAGTACTTTAGGAAGCAAGTGCTGGGCCAAACTCATCTCATTTTCTCTTTTAATAAGGTTACAAGATTGGCATATTAGAGGATTGCTAAGCAGATGAGGGCCTGTATTTCAATATGATGTTAACACTGTCTTTCACGTGCCCTGGGAAGATGGTGGCGATGGGGAGGGGTTGGCAGGCAGCAGAGCCTGGGAGACAGCAAGTGTCTATCAGGGCTCAGGGCCAGCCAAGTGGCAGGGTCAGGGGAGAGGATTATGACATCAGAGTGAGACACCAAATTGCAATGAGATCATCTCACCAGGCTGGAATGTTGACTTTCAAAATGAACAGCTGAATTTACCCGTGATACAAATGTTCTACATTTGGGTACCAGTGTTTTTTTAATACCAAAGCAGCCTGTGGTGGAAAGAGAGAAGACACAGAGTTTTAAGAACTTTCACTTCCTCCTGGGGCAGTGAGTTGTACAGGTGGAAGCTACCCATTCCATAGAGGAGTCTGTCTGTCCAATGTCTGACAACAGCATCCCCTCCCCCTCGTCAGAAGCCAGAAGAGCTGGGTGCTGAAAAGCCTTTTGATGCTCAAGCAGATAAAAGAGCTACTGGGGGAGTGGAATGTGGAGGTGTTCCCCCCAACTTATAAGACTTTAATAAGAGATTTGGCAGCTCCATGGATCTGTGGAATGAACTAGGGTAACTGAGTCATGGGGCAAAATTGTTTACCTGCCAGTCTTGTAACATGCTAAACTGCATCAATGGCTCACACAGGCTGGAGTCCATGAAACCAATGGTTGTCTTGCTTGAATAAAGTACAATGTATTTGAATGCCCTACAGCCGAATAGTAAGGTCAGCCATGAGAACTCACCGCTCATAACAACTCATATTTGCCAGGCTGTAGATTTTGAAATGCTGGGCCTAGAATGCAGACCTGGAGTATGTTAAACGATCACCCCATCTGACCTGAACTGCACCCCTTGGTCACATCTTTCATTCATGCTTTGTTGCCGCAGCTATACCATCCAAGGTGCAAATGCTTCTCTGCAGATCTCTGCTTCTATTTATCCATCCTCAACTTAGCCAAGGATCATAGGACCTGCTGCTCCATGTAGGTAAACCGCTGTATTTAAGACTTTAAAATTCTTTCCATTCAAATTTCCATTGTGAACTTATCGATTGACAACAAAAAAAGGGAATTGTCTCTGCGAGATACAATCCTACAGCCACATGGGAGGAAGGAATTCCTCTGTTCTTATACCAATAGCTCATGAGAATAAACGAAGCCAGCAAGAGAATATGATCTATCCCAGAAGAGCTGAAACAGATGACTTCCAATCTCACCATCAAGAAACGATCAAAGTTCAAGGCAATGGATATGCTAATTGCTCTGATTTTTATAATTATAAGATGCATACAGGAATCAAAATACCGAATTGTATCCCATGAATATGCACAATGATCGTATGTCAAAAATAAAAAGACCAAAATCAAACAAATGAAAACTAATTGCCTATCACTAACAGGTAATCAGCAGGCATTTCGGATGGCTTTGTCAAGTGATATGACTCCCTTTCAAAGCCTGGGAGTCTCTGCTTAAATAGAGCATGCCTTCAGTTTGCTGCATAGGATTTGGGATAGCTGATGGCCTGGGACAGGCTTGACTCTGCTGAATAGTTATGCAACAAGTATTTACTGAGTATCAGTTAAGTGCAGGCACACTGCTCTGTATGTGAGCAGGAAGGGCAGTGACCCTGTTAGGCAAGAAAAACCTGGTTTAAGGATCAGAAAAATTAACCTAAAGACACAATGGAGCAAAGGAAGCGTCCATTGAGGAAGAGCCAGTGTGAGAATTTCTATCAGTCGCCTAGAAGGCAAGAAGCACACAGGAAAAGGACTCGAGTGACTGAGGAGCATCCTGAGCATACTGAGGGCTGGTTGAGGTATTTCTAGAGGTTGTGCAGATCATTGAGTGAAGACAGCAAAGGCACAAAACGGTGAGGTTGTGAACAGTCCAAGAGAGAGCCCAGAGAAGCATGCCGTGACACACAGTCAGGAGTCCAAAGGAGGCTGCTGTGATATACACAGGAGAGCCCAGGGGATGGTTCTCCCAGAGGAGGATGCTGTGACTCCCAAGTGAGATCCCAGGGAGGGACCTGTGGTGTCTAAATGACAGTACAGAAGGGGATTCTGTGGCACTCAGGTAAGAGAGCCCAGGAGAGGAAGCCGTAATATCCCGAGGAGAGAGCCAGGAGACCCAGGTTGTCATCACACCCAGTCCAGGGCCTGAAAGTCTTACACTGTGACCTCAGGTGAGGTCCTAGATGTCAATGCTGCTGTTCATCCATTCAAGATGGTACATGATCTTCGCTGTCTTGGATCAGAGCCTCCCTGATCATCCACGGGCTCCTCACAGGATTGAGCCTGTTAATGTCCTCTCATACACAAGGTGGGTTTCCAGGCTGGGTGGTTGCTTTCCTCTTCCTCAGTTTATGAAGTGTTCATTGCTAAGAGATGCTGGGGTACACGGGAAGTGGGGGGATGACAAAGTTATACCCCTCATCATGCAGCTTCTGTGAGCCTTCACCCAAGTTGGGATGGGATTTATTTATCAATGATGCAGCTGCTGAGGCTGATTTACAAGAAGCCCCGGGAGGCTGCTCGGCTGCTGTTACCCAAGCTCTCCCATAGGTTCATCACTAAGCCAATTTTGAATCAAATCAGTTCTTTGGTCTACTGAAAGAATAGACATTTCTAGGCTTTTCCCCTGGAAAAGTCATGTGATCCAGAATAAGGATGCAACAGCCCGTAGGGGAGACCCAGAAGCTTGAACAAAAGAAGCAGAGGTAAGGATGGAGAGAAGGGAACAGCCCCTGTGCATGTTTGGACAAACAAGCAGAACAGACAGGCAGGCCACACAAAGGAATTTGAGGGAACCTGTCAAGCATGGGGGCTTGGGTAAGAACAATACAAAACCAGAAAAGCTTCGCTTTCCTTTCCCCAGGCGATGGTCTGACCAACGTTCCAAGTCCAGGGTTTGTGAGTGCAGCAGACTTGTAGTCTATTTATCTCTTTCTCAGCAAGGTAGATAAAGGAAGGACACCCTTTCACCCTCAGAGACAAAATATCCAAAAGAAAGTATGAGCCTGCTTCCTGGGTGACAGCACTGTTAAATGCTAAAGAGCCACACACACACATACACAAACACACATACACACACACACACACACACACACACATATACATCCACACACATCCACACATGCATGCACACACACACACACACACACACACACACACACACACACACACTCGGGTTTGGAGTTATTCTTTGTGAAATACAGGCGAACAACAATGCATTGGAAGTCTATAGGGTTTTGTGGTTGGTCTGTCCTAGTTAGAAAAACTTCTAAGACTGGCAGAGGCATTTGAGGCAAAGAGACTGCAAGGCTAAAGTACCACATCCTCCACCCATATTACATCATCTCTCACAGGAGAGACAGGAACTCTAAAGATTTAAAAGGTGAATGTCTACTCAATTAAGAGTCCCAAGGCACAGCAGGACACACACTGGCCAGCCTCACTCCTCTTGGCTTGGCCTACTCTACATCCTCAGATGTGCTCTGTTTCTACCACCCACCCCACCCTAATTCAGGGGTCCCTCACTCCCAGTGCCCTTCTTTGCTGTTAGCTAAGTTAACTCCTCCCATCCATCACTCCTGTCTCTGGGTTTCCTCCCAGAAACCACTTTGAACACCATGACCAAAGAAACTTGGGGAGGAAAGGGTTTAATGTATTCGGCTTATACTTGCACAGCATGGTTTAACACTGAAGGAAGTCAGGACAGAAACTGCATACAGGACAGGATCCTAGAGATAGAAGTTGATGCAGAAGCTATGGAGAGGTGCTGGGGTATTGCTTACTGGCTTGCTCTCCATGGCTTTGCTCAGCCTGCTTTCTTATAGAACCCATGAACCACTAGCCCAGGGATGGCACCACCCACTATGGGCTGGGCCCTCCTACATCAATCACCAAGAAAATGCCTTATAGCTGGATCTTATGAAGGCATTCTTTCAATTGAGGTTCCCTCCTTTCAGATGACTCTAGCTTCTGTCAGGTTGACATAAAACTAGCCAGGACAAGAAATGTCTCTCATATTCTGAAGAAACACAAACACACACACACACACACACACACACACACACACACACACACACACACACACACACACAATTATATTGGACTGGGAGGCCACAGACTAGCAGAAGGTTTAAGTCGCAGTTTCCACTGAGGTAGATGAGAAGGCCCTGCAGATGAGGCCACGGCAGCAGGAATGCACTGTGCGTGTTAGAATGGTTCAGAAGGTAAACGCACACGTGCACATTTCACCACGGTTACAGCCTTTAAAGACATGTGAGGAAATACATGTGAGTAAAATCCTCCTGTTCTGCGGCACAGCTGGTGACCATGGTGACAAACAGACAGCATCTTTTACTAAAGGCCGAAAGAGAAAGATAATACGATTCCAAACACGAAGCAGAGGAGGGTGATGTGACAAGCAGCCTGGCTTTACCTCTCATGCATACTCCACCATAAGCCTGGACATTAAGTGTGAGACCCTTGTTTTCTCCCTTAAATACTGAGCACCAAAAATAAATAGATAGATAGATAGATAGATAAATAAATAAATAAATAAATAAATAAATAAATAAATAAATGTAAGGAAGCAAGCAAGTAAGTTCAAGGAGGAAAAAAACTTTAAATACATTAAAGTTTAAAACACAGTTTTATTTGAGCTCAGAAGGCTTCCTTCAATGCATCCCCAGGGACACTGGCTGAAGTCACAAAACTGCAGAGAACGATCACCACCACCATATGTCCTCACAGCTAAATCTCTTCACCACCCCAAAAGTCACTGGGTCTCAGAGTCCATGTCTGTGAGAAGTCAGAAGGGCACTCATTTTTGACAAGCAGTGGGAGTTCCATATTATGTCATCATTGGTAAGACAATGGAAAATGAAGGATGGTCTTCTTTGAGTCACTTTTTTAATGTCTATGACAAGATCAAGAAGTTGGTACAGAGTTAAACAGAAGCTCAATGTCACACAAGGGAAAATCACAGCATACACATGGCCACTGGAAGAAGCAGAGGCTTCTGGACAGGTGAAGAAACACCCCAGTACACCCCCAGTGTGCTGCTGTTACAATGTGTACACAGCGAGGTATAGGACATGGAGAGTCTGGGTAGGGAATTCAAAAGATCACGGGCCTGCTGTGCCCAATCCTAAGGGCACAGGACACATGCCAGCTGGTAAGAGGTCATCAGTTAGCCCCTAGGGCCTTGCTACTGACTCTTGTGCAAGCCTCTTCTCTGTTATCATCTCTCCCATCCTCCCCCTGGGTAGCCATCTCTCCCATCGTCCCCCTGGGTAGCAAGTTCTGTTCACCTCACCCCCAGCCATCTCCCTCCACCAAGGCTAATACTGCTAGGCAACCACGTCACCTTTTCAGAAGTCCAAACACTCAGGAAAATTCTTTGCAATCTTCCAGAAATCAAGTAATCAAGCAATCAAGTAATGAACATCTACAGGTCAGGGGACACCCATGACTGTCTTGGGCAGTGACTTCTCTCAGCGGCCATCTCTATCAGGGTGACAAAAGAGGATACTTCGCTTTCATGATGTCTGAGAGGATGGAGTATAGCTTAGAGTGCTTTAAGCCCTGAGTTACAGTCCTCAGTATTACACACACACACACAATGTTTGACGTAGATCCACCTGGAACCCTGCATGTGAGCAATCCTCCTTTGCCTTTCCTTCTAGATTAACTTATTTAATTACCAGTTAAAATTGCTCTGGGTTCCCACAGTCTTCTGACAAATGTTATTTCTCATTTTACATTAGAAGATTCACCCTTACACATGTACTCACACCACTGTGACAGACGCACCTCCTCTCAACGAGGAGGCACTGAGCACAATGTAAAGTAAGAAAAGAAAATGAATTAATTAAAATAATTTTTAAAGATTGAAAAACAATTTTTTTTAATGTAAAATATCATAAAATCAAAGCTGTGCTTCTGATCCACAGTCTCCAAAACACCACGTGTGAGTAAGTAGGGAAGCGCTGACTATTGGCCCTTGCAATGACACTGCCGATTGGGAGGTAAGAAGACAGCACGTGCTTGTGCTGTGAGCTCAAGAACAGATCAAATGCACACACTGTTTGCTTTTCATCTTAAAGCCAGAGCCTCCTAACTGGGACTTGGCAGATCAAAAGTAGCCTGTACTGACATTTTTTGGCTCCCAGTGACCACACTTGTTGAAAATAACCAAAGATGTGGTGTGCCATTGAGATTTTCTTGCCTGTTGTGGAATTCATGAAGCTTGGCCTAATACAGTGGCTATCGGTGGGGGCCCCAAAAAACCCAGGAGGACCTATGGGAGAATGTTATGGCCCCACAGGGGAGAGTTGGTAGGAGGGGGTGGCTTTGAATGGCCTGTGCCCTACCTGCACACTGATAAACTCCATTTTCCAATAACAAGACGCCTCTAGATTTTAATATACTGTGCCCAATGATAGGAAAGCCCAAAGGAGATATTTTTGTTTTTGTTTTGCTTTGTTTTTGAGGTAGCCCAGAGACCAAGGAGCTGCAGAGGTGGTTCAAAATAGTGAGGATCTCAGGGTGTAACACCCCAGATTTCAGAGCCTGAGCCACACCAGGGATGGAAGAGGGGACCAGAAGGTTTATGCTTAACTTGGAAGCCCTGGGTGTGCAGCCCTGATGATCCCCTGCTGAGGAGACAGCCTTTCACCAGAGGACAAAAGAAATAATCCTTCCATCACCTTGAAAAGAAAGGGGAACAGGAAGCCAGGAGGGCAGAAGCTGAGGAAGGAGACAATGGGCCAGAGCATCAGTGAGGGAGAGAGGAGGAGGTCAAGGGCAGGGAGCAGAGCTGCGCAAGTGGAGCCATGTGAGAGGTGGACAGACAGACTGGCAGCTCCTTGGAATGTAAGCCACAGCTCCACGAGTGTCCTGATGCCCAGCAAAACCCCCACAACAGGACAGGGACAGGAACACGAGGGTCAAAAGACAAACCAGACAGGCAAGACCGAGCACCCCCTCCCCACCCTCTGCGGTGTGATAGCACAGGTCCAGTGCAGAGAGGCTCTGGGTGCTCTCTGGAAATGTGTGAGTCTACAAAACAGTGCCACCCAATTCTTTTTCTCCGGAGAGCTCGCTGAAAAACATCAGTAGCGTGAATACAAGTGCCTTCCCTCATACACCCAGAAACGGGTGTTCTGAAGCTCCAGCTGGATGACCAGGTTCAGAAGAAGTAGACAAGTGTGGGCAGCCAATGTGTATCATTCAGGTGTGTGTGTGTGTGTGTGTGTGTGTGTGTGTGTGTGTGTGTGTGTGTGTGTGTAATTCCTCTAGGCTCTGCCCAAAAGCTACCTAGGAGTCCAGGTCCCTGATCCATTCCCTGACTCTTCCCCCAGCAAGCCATTAATCATACTAGGCCTGTCATCATACGGTTTAATTGTTCAGGAGAACACCTTGGCTGGACCAGCTGAGTGCTCTCTCCTGCTGCATTATTCTGTTTTATAAAACACAACAGCATGGGCTGTTTCAGGGCTGATGGCTATTAGACAGGAGGCAAAGAGCCCAAGGGCAGGAAGAGCTGGATACAGCCCAGAGTAAGATACACACGGTGTACTCCTTAACAGGCTGCAGACAGGCAAACACTGCGTGTAGAGTGTTGCAGGGCAGGCTGTGCTTTTCTAGATCTTTCTCTAGATTTGCTCAAGAGCTGCATACAAGCAGGGACCATGGCCAGTGACCTCAATATGTTCATTTTACAGAACAAATGTCTCCTGACATTACCGACTGCCTTCTCCATTCCTGGGGACAGCTCAGCTGCTGAAGCTGGGTCCCTAATCTAATTCAACCGATGTCAGCAGGAACAACTCGGGGCGAGGGGCAGGAGGCAGAACACAGCTTGGGAAAGACAGGCTTTAAAAGTCATCTAAAGCTACCTCAACGATGGCACTAAATGATGAGCTGCTTAGACAAGGCATCGAAGCTTCAGTAAGATACTAATAATATAATTTATGCAATTAATTGTAACAGTTTGGGCAACATTTATATATATATATTCTTTTCTTGGAAGATTTCAGGGTTGTACTCACAAGTCTATGTTTGATTGGCAGAAGGCAAATGAAAATGAGGTTTTGACTCATGGAGCCGAAGGCAGTTCTGGCTGCTCACAGGGCTTCACGGTGATTCTTGAGGGGTGAGTTAGGAAGGAACCAGAATGGGCTAGAAGTATCTCTCTTCGCTGGAGCCCTGCCACACTCTGTCCCCTAACCCACAGTTACACCCAGGCAAAGAGAAGCAGCGCTCCCCACCTACCCCTCCCCCACACTGTGTCAACAGTGACTGTCCTCAAGGCCACATGCCAGGCTCAGGGCCCCCTTGCCCTTCCTTGCCACCTCTGACTACCCCTTTGCCTGGAACAACAGCCCTTTTCTAAGGCTAAAGGCTGGTGTGCATTTTCATGGACACCATACTACTTCCAACCAAACAAGGAGTCAACTGACTCAAGCAGGGAGGCATCGTGTTAGGGGATGCCCTAGTGTCGGGAGCTTGGTACATATCTCACACTTGCTAGAAGGTATCTATGCAGGTCATGGCTATGAGGTACAGATGAAGAACTCTTAGGAAAGCATGCTCTGTAACTCGTCCCAGAGAGCAAATCCTTTCATGTAGGAGTCTACTCTACCCAGAGTACAGCGCCCCACACAAGTTGTTCTGCTTGCTGCCTCACACACTCCAGATTTCCCTATTCTTGCCTAAAGAATTCAGAGTGTGTTTTACTGTGGACTCTCTCTTGAGTTCTAAGAACTAGAACAAAACCTTGTTTGTTTCTTTGTTTGGGTTTTTAAGGTAAGTTCTTACTATGTAGTCTAGACTGGCCTTGACCAGATCCTCTTGACTCAGTCTCTGAATGCAGGGATTATAAACCTGATTAAGAAATTAAATACTGCAGCAGCTAAATAAAACTCAGCAGAGGCCACAAAAACTACTCTTTTTTTGTACAGTGGTCTACATACAGTCTACATAGTGAGTTCCAGGTCAGCCAAGACTATAGAGAGACTCTGTCTCAAAACACCTGCCCCATCCCCCCCCCAAAAATAACAACTCTACTCAGGATAAAAGGCACACATTTAAAAACAAGGAAACAATGACTGCCAGGAAGTCCTTGATAGACTCAGTAGGTCAGTACCAGGACCTTCCTTCTTGTGGACACAGCAACACCGCTGACCTATAAAACCCGCATACCTTACATTTCATAATCTAGAACAGGCTCTGACCCTCCACAAAGGCACATGTTCACACCAAACACACAGAGAAGCAAGTGTGGAGTTCCTTCAGAGAGACAGGGTGAGTGAGCATGAACAGTACGGCCTATAGGTAGAGCCTCTCCACACTCCGGTTCTCACTGGATAGCAGCAGCTGCTTCTGAGGAGCCCGCTGGTGACTGGCACAGCCGGCCTCGGGATCCCTGGAAGAATTTAATCTAGGCAAACTTTTGACATGCTTTGCTGGAGTAGAAAGTCATACCTAAACATGACTCTCTTGGCAGCTGAGTCTTAGGAGCACAGTGCTCTTAATAGATATCCTGGGCTCTGTTTGGCTGCCTTGGTGACCTCACATGGTCCCAGACACAGAACAGGGTCTGCAAGAACCATCCACTCAAGGAACCATAGGCTACACTGAACTATAGAGTTTGAAGCCACTTTTCACTCAGGCTGATATGTTAAAAAGTGGGTAACAAGACTGGCCAGAGAGAGGGGGAGCCAAAGATGGATGCATACAACCCCAAACTTCTAAAAAGAAACAAACAAAAGCCAACAGTCAGGAGACAGAGAAGCAAATCCAGTGACACAAGTTTGTGTCTCTGGTTGTTGCTGACCCTGGCCTGCTGTGTACCTCTGGAAAGTATGCAATCATAGTCCAACAGAAGGAAGACCACAGGTCCCCTCCCTAGTTCTAATCTCAGGAATGACCCCGCCCACCCAGGTCAGAATAACATTAAGAAAGATGCACAGGAATTCACTTAAAGAACACACAAAAATCGTCAACAAAAACAAATGACATACAAGAGATATGAGTCAGATGGCCTGAACATCGGAGACGTGACAAGCATGTGCAGTATGTACTTGGCATGTAGGGTGCTCTAGATGAAGCCTTAGCTCTATCATGTTTATAATGGAAATCTAAAATTTCCTTTCCGCTAAAAAATGAGCGTCTTTACATATAGCTGGATTTTATATAATAGGGTTAGTTTGGAGAGGTATTTTGTGTACCTATCATATTGATTACAATGATCAGAACCACACTAAAACTGACTTACCAACTTACCGACTACCACCACTGCAAAAGGAAAAGAGGTCTAGGTTTGTATTTTTTAGAGCTCACGAGAGATGACACCAGGATGCTCACTTCCCAAGCTGATACTGAGCGTCTTCTACCCCAGGCAGCAAGGTCTATGTAGGGACTCAGAGAAGAAGAGCACATTCATCCTCATGTCACAGCCACCAAAGTGCCATGACCCAGGTGGGACTGGGCTTGGACATGTCTCCCCTGTTGCACCACCTTGGCCCTAGAAAACCCCTTCCTCTCCAGGTTCAAGTCTCTGGGCCGTGACTATTTTACCAAAACCTACAGAGCAGATACTATCTACTCTTCCATACCTCCCCTTTAATCCTGAAAATTTCCACCTTCCCTGCTAAGCAAGCAAGAAGGAGGCAGAGGGAGATTCCACCATGTCAACAGGCTGCTTGGCCCACTAGGAAGAAGCTTAGAAGCCACCTGGGATCCAAAATAGACACAGGCAAGACTCTGGTCCTCTAAACCCTTTTAACTTTCACAACCAAACAAAGGCCCTTTTGGGTTCCAGCACTGCCCCTTTTTGCCTGCTGTCCCCGACTCCCTGGCCCTGAGAACAGAGATGAGCAGCCACAGCAATGAGGACATGCGGTAGGGAGACTGATAGACCCAGGCTGCTTTCACATGCTGGTTGCATGTCATGGTGTGGATGCTCACTGTTGAACACGTAGGCATGCCAGCAGAACAAGTGTCCCCCTCCCCCCGTCAAGCCTCTAAAACCCACTCATCTATTCCTTGATGTAAGTGCTCTTGAGAATTTTCCCAAGCATCAAAATAAATACATGTTGACTAAAGAGGCCCATACATCTAGACATACCCTTTTATGAAGTTATCTTCACTTACTATATCATAAATATTTTTTCACATCAACGAAAGTGCTCATGGGATATTTCGTGACCACGTGTAGTTTTCGTGGTTATCTGCCGTTCTGTTACTGGCACAACGCACCTGGCATATCGACTTTGGAGGGGGAGAGATTTATTTTGGTTCATAGTTTGTCTCTAGGCCCCATTCATTTGAGAGGGTGGGAGTACAGGAGTCATCGCAGAACCATGAGGAAGAAAACTGTTTATCACTTATCAGTCAGGAGAGAAGGATGGAGGGGATGTGGGAGAGAAACATGAAGAGGGAGAAGGAGAAGGTGGGAGGGAGGAACTGAAGGGGGAGAGAGGAGACTCTAGAGGCCAATATCCTTTCCAAGGGCATGTGCCTAATGGCCTAACTGCCTCCTGCCTTTTTCAATTCTTGCATGTGTGTACGATGTTGTGAGTACAATCATATGTGTGAGCGCAGGTACATGCCATGACATACATGCGGGGGTCAGAGGACAAACTTGCGTGTCAGTCTTGCCTTGCACCTCCCTTGACATGGGGGTCTCTCTGCTGTTTGCAGCTACATGCATCAGGCTGCTTGGCCCATGAGCTTCCTGGGATTTTCCCATTTCCCATGAAGGACTGGATTACAGACCCCTGCTAGCTCATTTGTCTTCATTTTGTGGTCTGTGGATTCACATCCAGGTCCTCATAGCGAGCATCTTCTCCACCGAGCCCTTTCCCCGCTAGAAGAGCACTACAGCCCAGGGCTGAAGCCTTTAACACAGTTACCATCAAGGAACACTTCACCCCCAAACCACAGCAGCAGCTTTTACATGTTGCTTCCTGTTGGATGTGGTTATTGCCACGACCAAAGAATGCTATTGGCCTGTGGGGCTGGGATAAGGGTGGGGGGTACCTGTGATGTCTGGCTTGTGAGGGCACAAAGTAGCCCAAGGAACTGTAACCCCCTGGACAGAAAAGTGGCCTAACTCTGCTGAGAGGCATATTCATGGTGGGATTGGCACCAGTTATATGGGTATTTCTACACTCATAGTGGGCTGTTTACTCAAGATAAATTCTGAGAAGCAAAACTAAGTCCCACACCTGCATTGTTAAAGTTTTTGAATCAAGCTTCTGTTTGCTCTCCAAGACTAGCCAGCGTTGTCTGACATGTGTTGTCAGCGTTGTCACAACAGCTCCTGTGAGGGTCCAAGGGGCACATCAAGAAGCCGGCCACTGTCACTGTCTGCAGAAGACATTCAAACAAAGGGGCATGCGCGAGAGAGTTCCAATTGCTCCATCGTCACGGACAACGAGTCTGGGCACTCTTCGAATCCTCTGTGATTTGTCGGACAACAGTAACAATAGCAGCCAGGATCTGTGTAGCTCCTGCGAGGGCCCCTAGATGGTATTAAGAGTTGTGAACACATCAGTTCTCAGAATGGCTCTGTCAGGAATCTTGATACCCACCTCAAACATGAGAAAGCTGAGGTCCAGAAAATTAAAGGGACATGACCAAGCCGCAAGCTGAAGGTGGCTGAGGACACAACACAAGCCCGCATTCATCCAATTCCAAAGTCCAGAAGGCGCTGGACAAACCAGCCATCTTTATAAGTATTACAGTTAGAAGGCAAGTAAAGTTTTACTAAAATTCAAATCCCATTTCTTATTTACTCTCCACTGATATGTTTCTCACTTAAAAAACTACTCATTTGCTACATTTTATGTTTTTGTTGGTTTTTTTTACTGATTTTTCTATTCAATTATTCATTTTCTGTTATTGATTTGTTAGGCATTTTGTTAAGGCTTAAATATGGTTCTTATCTTGGGTAAGCTTTCTTCAGAGCATCCCTACTGGTGCTTAATTTTAGTGAAATACATTAATATGCTTTAATAGCTAGCTGGGGCCGTCTCCTTTTACATTATAAACATCTGCTTGACAGCGCCTTTTCAAACCCTTCCTTAGATAGTGGTTCATTTTAGTGCCTGCTGCTTCCCACGGAGATGCCACAAAGATGCTCAGAGAAAAACACTCAATATAAGTTTTGAAAACATTGGAGCAGCTAAATGTTCTGTGTGTAACCACTTCTCCCTCCATGTCCTAGTCAGGGTTTCTGTAACTGCACAAACATCATGACCAAGAAGCAAGTTGGGGAGGAAAGGGTTTATTCAGCTTACATTTCCACATTGCTGTTCATCACCAGAGGAAGTCAGGACTGGAACTCAAGCAGGTCAGGAAGCAGGAGCTGATGCAGAGGCCATGGAGGGATGTCACTTACTGGCTTGCTTCCCTTGGCTTGCTCAGCCTGCTTTCTTATAGAACCCAGGTCTACCAGCCCAGGGATGGCCCCACCCACAATGGGCTGGGCCCTCCCCCTTTGATCACTAGTTGAGAAAATGCCTCACAGCTGGATCTCATGGAGGCATTTCCTCAACTGAGGCTCCTTTCTCTGTGATAACACCAGCTTGTGTCAAGCTGACACAAAACCAGCCAGGACACTCCATCTTGATTCTTTTCAGCATGGTGGGTTTTCTCTCTGTGTCTGCTTTGTGGGGAGGAAGATGAACAAGGCATGATCCTAATCACATTTGTCTTTTCTGAGATCGAGTTCCTGGGCTCAAACATCAGCTTTTATTTGCTGTTTTCTGTTTATCTCCACTGTTTTCTTAACGCCGTCCTCTTATATCCCTTGGATTGGACTGGGTTTTTTTCTACTTTGTTTACAGTGGTAGGTGTTCAGCTTAGTTTTTTAATTGTTTTCTTTTGTTGATTATGGTGGTTTGCATAAGTATGGCTCCCAGAGACTCATGGTTTGAACACCATAGACTTCAATGCTTGGCCCTGAGGAGCAGCACTATTAGGAAGTGTAGCCTTACTGGAGGAAATGTGTCACTGTGAGAGCAGGCTTTGAGGTCCTCTATGTTCAAGAATGCCCAGTGGAGTGTACAGTTCCCCTTTACTGCCTGCAGATCGAGATATAGAACTCTCAGCTCCTTCTCCAGTATCACGTCTGCCTGTGTGTTGCCGTGTTTCCCACCATGAAGATAATGGACCAACTCTCTGAAACTGTAAGCCAGCTCCAAATAAATGTTGCCTTGGTCATGGTGTCTCTTCACAGCAATAAGAACCCTAAGACAGTTTTTGTGTGTTTGTGTGTATTGTATTTGTGTATGTCTGTATGTGGTATGTGTATATGAGTATAGACATGTACATGTCACGGCACATGTGTGAAGGTCAGAGGATCACTTTTGATTCTCTCCTTTTGCTATGGGACCTAGAGATCGAACTCAGGTCAGCCTGACTGAGCCACTTTAGCAGCCCCAAATTTGTTTTTTTTCCCCTTGATTAGCAATGAAAAGTCAAAAACTGTAGACATGCCTCTGTGGATAGGCATATGTAAGTATCTTTGTATATGTATGCATGTATGTATATATGTTTCCCATAGGGTGCTGCTGTTATTTCTTGAAGAGCCTAACACGGAATTCTCCTATGGTTTAAGAGTTACTTTGATCAAATGTCTGCTTGATTGTTGGGCGAATTAACCAAACAACTCATTGTCCAATTTACCCTCTACTAACGGTAGCTTTATGAAAAGGTGATCATACATATACAATTTCACCATTTTAAAAGAAGCTGATGTTTTCCTTGAGTCACAGTTTTTAAATGATTAATTGATATTTGACTCACATGGTAAGGCTCTGTTGCTGAAATTGGCTATTAGTGTATAACTACTAAAGTATTCTTTGAACCTTATTACATCATTCCACATAATTTATGCAATCATTCACTTTGTTTCTTGTTTTCTAAAAATTCCCAACTTTCGGACAGCTGTGGTCTTGTCAGTGTTGCACTCTTATTTTTAAAGGAATTTTTTTTTTGTTTGCATTTGGAGCAAATCCATTTTCTCTTCATTGCAGAATGCACCATTGTTAGCATCGTGACCCTGACATGTTTGTTTTGGTGCCTCCTCTCTCAATATTAATGCTGGTCCATCCATCCTTATATATCTTTGCTCATTATTTTTAAGCTTCTTCTTGGCCCCTTTGTTAAAGGTCTGGGATGTATTTTATTTGTGCTAAGCTAATGCAAGGGAGGAGTTGATGCTGTTAGCGCCAGGGCATCAGCTTCACCTTCCTGCCTTCCTTGTGTGAGGGTACGTTTGCCGAAACACTCCTGCAGCCAGCTCCCTGGGTTACTGTTTACCGTGTCCAGGTGTCTCAATTTGCTGTTTCCGTGTACCTTGCTCCTCCTCAGCAATCTGGGGCCCCTGCTACACCAATGGGGTTCCTCCATCTTGCCCATGTCAGAGCTACAGTGATGCACAGAAAAGAAGAGAACTACAATTCTCTTGTGAGTGACAATTAGGAAGGAGAGCAAGGCGCTGGAACCCTAAGTCAGAATCAACTGGTGACGCCAGCAGTCATAGGAAGGGAGAGTTATCCACCAGCTCTGTGAGGGCCGTTGATACCTCACAAAGACTCCTTGCACTTCTCTTTACCGCAGGTGGTTTATTACTGTGGACAGACTGCTCTCTGGCCGTCAGTCTCCGGGAGAGCGCCTTCCTTGGGTAGAACAGCACAGCTTCTTTGTATGTCCAGAAGTGGAGGCGGCCACCCACATAGATGTGTACACCCACTGAAGTCTGTGAACAACAATGCATCCAACAGGGTTGAGCCAGAGAGAACGGCCAGCAACCTGCCCAGATGCCCAGCAACAGCAGATCTAAGAAATGACCCTTCCCCCTCCACCAAGCAGAGCGTTCTCCATCAATGAACACAAATCAGCCACAGTAGGCTTTCCGAAGACACCGCTGGGCGAAGAAGTCAGGCACTACGGAATACCACGTGCACGATTCCCTGGTGACAAATTCAAAAGCAGCCACAATTAATACGTACTGCTAAAAACAAGAACCTGGATTCCTCAGGGGAGGCCATGACTGGGGACTCACGAAGAAGCTCCTGGGAAACAGGTAACATCCAGCTTTCTGATCTATGGGGGCTGGCTACATGGAGGTCCGCTTTGTAAAAACATACAAAGCTGTGTTCTCAAATATTTGTTCGGCTCTCTACATATCTGTTAGACTTCAACACAAAATGAATTTAAAAAAATGAAATGAAAAAAAAAAAAAAAAAAAAAAAAACCAGCTAAGGGCTAGGGAGAGAATCTGTTGCTAAGAGACCAAGAACCCAAGATTTGGGCTTTTGTTGTTAGCCTATGGAGAATAAAGTTGTGGCGCTGGAGAATAAAGATGGTAAGCTCTGAGGAGATTTTTTTCTGGGAATTTCCCTACCAAGCCTTGCTAGCTTATGCATTCCTATCACCTCACATGCACCAGTCCACAGTCCCCGAGTCTGCTGCAAGTGCCAAGAGCTGCCCCTCCAAAGAGCTCTTCTGTGGGCCACCATCAGGACTAAGGAGAATCTTCACACCAACTCTGCCCATGGTCCAAACTGGATAAACTGATTGCACTGCCCCCTGGTGGAGGAGGCAAGTACACCTGGAGCAGCCCTGAGCATTCCCAAGGATGAGGACCATACAGGATTGCTCAGCTTTTACAAACCTGAAAACCATGATGGCTTCTCTCTAGGCTTCACCATTCAAGAGAAACATGGTACAAGCATTGGCTGAAGTTCTAAATTCCTAACAATCACAAAAACATTATGCTATACATTAATTTCCACTTTCCTTCCAACCCAACATAGAACTCGCATGATTTCCAACAGGTGAATGGCCTTAAAGATCATTTACATATTATACATATTTTTAGCACCGCCAATTTTTGATATCTGTTAGCTGTTTGAAAGATGTGGCCCATCGCAATTACCTCTGACATCTCAAGACTGACAAGCTAAACATGAAGCTTCTTCCTCATCTCCACCCCACTCCCAACCCCCAACATTGCTTAGGTTTCTCCTGAACTGCATCCCCATTGAGGAGTAGGATGCTCTACTGTCCCCGGTACAGGGGTCTAGTCAACACGAGGCACTGAACACATGCGAGGAATTCTGCCAAGCAGAGGCCCACCAAGCTGAGAACGAGAGAGGAGGGGACCTGGGAGTGCTGCGGCTGTGTTGGAGCTACAAGTGCAGACAAAGAGGAGGCTGGAGATCAGGGGAGAAACCGGAAGTTTCTGCATAAAGACATACTAACCCTATGTTTTAATTTTCTGCTTTTTTATTTAATAGGTTTGTTGAAACAGGACAATAAAACGTGTTATTCAGACTGTCTGTGCTTTGTTTTCTCTGATGATTTTAAAGTTTCATATTTCAGTTGTATTATTCATTTTGGTTTTAGTTATTAGCATAATTTCAATAGCACATCCGAACCTATCTAAAACTAAAAGTATGGTACTTCTTCTGAGGGCAAGATTTCACTCTCAGGGGTTCATCCAAAGAAAATAACTAGATAAGTATTCAAAAGTACACAGAAGAGAAAACATTCACGACAATGTGGAGAGAAAACACAAACACATACCAGGAAGTAACTAGGAAACCAGAGGATGGCTCAGAGGTTAAGGTGCTTGCTGCGCAAACTTAGGGACCAGAGCTCAGATCTCTAGCACCCAGCCTCAAAATAGAATGTGGAAGAACATACTCAATACCATGGGCTTCCACATGCATAGGCATGTGCCAACACACACACACATACACACACACACACACACACACACACACACACACACACACAAACACACATACACATACACACAGGAGTTTCTATACTATGGATCTTAAATGTCCTCGGTTCCTAGCTTGGAGCTTACTGGGATGCAATGGGAGATACTCGCACCCCATCCCCTTCTCTTTCTTCTCTTCCTGGCTATGAGGTAAACAAACAGGCATAGCTCATCATGAATCACTACAGCCCCAAAATAACAATATCAAACTGCAAGGAGCTGGAACCCCCCAACCTGTGAACCAGAGAGTCATCCTCTCCTTGACAGCTGTTAACTCGGAGCTCCTGGGGGCGCAGAAACAGGCTAGAGTCGTCCGCCCATTCGCCAGCAAGGGGACAGGTGTGCTCATGGAGCGGGGCCTCACACGTGCTGGGGTGTCTTGAGGAACCCGAGGAGATAAAGTATGAATACCATACTCTCCAACTTCCCAGAGGCTGCATGGAACCCAGAAGGACACAACCGCAGCATAGAGGGTGGCGGGGTGAGAAACCTGAGAGACAAGAACCCCCAGAGTGAGCAGGGAAGGGGGCTCTGAGGGCCTGCTGGGAATGCATCAAACACGGACAGATCCAAGGAGTTGTATGAGTGGATGGGATCCTCAGCCACAGCCAAGCACAGAGGCCTAGGAATCCAGAGTAATTCTGGAGCAGACCCAAGAGGTGGCCATATTCCCATTCCTCAGGTCTGGCCAGCTTGGAGAGCTCAATGACGGTGGTGCCACTCTGGAGAGGGGCCTGCGGGGCATGGAGCAAGCCAGAGAATCCACGAGACGTGATGGGATCTAAAGGAATTTTCCAAACCCAAGCATGAATACAAATACTGAGGGGATCTGACCTAGATGGGACCTGAAACCTTGAACTTCTAACAGCCCTTCTACACACACCCTGTAGATGCCAAGAACTCCAATATGTCGGCTACACACCAATGGAGAAATATCCCAAGAAACTTGCCTGAATTAACAGAATTAAAACCTCCTCCCTCACACCCCCCCCCCAAGCAGCTCAGCAATATAAAAATGAAAAACTAAAGAAGCAGAATGTTCCCTCCACATCTGCGCTCAGTGTGAATAAACTCAGGAACTCCGTAATACCTACTTATGTAATCTAATGAAAATTCTGAAGGAAACATTTATAAGGCATAAAGATGGAAAATATTAAATTATATGCTTCACATAGCCTAGTTAAGTACACTCCGGGGATTGAAGCAAGGATATGGCCATAAATAAGAGAGTGGTTCCTTCGTCTTCCTTTATAAATCATGGAACATAGCCCTAGACAACACCTTCCCTGTTAGGAGCACTCTCAGATCTGATGAATAAGCAGATTCTGCCTTCTACCCCCACACACTGCTGAACATTGTATTTTAAAAATGTATTTAATTAAAGAAACAAAATGTACAGAGTTCACACACACACACACACACACACACTCATGCACACACACTCATGCACAGGCACATATACAAATACTTGGTCCTCCCCCTCAGTGCACTCTCACCAGAGAGGAGCATTTGTGGTTCAGTTAAATATAGTACTTGCTGCACAAAATGAGGTCCTGAGATCAGATCCCAGTGCCTACATTTAAAAAAAGATGAGGAGGAGGGGGAGGGGAGAAAAGAGGGAGGGGAGGATGAGGATGACGGCAACAACAAGAACAACAACCACCCAAGCATGGCAGAATACATCTATAACCTCAGCTCTGAAGGAATGGAGAAAGAGCATCTAGCAGTTAGAGAGCTGGCTTAGCAACTAAGAAAGAGCACTTGCTGTCCCTGCAGAAGACTCGGGTTTGGTTCCCAGCACACACATTGGTTTGCTCACAAATGCCTGTAACTTCACCTTCACTGCACCTAACATCTCTTCCTGCCTCCTCAAGCACCTGCATTTATGCATTCATGCACACACACACACACACACACACACAGAGAGAGAGAGAGAGAGAGAGAGAGAGAGAGAGAACTTAAAATAATAAAAATAAATGTAGAAAAAGAGAAGAGGCTCCCTCAAAACCAAGGTGAAGAGAAAGGAAGGAAAACCCCCCAATGTTGACCCCCTGACCTCCATATATGCCCATACATGCATATATGCACAGACCACATGACCATGCACATACAACACACACACACACACACACACAAGCTCCTTGCCTTTTCATGCACCACCCTTTGCTCTAGTTCCCAAGAATCACTGAAGCCTTTATTATCTGAACAGTCTGTTTGTCTGTCTCTGTTTAATGGCCTTTCAACTAGTCAGGCTGAGTCACGCTCCACCTTCGGATGAGCCGTGGAACATCTATCCACTCGGCCCTGGAGGGCACCGTCACTGCTTCACAGTTTCTCAATTAGGAATGAAGATGCTATAAACATACCCAGGCGGGGCTGCAGAGACGGGGCCATTGGTAAAGTGCTGGCTTCCTCCACACGAGGACCTGAGTTTGGATCATCACCCATCTGAAAAACTGAGCAGGGTGGTGCACTGGAGAGGCAAAGATAGGAGAAAGCCAGCATGTTTAGCTTAATTTGTGAGCTACAGGTGTGGATTGAGGTTAAGGTGGTACATGATTGAACAGTGGAGAGGTAGGCAGAGAAAAAAAAAAAGAAAAATGGTAGAGGAGAAGGAGTTGAGGAGGAAATCAAGATGGAGCTGGAGAAAGCAGACTTAGATCCTGGTGGCCGTAATTGGCGATAGGTAGATATGAATATTCTTAAGGGATCCTATAGGTCTTTTATCTCATATAGAAGGGCAGTTTGTGTCTTTGTCCATTGGATGTAATCTTATTGTGCAGAAGGTTTCTGGACTGAGAATTTAGTACATCAACCTGCATGAAAAGCTATCGGACTTTGGAACAATGTTTGTGCCGGGCGGTAGTGGGACAGAACACGCCGGAGCAGTCATATCCACCCGGAAAAGGAATTATGTGGAGAGAGTGCAGCTTGCGGACTGTGTGACAGAGTCTGTGCTTTCAGCTCCCTATTAGAGTGGCGTCCTCAGACTGAGACTGAGGAGACCACGGGGCAGATAAAGAGAACATTCATTTAAATATTTACAGCAACACATGGGTTCTGTGAAAGATCCTACCTCAAACAATAAGGTAAAAAACAGCAAGGAAGACACATACCCAAAATCAACTCTGGCTTTCAAGTGCACATATATACACACCTGTATGCATGTATACACACACATACATGAACATATACTCACACCACACACACACACACACACACACACACACACACACACACGTAATACATTACACTTCACACTGGTAAATAGTAAGAACTGTGATCACATGACCAAACAATAATGCTGTTTTGATCTGATATGCCCTTTAGACATCTAAATTTGTATAGACTTGATTACCAGCCTGTGGCTTATTGGAGCTAACGGAACCCAGAGGTTAGGCCTAGCAGGAGGAGGGTATGTCATTGGAAGGTGACTTTGAGGGATAATGGGACTGTGGCTCTTTGTCCTCTCTGCTACCTAACCACTGTAGGTAAGAATGTTCCCCCATGTCAAACCGTCCCACCATAATACTCTGCCTTGCCACAAGCCCAGAGTGACAGACCCAAACTGTTATCAACTGAAACCTCTAAAACTGTGGATCAAAATAAATGTCTTATTCTTTTAGGTTGTTTGTCTCAATTGTTTGATCACAACCAAAGGCTGATTATTACATACAGCACACACAATACTGTGTGTGCAAAGACATGGAACATGTGGGTGACTGAGGTCGGAGGGCCATGAATTTGAAACTAGCTAGGGCTACATGTTATAGAGAAAAGAAGTATTATTTTGTAAGAAACTGCCGCTCATTCCCCCAATTCTTCTTTTGATGAGCAAGGGGTCTTGCTGCTGAGCACAACCTCCAGGGTCCAGTCTGCGTGTTCTCAGGACATTCAGAGGAGCACACAGCTTTAATGTGACACTAACTAGGGCCATGCTGTGTGGGTCCCGAATGCCTGTCTGTAGTCTGTGCATCATAATATCTCTGTGAGGTATCTGCTTCCTACCCTGGCCACAACTTTAACTTGGCCGTCCAGCTTTGTATTTCTGCCGTTAGAGTCTTGTATATGTTGGTGACAGTCTTTTATACTACAGGATTCCAACAAACACTTTCTCCTAACCTGTGGCTCAAAGGGACTTCCACAGAGCATGCCTTTAATTCTAATAAAGTTTAACCTACCATTTCTTCTACATATCACCCCTCTGATCTAAAGAGTCCCCTTCTGAAGTCCTCTGAATTTTCTCCTGTTAACTACCAGGATGCTAAACACAGTGAGGCTTTGCATTTGGCTCTGAGATCCGTAGTTCATTTTGGTGAAGAACTTGAATGTAGATTCCCAGCACGGTTTGTTGGACATGCTGTCTCTTTTCCACTGGATTGCTTTTGTTCCGTTGTCAGGGGTGAGTTAGCTGTATTGAGTGGGTCTATTCCTGGACTGTTCCTGGATCTGTTCCACTGATCGGTCTGTCCTTTCTCCAACGAGACACTGTCAGGACTACCTTCACAGTAAGCCTCGAAGCCGGCGGTGCTGCGCCTGCCTTGATTGCTCTCCCTCATTACGTGTCAACTGCTCTGCGTCCTCAGCTCATCACACTAACTTCAGACACCATTTACTGACAACCATAAAGGAGCCATCTCAAGTTTCTGGTAGTTATAGTTTAAAAAAAAAAACATAAAGTAAGTGACTATTAATCTGTGGGAAATTGTAAACATATATAGGGATAATATAGCTTATGTTTAATACTAATATAAAAATTGCATAACTTATGTCAATATGAAAGTGTGTGTTTTGAATCTCAGCTCTTGTAAAAACAGACATACAGTGCACACTGTACGATGTTTGCAATCCCAGTTTTAAAAGTCCTCCTGCTTTGTTCACTGCACTGCTGTAGCGTCTTCCGTGGCACTGGGGTCCCTGTGGGATGTGTATGACTTGCGTAGGTATCACATGCAGCCCAGGCATGGACAGGGTTTCCTCTAGATTTTAAAGCTCAGGTGCAAGGGCACGTGTGTTTAAAGACTTATTTTTTATGTGTTTTAACTTGTTACAACTCAAGTTAGAGAAAACATGTTCCTTCAAAAGCTAGAAAAACTACATTATACACCTCGTCATGACGGGATTCGAGAAAAACAGCAATTCGCCATCACGTCCTCCCTCACAGCACCACACCTGTCCACACACCTCCCAGTGGACCTCGGGTAGATTGGGAGGCCCTGCTGTGGTCATCACTGGGGCAGCTGGAATGTTCTCACTTCCGTGTCTCCTTTGTCACCATGTCTATTCTCCTGGGTCCTAAAGGAGTAACTCTTCAGTCGCTGCCTTGCCCACCCATTCAGGAGGCCTAGGGGCAGGGCTGTAGAGAGGGTTAACTTGGGTGCCTTTTGAGCATCAGGCCCGAAACTGTCCAGAGTGTGAGCATGAACTATAACAAGTACAGAAATTATCACAGGAAAGTGTGTGTTCCTTCACTTACTGTACAGTTGACCCAGACATGCCCATCCTAAGCTGAAAAACAATGAACACAACACATCATGGTGATAGCTGTCTCCTTCAGCATCCCATGAGTGCCTAGGAGCCACTCAGCCCCCAGCATAGAACATCACAGATCACTGGGGACCGAGTTCAAATTTCTACTGAATCTATATAATTTCTGAATCATTATCACTAGGCTAAAACATCACAACATGGAGCCACGTGTAATAATTTATACTCCACACACAGATACACAATCATAGAGATATACATAGAGAGACACACAAATACACGCAGATACACACACACAGAGAGAGACATAAACACAGACATATAGCTATATACATACAAGCACATAGACATGGACACAAACAGACACACAGACATATACAGAGAAAAACAGATATACACACTTTTCATTTGCTTGTATTTTTGTATGAAACAAACTTAACATGTACAGAAAACATGTTCTAGTTGCTGCATCTTGCCCTGTTAATTTACACCTTGCCTCCCGGAGCATCTTACATCTCATCCCATACCGTACACTTGTGGAATATATTCTTTACCAAATAAAATATGAACTAAAGTAACAAAGTACCTATTGACTACAAGATGGAGTAAAGAGCCTTTAGAACAACCTTATCTTCATGTCTGAAGATACAAAATAAGAAGCCCCGGGGAGGGGGTGGGGAATAAGACCTACAAGCAAGTTATGTTAGCTGCTTTTATTGTTCCATTGTTTATTGGGTTTTATTGAACAGTTACTCTGTTTAAAATCTAAAAGCTTTAACCCTCAGCCTTACTCTGCAAGCCAAAACCATATTTGTTGACAACTCTTAAACATAGCTGGATTCTGGCCAGAAACATCAGCAAAAAAGGCAGACTAGGCATCTCTAAGGGCTATCTCTCTGCAGAAACATCAACAACTCACAGAAACTATCAGCTTTGTCAGAAGCCAGGAAAACAGTAAAAAGTTCACAGTCACCACAAAAATGCTGAATCAAGGAAAAAAATGTTAAAACAGAAGAAACCCTCTGTGGGTCATTGCTGAGTTTTTGCTTTTGTTTATTGCAATACAGGAACTCAAACAGGGCTGGGGCAAGGGGAATGGGTCTCTTAAAGACAGAAAATGAATGGCTGTTGCAAGCCCTGGTCCTTGGTTCTAAAAGGTCTACAGAAGACCTGCTCACGTGGAGCCGTGAGTCTGTGGGGTGACCTGTGGGAGACTGGTATAAGACTGACCCAAGATGGGGACCTCACTGTTCTACAAAACAGAACTCACTCGGGGTGAAATAGAGTAGCAGGTGTTCCAGAAAAACATACCTCAAGGTCACCTGGGACAGAAGATTAGTGATCAGGGCCTCCAGAGAGGGTGCTGAGGCCATAAAAGGAAACCTCCCAGCAAGTGGAGAGGGAAGAATTCAGAAAGGCAGAAAGGCTGTGTGTGCCCAAGACAAGAACTATATACTCAGGAGACCTAGGGAAGACACTGAAGGGGTAGTGGGCAAGCTTAGTATGGACAGCAAGTAAGGGGTCAGGCAGAGCTGTGTGTTCTGGCTAGCTGATGTCCCAGACATGATATGCAGCTGACAGTAAAATCAGTCGGTCTCCACTTCCCTCTGCTCCCTTACCTCCCTTAACCCTGCCCTGCAACCCAGCCCCTCCAGCCTCCTTCCCTCCCTGTTCTCTGAAGATACTAGATGAATACAAAACTAAATAGAGACCTCAGAGATCAGAAATGACAAGGGACTCAGACCTTGAAAGCAAAACAAAAACAAAGAACAGCGACATAGTCTATAGCCCAGCTTTTTAAACTGTGGGTCACTATAGCATACAGGGTCATATAACTGGATGTAGGGAATAGGTCACGGGCGTGTGTGCACACACACATACACAACAACAACAGTAAAATCTATCTGAAAGAACAAGAAGCTGAACTTAATTAGGAATCCGATGACTCGCCCATGCTGAGTCATGTGACTTCACTGCAGCATGGGTCTGAACACACAGAGTACACACAGCACTATGCACACTTCAGGGTTTGCAGGGCACAAGAAGTGTGAGAAGTACCTTGGGATAAGCTGCTGTCATCTAGAGACTGTAATTACTAAATCATACAGACTTTCTGCTTTCCTAGTGCCAGGGTGGGGAAGCAGAGACGCACAATTTCCCTACTGTTTCTCATCAGCATGCAAACACCAAATTGTCTATCTCTGGACGGGATTGTGCTGGAATGTTTAATTCTAGAAACTGTTCTGAGTTTCATAAAGACAAATTGTTAAATACATTTTGGCTCAGGATTAGGTTAGAATTTCCAACAATTTCTACAATGGCCATAAACACACGCCTGCTGTTTGGTATTATGTATTTATGCAAAATGGCATTCTTAGGAGTAACAATAAAAAAATCAAAATATTGATCAACTCTGAAAAAAACTGAAGATGTTCCATGTCCCATAGTATCAAATATGCAGCCAATCCTTTATGTAAAAAATATTTTATGCAAAAACTAAACAATCACATCTACCTTAATAGTATATAAGTGTGTTTTTATCTTCAATAAATGGTAAAATTATATAAGTACCAAAAATTATTTTAAAATAATTTTTTATGATTTATTATTAGTAGTTGTTTGATTTACTTTCCTGTTCCTTATATCTAGAGTAACATGGGAAAATGTCTTGGGTGAAAAATAGGTCACAAGAAGAAAAAGTTCAAGAAGCCCTGGTCTACACTAAGCAGCAAGAGGCCCTAGTCTACACTAGGCAGCAAGAGGACCTGGTCTATGGTAAACAACAAAAAGTACCAAGGAAGGAAAATAATTTACTCTCCAAAGCTTCTACTCTCTAATACCAAAATGTCTACTTTTCACCAAAAATAAGATGTTAGGCATGAAAAGATACAAGAAAGCATGGTTCTTGAGAGATGGCTCAGTGGTTGGTGCATTTATTCTTCAGAGGATAAGTTGAGTTCCCAACATGCACCTGTCACCTAAATACACACTGTAAACATGAATTGTTGTTGGTTCAGGGATTATGTACACGTGATCAGTTAGTTGTCTATTTTTGTGTTTATCATTAGGCACAGGTGTGACTTTATTTTTGCATTAGATGTCTAGCTTTTTCAACTTAAAGACATTCTTTCATGTGTGTATTTCTGGCCATCCATGGGTTTTCACTTGTCTTTCTGCTGTGCTTCACTGAGTTATGTGTGATTTCTTATAAACCTCTTTAGAGAAACACACCTTCATATTATATTTGAAATTAAGTAAATAGAATGATTCTATCCTTAAAATGCTAGTTCTTTGAAGATTCTGATGTTCTATATGATTTTGGTTTGTTTTTTCCATTTCATTTTTTAACCTTTCTTACTGAAAATGTTTTATACATTATTCTGATCATAGTTTGCCCTCCCCCAACTCCTTCCAAATCCTCTTCACCCCACTCCACCCCACCCCACCCCAACTCCATGTCATTTCTTTATCTCTTCAGAAAGCAAACAGACAAACAAACAACAACAGTAATACTAAAGACACACAGAGACACACACAAAAACAAAATTCATTAAAAAACCCACAAAATTCGAAACCAAAATATATAAGTTAAAGGCCAGCAAGACAAAACAAAATCTCATTAAAAAGTGTTAAAGATTCCATTGAATCTATACATTGGGACTTATGGATCTCTGACAATACTGAGTCTCTGATTCTTAAACAGGCTTCTTGTTTGTCCTCAGTATCTGTCTGTAACAGTTTATACTTCTCCATGGTGCCTCTTCCTTTTCCCTGGCTGAACTTACCCATAAATTCCTTGTTATGCTTATGATAGTATAAATAGATTTGTTTCTCAATTCTTGTTCAGATGAGTCAGTGTTTAGTGCATAGAAACACAATTGGATCTTCCATGTTGGCTTCAGATTGTGCAGTATTGATTAATTCATTTATGAATTCTAACCATTTTTGTTATGTCTTTAATTTTCTATGTGCAAGACGTTGTCATCTGAAAAGGCAAGCCCATCTCTTCCTTGGCAATTGAAGTGCTTCTTCTTGCTAGGGCTTTCAGCACTATGCTGAGGGGAAACCATGAGAGTGACTTGGGTCTTGTTCCTGATCTTAGCAGACACTCTTTCACTCATGAGTGTAACGGTAGCTGGGACTTGTGTACATGACATGTGTGTGCAGCTGGGACTTGTGTACATGACATGTGTGTGGCTGGGACTTGTGTACATGACATGTAAGTGCAGCTGGGATTTGTATATATGACATGTGTGTGCAGCTGGGACTTGTGTACATGACATGTGTGTGTGGCTGGGACTTGTATATATGACATGTGTGTGCAGCTGTGACTTGTGTACATGACATGTGTGTAACTGGGACTTGTGTACATGACATGTGTGTAGCTGGGACTTGTGTACATGACATGTAAGTGCAGCTGGGACTTGTGTATATGACATGTGTGTGCAGCTGGGACTTGTGTATATGACATGTGTGTGCAGCTGTGACTTGTGTACATGACATGTGTGTAGCTGGGACTTGTGTACATGACATGTGTATAGCTGGGACTTGTGTACATGACATGTAAGTGCAGCTGGGACTTGTGTATATGACATGTGTGTGCAGCTGTGACTTGTGTACATGACATGTGTGTAGCTGGGACTTGTGTACATGACATGTGTGTAGCTGGGACTTGTGTACATGACATGTAAGTGCAGCTGGGACTTGTGTACATGACATGTGTGTAGCTGGGACTTGTGTACATGACATGTGTGTGTGGCTGGGACTTGTGTACATGACATGTGTGTGTGGCTGGGACTTGTGTACATGACATGTAAGTGTAGCTGGGACTTGTGTATATGACATGTGTGTGCAGCTGGGACTTGTGTACATGACATGTGTGTAGCTGGGACTTGTGTACATGACATGTGTGCAGCTGGGACTTGTGTACATGACATGTGTGTATGGCTTTACTGTGGCAATGTACATGTTCTCTAGCATATTTTGAGAGGCTTTTAATCATGAAAAGATGTTAAATTCTTTTCAGCTTTTCCTCTGTCTCCTGAGATAATAATGTTTTTTATCCTTTTTTATGTTTATGCATTATGTCTTGATTTGTGCATGTTGAGCTGTTCCTGGCCAGGAGTAAATCACTCCAAATCATGGCCAACGCTCCTCTCAAAGTGTTGCTGATGTGAACCAGGACTTGGTGAAGGATTGCTGAACTGTGTTTACAGAAATAATGCCCTATATTTTCCTCACTGTCGGGATAATGCTGGCCTCATACAGATAGCTTAGAGATGTCTCTCCTCTCCAATGTGGAAGAGTTTAAGAGTTCCAGAGTAAGTCTGGCTTCAGCCTTGTGTGGAATTCCTCTGTGAAGCCAGCAGTCCTGGGCACACTCAGTTCTTACTGAACACAATGCAGTTCTTGCTTCTGCTCAGATGTGTAGTTCCTGAGTCACCGCCTGCAGCTTGTGTGGATCTAGGAAGGCACTGCTTCCTGTACATTACTAATCTGATGGTGTATAATTGCTCACAGCCCTCTCCTCAGCCCTCTGTGTCTCTCTGGCATTGGCTGTCATTTGCTTCATGTCTGATTTTATTGGAATCTTCTCTTTCTCTTAGTCTAGTAAAAATGTATTGATTTTTAAATTTTTTTCTACTTTGAGGACTTTGAACATTAATAAATACACTGTATTTGCACAATTTCCTTCCCTCATGTCCCCCAACCTCCTCTTAAATTCATGGCCTCCTCTACATCTCTCTCTCTCTCTCTCTCTCTCTCTCTCTCTCTCTCTCTCTCTCTCACACACACACACACACACACACACACACATACACACACACACACACACACACAATCAACCAAGTTGGATTTCTTTTGACCTTATTTGCATGTGGTTAAGGCTAATCACCTAAACTGGGGTGGTTTTTCTCATCACTGAAGAAAAATGAACAAAAAACTGGTTCTCCCTCAGCAGCCTTTGCTTGTCCATAGCTTTCCATCTAGGCATAAGAGCCTTGTGAGATTTTTTTCCATCCATGTTGGTGTGGGAGTTGGTGCCGTTTTTGCTGGTCTTCTGCAGGTAACCGTACTGTAAGAGAAGTAATGTCCCCACCCTGTTGTCAGGCAGGAGTGATCCTGGATTTTAATCCCTAAGCCTTGGGTGCAGTTGTTTTAATAGACACCCCATTCATGGCTGGGCATCACACAGTTATGTGCCCTCTGCAATTTTGATGGGGTGTAGATCTTTTCAACTGTCTCTCCATCTTCTGTTAAGATATAAAAGAGCTTTGTTGGTGGTGGAGGTGAGGACTGCCTTCATCTATGGACTGGGAGGTTCTATGCAAGCTGCCGAGGGAGAAAATGCTTCAATTTCATCTTTTAAAAACTAGTTTTGATGATTTTCTGGGTTTTTTTTTCTTGTGTATATTAAGAAGGTATATTCTGTTGCCATGGACGGGATACTCTGTTATGCCTGTACTCTCCGATGCAGCTGAAAGCTGTCTCCTTAGTGATGTTCCGTGTTGTTGAAAGTGAGTTGTTGAGACCTTCTAGTGTGACTGCTGTCTTAAAAAAAAAAAATGTTTGCTTTTTATTGTAAATATGTGTGAGCATACACATGTTGGAGTGGATGAGCATGTGTGTGCACGTGTATGCAAGTGGACCCACTCACACATATATGTGTGAAAGTCGGGAACCCATCCAGGTGTTTCCCTCTACTGCCATCTGTTGTACTTTGAGACAGAGTCTCTTGCCGAGACTAGACCTCACCATTTTCACTAACCTGGCTGGCCGTGAGGCCCTGGAATTGGCTCCTCCTTGTTCCCAGTACTGGAGCTACAGGCATGCACCACCAGACCTACAGTCACCATGTGGGTGCTAACAACGTGAACTCGGGTCTCCAGATTTGCACAGCAAGCACTGTTCTACTCTCTTCCTCGTTTCTTTACATAAATCCACCAATATCTGCTTTATAGATTTGACCTCCCTGAAGCTCAGTACATATGTATTTATGGTGTTATATCCTCCCAAGTCTATTTTGTCTGGTACATATATATCCACTGTTGGTTCATTTGATTTCTATCTGCTTGTTGCTGATTTCACAACTCAGAAATATAATATTATATGCCTGTAATTCCTTTTAATGATTAAGTCACAGGCCACCATTATGGGAGTTTTGAATAGGACTCTGTTTATCTATTCCAGTGAGTTTTCTGCTCTTGTGTGTTTGCCTGTTACCAAAAAGAACTCTTTGTTTCTTCTGGGGAAAAAAAGAAAACTCCTTTCAATATCTCATGTGGGCAGTTCTAATATCTGGGAAACCATTTAATCTCTAGTTTTGAAGAAGAGCTTTGTTGGGTAAAGTATCCTTAGTTGGAAGCTTTGGGTTGGGTTGGGTTGGGTTGGGTTGGGTTGGGTTGGGTTGGGTTGGGTTGGGTTGGGATTGCCTTTAATATTATCTGTCATCATTACCCTGACTCTCAGGAGCTTTCTGGGAAATACACTGATTGACAGTCTCACACTCCTATGGGCATGACAAGCCCCTATGCTTTTTACTACTGTTAATTTACAGTTTGGACTTTTTCATTTCATTTGTTTATCTGTACAGATGTTTGTATCTTGAGACAGTCCTTGCTGCACAGGCTGAGCTTGAACTCACAGGCTTAAATAATCTTCTCAAGAAGCTGTCTATCAGTGTAAACCATTCAACCTACCTTGACTTTGGACAGTTTGTGATGCACCCTGGTGGTGGCTTCTTTGGCTTGACCCTAACTAGAGACCTTGGAGCATCCAATGGCTACCTCTCCATAACTGTGAAGGGTTTTTACCATTCATTCCTCTCTTACTTTTCCCAAGTTGTAGAGATTGAAATTCGAGCTTCATACAGGCTACAAGTATGTTCTAACCCCAAGTCACAAGCCTACCCATAACTCCAAAAATGTTTTTGAGACAGAATTCCACTCAATTTCTAAAGCTGATTTCATATGACCCTCTGTCTTACATCCCTAAGTAGCAGAAATATGGGATTTGCCCACACACATCAGTCATACAAGAAGACTCACCATAGGCTTGCCCAAAGGCTAATCTTGTAGGACCATTTTTTCCACTAAGGTTCCCTCTTCCAGAATGACTCTAGCCTGTGTCATGTCTATATAATACCAAGCCAGCAAAATACACACATACTTAAAATTCAATCAAATCTTAATGAAGGTTATAATGTGACTGGATACAAACATTTGAAACTTCATAAGTAAAAGAGAAGGCATAGGTGATAATGGAGATAGAGATGCACAGATGGTGGGGATGCCGAGTGATGGGGTAGAGAGCAGAGATGATGAGGATGCAGAACAAGAGGATAGAGATGCAGAGATGCTGGAGATACAGAATAAGGAGATAGATATGCATAGATGGTGAGGATGCAGAGAAATGAGGCAGAGATGCAAACACTGATACCATGAATGTAGATGAGAATACACGGGAAGAAACATGGGACTACAGATCAAGGAAACAAGAGAAGGGAATGGGAACACAGACGTCATATATATTTGTCATGGAACAAAAGAGGGACTGTATGGCTAGAGATGAAACCAGCAGTGTAGGGAAAGTTGGACAGGAAGGAGTACTGAGGGGTGAATATGTGCTGGGCTTAATGATATCTGTGGCCATATGAAACCCAGCATAGGTGACCTTCTTTAAAAATGAATAAACCAACAAAGCTGCACGAGTGATACACAATTGCAAGTTCAGCACTAAGTAGGCTGAGGCAAGAGGATCACAACTTTGAGGCCAGCCTGAGCTACATAATGAGACTCTATTTCAAGAAAATTAGACAAACATAAAACCTTCAACAAGACTTCGACCAGCTGATTTTTCTGTTAGTGCCTAAAAGAATCTTTATAGAAAAAATATATATTCTTATTTCTGTTTCCGGAGATATGGTCATTCCTATTAACATAAAAGCTATTCAGGGGAGGGGGCACTTCTTCATTCACCGTGAGACCAGGTATAATAGCTATCCCAAGGACATCACAGGGAGGAGGGGGTTGGGGGAATGACAGTAAGCACACAGTAGCAAAAATATTACCAAAGAGAAGGAACAGTGTTGTGGTGGCTTGAATAAAGCATTTCCCATATTCCAGGCATTTGAGTACTTGACTCATGGTAATACTGTTCATGGGGCCTTGAGAAGTGCAGCCTTGCTAGAGGAAGTATGTCAATGGAAGATGGCTTTGAGCTTTCCAAAGCCTCCCGCCATCCCCAGTTGGCTCTCTCAGCTCCCTGCATGCAGTAGAGGTGAGCTCTCAGCCCCTCTCTCCTGCTGCCATGCCTTCCAGCTGCCATGCTCCCCACCATGATGCTGGTGGAAAAGGTGTAGGACTCACCCCCCCCCCCCGTAGAACCATAAACCCAACATACACCCTTCCTTCTATAAATTGCCTTGATCATGGTGTTTTATCAGTGTCATAGAAAATAAACTAGTACACATATTAACAGAATTATTCACCATGACCAGACAGATTTTGATTCCTGACATATGAAATAAGCCAAACATACAAAAGGCAATCAACACAACAGAGCTTCTTAACAGAAGAAAGCACAAACCTATGTGACAATCTTCATGGATGGAAAAAAGGTACTTGACCGATTCCAACATCTTTTCAGTCAGAAACATTCAACAGGGAGCAGCAGGAAATTCCTCAGCTTGCTAAAGGACATTCTAGGAAACCAATACCAATGCTGAAGGGGGAAAGATTCCCCGCTTCAGATCTGAAGAAGGAAGCCAGCCGTGGTAGCACACATCTTTAGTCCCAGTATTCCGTAGCCAGAATTGGGTGGGTCTACACAAGTTCAAGGCCAGCACAGTCAAGCATACACGGAAAACCCTGTCTCTTAAAGATCTGGATAATGTCATTTCCCATTCAGCATTATTATCCTGGAGGTTCCATCCAGGTAAAGAAGTTGCGGGCAAGAAAATGACATAAAATGCATCCAAAAGTAGGAAGAAGTTAACTAATTTCTTCCTAAAGATGACCCAACTTTGTAATAATAATAATAACAATAATAATAATAATAAAAATAACAATAACAAATATCTATAAAGAACACACATATGCATACAATTGAAGCATACAACCCAAGTTACAGAATACAAGTCAAATATACAAAATTAATTATATTTCTGTATACCAACAATGAACAATTTGAAAATTAATTTAAGGAATACAGCAAAAACTAAGATATAATCTAGTGCCTCGTATAAGATACCCTGGTCCTTGTACAGAACCTGTAGACATCCTCCAACATAGTCACAGGTCAGAGTTGACTTAAGACACAGAATAGAAGGAAAACACTATATAAACACTTTATATATAATGAATTGTTTAGCAAGTAATGCCAGGAAAATGTGAACATGTTCAGTAGAGATACCAATTGTTTTCTCCAAATATTTTCATCCAATTTGTCTGAATTGGCAGTTTCAGAGGCCCAGCTAGAAAGCCACATGCATCTCAGGAGGAATTACAAACAGGAATTTATGCAAATCAACCTGGATGGATGCACTAAACAAAATCAAGTTGCTAAATGCAAGTTTCAGAGTGGCACACACAGTGAAAAATGCCTGTGTGGTTCTTTTAAGCACTACACATTGATTACAAGGCAGGTAAATGCAGCACATGAAATATCCTCCTTGTTTATAACAGGGCAGGCTAGAGGAGGGCACAAAAGGCTGTAACTGGATCTGCAACTTCTTTGTTTCTTTAAAAACAAAAAAAGATGAAAAACTCTAAAGAAAGAAAGCTGACGTGGGTATTTAAAAGCATAGGCAGCTATTATTCTGCATTATGTATGTATGTGAGCTTCTGAGGAGTTTTAGCCTCTCTCTCTGACCTTTTCTGTTTGAAGCTAGATTAAGAACATTTTACCTGAGTGGAAGAAATATTTGAATTTTAAAGAGCAAATGCCAACGAAGAACAGAAGAAAAAAAAAAAAAAACAGTCATGAGAAACTCATGAAATGCTAAGCAAGACGGTAGCACACTGTTAGCATTTTCATCAGTCAAACCAGAAATGCTGGTGCGCCTTCTCCATGCCCAGCACGTGAGGGTGGTTGGTACCCAAGGCTGGTGAGGATACAGGGGTGGATGTCAGCTCTATCACCTGGCCTTTAAATCCTGGGAAACACAGAGACCCCTTGGCAGAAGCAGATTTAGGAGGGGGTCCTAAAGCATCCCTCCTGAAGCTGTATGAGAACGGTGATGTTCAGCTTACCATCATAACCACTAAGCAGCCAGACGCCTAGTAAATAAAAAATCTCTGATAAGCCAAGATGTAGGAAACGGGCTATGAATATACAGTGGTGCACATGAAGACAATACTGTGACATGTGGCACTGAGAAGATGGTTTGGTTCAGTTAGTGAAATGCTTGCCCGGGAAGGCTAAGGACCCAAGTTCTGAGCCCAGTGCACAAGTAAAAAAATTTGGGCAAATTCTTGTAATCCCAGTGGTGGGAAGTGACTCAGCGGTTAAGAGCACCAACTGCTCTCCCAAAGGCCCTGAGTTCAATTCCCAACAACCACATGGTGGCTTACAATCATCTATAATGAGATCTGGCACCCTCTTCTGTGTGTCTGAAGACAGTGAGTCAGTGTACTAACATATAAAATAAATATTTTTTAAACACACACATACATATGTATGACACACACATGTACGTCAATATAACTACATCTATCTTTCAATTCAACCAAATGTAAATCAAAAACATTTTCTAGAGTCACACCTACACTGAAAAAACTTCCCCCAAGGTCAATTCTCTGAACAACACAGAACAACTCTTTATACTCATTTACTGCATCCCAGATAATCATCAAGAGATGATTTAATAGGAAACAGAACATTTGCAAAGATGCTACACAAGGGCTATGCCATTGTGTGAATGAACACACATCTTAGAATCAGCAGGGGCTGGAACCAGTCTCTAGGGGATATGAGACACTTAGAAACAACCCCAAATGCACTGAGAAGCTCTCAGCAGTCCTTACTGTTTATATAGGCTTAAGGGAAAAGGAGCCTAGAGCATCTGTTCAGTTTCAGAGACTTCCTGAAGCTTTTGAGTTGTTTATTTCTTGTGTTTCAATGAGGCTTCCTTTAGAATACCCTGAATGTCTAAGGAGCTCCTCTCCAAGTTGAAATGTTTGATCTCAGAGGAAATTGCTGAACAACACATCTCCTTGGCCTCCAAACCACATTTTTATAATGCCTGACAGGTGAAACTCATTCACTCACTTAATAATCCCATAGGAAAATACACTCCAGTCTTCACAACAGGATGACAGGAGGGGAATAGCAGTGATCCATCCAATCAGAGGCACATGACAGACACCACTGAGGTGGTATTGCTACTCAGTTTTCTCGGAATCCCTGATCTCTGGTCTTCCATCATCTTATGCCTTAAACGGAGTTCACAGTTTTGTACTTGCCTCTGCCCATCTAGGACACTGACTGGAAGGCAGTCAACAGTGGGAAAGCATGTGCCGACCACACTCCCTTTCTTATAAAGGTCCATTCAGCAAGGGGATGCTGCAATACTCAGCTCTCCCATCCTGCAATCGAGATACCTATACACAATGAATATTTATTCCCTGCCAAGTTTTCTTGCAGTTATAAAATTAAGCCAGATGTTTTGCCTCACCTGTAGTTTCTAAATTTCCTACAGTGATCTCTATTATTGCTAAAATTAGGGGAAATTGTAAATAAACATTATTTTTAAAGTTAGAAAAAAAGAAAGGAAATGAACCCACAAGATTTGCAAGCAACTAATGAATGTCAAGCAGAGACTCTGCAGGCCTAAGCTCTTCCCACAGACACCTGTTGTCTTTGCCTTGTGCATAATTACATTTTTGCATTTCTCATCATGGAAAGGTTCCCAGAGTGCATTGCTTCAAGCTCCACACAACTTTGGTGTTTCTTAGAAAAATCCAAATGCATAATACTAACAAATCCTCTAAGAGGAGAAGTGGAAACCGTTCAACCTCATTAAGGGCTAACGCAAACCCGGAGAACCACATTCAGGCAATAATCCCATAATTCTCTTTCTCTAAAGACTAAACCTTTCCCTCAAATTTTATCACCAGAGTCCTGCTTCTCAATGGGATAGAGCTAGGTGAGGAGGCCTTTGGGAGGGGATAAGGGTTAGGTACACCATGACAGTGGAACCCTGTGCGTTAGAAGACAATGAAGCTCTTCCAATCCAAGGGGGGTTCACAACACAGAGGCAGGCATTTGCAGATCAAGAAGCAGGTCCTCATGAAAAACTAAATCCACTGGGGACTTTGCAGTCTCTAGAGCAGAGGGATAGTGTATCATCTGTTTAAGCTGCTGGCCTGTGGCATTGCTGCACAGCAGCCCAGAGTGACGAATACTTCTGTCCTCCATCTCTAATCATTGTGGCAAGGCATGCACAAACCCCTGTGAACCCTAAGTTCTTCAAACTACTGTCAAGCTCTGACTTCTGAGGTTTTATATGCAAATGGTCAACTGCCAACACTTTGTAAATGTTACAGGGAGTATTCATGCAGGAACTCCTTCTCTGGAATCCATTGGGGTCTTCACAAGTCTGCTTCTCACCTGCAGTGAGGCTCTCTTTTGAAATGACCTCTTCGAACACTCACTCCCCTTTGTGTGAGGCCTAGGCCTTAAGTGCTGAACCTTTAGGAAAAGCAGCTGCTCTGCTCTTTCATTCTCTCGCTTTGAATGAGTTCTCTTTGACCTTCAAGATGGCAAATAAAGCATCCAGGCAACAAGGAGGATCCCCCAGCTTTGCATGACCCAGAAACAAAAGGGCCAACTGACAAGCCCTGCTGAACACTTAGCTCCCAGCGCCTTTGCCAAATGAGTCATTAAACTGAGTCTCAAAATGTAACATTGCTAAGAGCTCAAGTCCTGTGATCTGAAAAGGCACCGGAAACACTGGACTTCCACAGAGGCTTGTTGGAAAACTGTCTCCTCTTTAAGAGCTTCTATTTCTTTATGGTTTTCTTCCCATTCTTGTTTACGTGAGTTATTCACACTCTTCTCAGAGATCCCCATCATCATCTTAAGGTATGATTTCAGGTCTGAGTCTTCTTTTTCTGGAGTGTTTGGCATTCCACTGCTTACTGTGATGGGAGAGCTGGGTTCTGATGTTGCCAGGTTGTCTTGGTTTCCATTGCTTAAGTTCTTTCACTTTCCTCTTGCCATCTTTTTGTCTGTGATTATACGTGGTCTTGTTGTTAGTGATTGGTTTGTGTCTTTCCTGTATACCTGGCCTGTGTCCCTGGATGTCCTCTGTTTTAGGTGGCAAATGGCTTGAGTGTTTGGTCGGCACACAAGGGCCTTCCGGGTGGACCCGAGTCTCTACAGCAGACTTCCTGCTCCCCTGGGCCAACCTGAGGGCCGCACCTATCGCACACTAGGCCTAGCCCTCTGTGTGCCCTGGCTACTCACAGCACACCACAGTCTCCCCAGGCCTGTGTCCCTGGAAATCAAAGAATTACAGGAAAACAGAACCAAAGAGATGAAGGAATTGAAGAAGAAATTTAAAACAGAAATTGACACAATACAGAAAACACTAAAAGAGACAACTTTGGAGGTAGAAATCCTAAAAAAGAAATCAGGTGTCACAGATGCAAGCATCTCCAAAGGACTACATGAGATGGAAGAGAGAATCTCAGGGGCGGAAGACAACATTGAAAACATAGACAAACAGTCAGAGAAGATGCAAAAGCCAAAAAGCTCCTAACCCAAATGTCCAGGAGATCCAGAACACAATGAGAAGACCAAACCTAAGGGTAATAGGGATAGAAGAGGTCAATGAATATCAACTAAGAGGCACAGTAAATATATTCAACAAAATCATAGAAGAAATCTTCCCTACCCTTAAGAATGAGATGACCACAAGCATAAAAGAAGCCTACAGAACTCCAAATAGAGTGGACAAGAAAAGAAATTCTTCCCAACACATAATAGTCAAAACGCCAAGTGCCCGAAGCAAAGAAAGAATACTAAAAGCAGTAAGGAAAAAGGTCATGTAACATATAAAGGCAGAGCAATCACAATCACACTTGACTTCTCAACAAAGACTATGAAAGCTAGAAGATCCTGGACAGACATCATGCAGACCCTAAGAGAACACAAGTGTCAGCACAGGCTACTATACCCAGCAAAACTCTCAATCACCATATATGAAGAAACCACGATATTCTAGGGCAAAACTAAATTTACACAATATCTGACCACAAATCCAGCACTACAACAAATTATAGGTGGAAAACCCAATACTAGGAGAGAAACTACATCCTAGTAAAAAGAAGAAAATAACTAAGCAAGAAAACCAAAAGAAGAAAGACACACTGACATAATTCTACCTCTAAAAGCAAAAATGGCAGGAAACAGCAACCACTATTCCTTAATATCTGTTAACATAAATGGACTCAATTCCCCAATAAAAAGATATAGGCTATCAAACTGGATACATAAACAAAACCCAACATTTTGCTGCATATAGGAAAGTCATCTCAGAGACAAAGACAGACACTATCTCTGAGTAAAAGGTTGGGTAAAAAACCTTCAAAGCAAATGGCCCCAAGAAACAAGCTGGAGGAGCCATTCTAATATTGAATAAAATAGATTTTTCAACCAAATGTTATCAAAAAAGATATAGAGGGACACTTTTTACTCATCACAGGGAAATTTATCAGGAGAAACTCTCAATCCTTAACATATATGCTCCAAATACAAGAGCATCCATATTCATAAAAGAAACCCTACTAAAGCTCAAAAAATGCATTGCACCCCACACAATAATAGTGGGAGACCTCAACACCCCATTCTCATCAATGGACAGATCATGGAAGCAGAAAATGAACAGGGACACAGTGAAACTAGCAGAGGTTATGAACCAATTGGAATTAATATGTTACAGAACATTTCATTCTAAAACAAAAGAATACACCTTCTTCTCAGCACCTCACGGTACCTTCTCCAAAATTGACCATATAATCGGTCACAAAACAAACCTCAATAGATGTAAGAAGATTGAAATACTCCCATGCATCCTATCAGATCGCCATGGACTAAGGCTGTTCTTTAATAACAACAAAGACAACAAAAAGTCATATACACATGGAAACTAAACAATGCTCTATTAAATGATAGCATCATCAAAGAAGAAAGAAAGAAATTAAGGATTTTCTAGAATTTAAAGAAAATGAAACCACAATATACCCAAACATATGGGATGCAATGGAAGCAGTACTGAGACGAAAACTCATAGCTCTGAGTGCTTCCAAAAAGAAACTGGAAAGAGCATACACTAGCAACTTGACAGCACAGTTGAAAGCTCTAGAACAAAAGGAAGCAGATACACCCAAGAGGAGTAGACTGCAAGAAATAATCAAACTTGGAGGAGAAATTGACCAAATAGAAAGCAAAAGAACCATTCAAAGAATCAACAAAACCAAGAACTGGTTCTTTGAGAAAATCAACAAGATTGAGAAACCTTTAACCAGACTAACCAGAGGACAAAGAGAGAGTATCCAAATTAACAAAATCAGAAAGGAAAGTGGAGACATAACGACTGAAACTGAAGAAATTCAAGAAATCATCAGATCCTACTACAAAAGCCTATACTCAACAAAGCTGGAAAATCTGGAGGAAATGGATGAATTCCTAGACAGATAGCAGATACTAAAGTTAAACCAGGACCAGGTATACCATCTAAATAATCCCATAACACCTAAAGAAATAGAAGAAGTCATCAAAAGCCTCCCAACCAAAAGAAGCCCAGGTCCAGATGGGTTCAGTGCAGAATTCTATCAGACATTTATTGATAACCTAATACCAATACTCTCCAAACTATTCCACAAAATAGCATCAAAGGGAACACTAGCTAACTCATATTTTGAGGCTACAATAACCCTTGTTTCTAAACCACACAAAGACCCTACAAGGAAAGAGAACTTCAGACCAATCTCACTTATGAACATTGAAGCAAAAATACTCAACAAAATCTTTGCAAACCGAATCCAAGAACACATCAAAAAGATCATTCAACATGATCAAGTAGGCTTCATTCCTGGGATGCAGGGATGGTTTAATGTACGGAAATCCATCAATGTAATCCACCATATATAAAAACTCAAAGAAAAAAACCACATGGTCATCTCACTAGATGCTAAGAAAGCATTTGACAAAATTCAACACCCCTTCATGTTAAAAGTCTTGGAAAAAACAGGAATCCAAGGCCCATATCTAAACATAATAAAAGCAATACAGAGCAAACCAATAGCCAACATCAAACTTAATGGTGGGAAACTTGAAGCAATCCCACTAAAATCAGGGACTAGACAAGGCTGCCCACTCTCCCCCTACCTACTAAACATAGTACTGGAAGTCCTGGACAGAGCAATTAGATAGAAAAAGGAAATCAAAGGGATACAAATTGGAAAGAAAGAAGTAAAAACATCACTGTTTGCAGATGCCATGATAGTGTATGTAAGTGACCCCAAAAATTCCACCAGAGAACATCTACAGTCAATAAACAAGTTCAGCAAAGTGGCTGGATATAAAACTAACTCAAACAAATCAGTAGCCTTCCTCTACTCAAAGGACAAACATGTGGATAAAAAAATTAGGGAAAAGATATCCTTCACAATAGTCACAAACAAAAATGAAATACCTTGATGTGACTCTAACTAAGCAAGTGAAGGACCTGTATGACAAGAACTTCAAACCTCTAAAGAAGGAAATCGAGGAAGATCTCAGAAAATGGAAAGATCTTCCATGCTCATGGATTGGAAGGATAAACATTTTTAAAATGGCCTTCTTACCAAAAGCAATCTACAGATTCAATGCAATCCCCATCAAAATTCCAACACAATTTTTCATAGAGTTGGAAAGAGCAATGTGTAACTACATCTGGAATAACAAAAAAACCTAGAATAGTGAAATCCATCCTCAACAACAAGAAAACAACTGCAGGAATCACTATCCCTGACCTCTAGCTATGTTACAAGGCAATTGTGTTAAAAACTGCATGGTACTTGTACAGAGATAGGCATGTGGCTCAATGGAATAGAAGATCCAGAAATGAACCCTCACATATGTGGTCACTTGATTTTTGACAAAGGAGCTGTAAATATTCAATGGAAAAAGGACAGCCTATTCAACAAATGGTGTTGGTTCAACTGGCACTCAGCATGCAAAAGAATGAAAATAGACCCGTTCTTATCTCCTTGTACAAAGCTCAAATGCAAGTGGATCAAAGATCTCCACATTAAACCAGGCACACTGAAACTATTAGAAGAGAAAGTAGGGAAAACCTTAGAACACACAGGCACAGGGGAAGATTTCCTGAACAGAACACCAATGGCTCGTGCTCTAAGGTCCAAGATCAACAAATGGGACTTAATGAGATTGCAAAGTTTCTGTAAGGCTAAGGACACTGTCAAGAAAACAAAACGGCAGCCAACAAATTGGGAAAAGATCTTTACTAACCCCACATCAGATAGAGGGCTAATATCCAAGGTATACAAAGAACTCAAGAAGTTAGACACCAGAAAATCAAACAATCCTATTAAAAATGGGGTACAGAGCTAAACAAAAAGTTCTCAATTGAGGAATATCGAATGGCTGAGAAGCATCTAAGGAAGTGCTCGACATCCTTAGCCATCAGGGAAATGCAAATCAAAACAACCCTGAGATTCCACCTCACACCAGTCAGATTGGCCAAGATCAAAAATTCAGATGACAGCAGATGCTGGCAAGGATACGGAGAAAGAGGAACACTTCTCCACTGTTGGTGGGGTTGTAAACTGGTACAAGCACTCTGGAAGTCAGTCTGGCAGTTCCTCAGAAAATTGGACATAGTACTACCTGAAGACCCAGTTATCCCACTTCTGGGCTTATACCCCAGAGACACTCCAACATACAACAAAGACACATGCACCACAATGCTCATAGCAGCTCTATTTATAATAGCCAGAAGCTGGAAAGAACCCAGATGTCCTTCAGTAGATGAATGGATACAAAAATTGTTGTATATTTACACAATGGAGTACTACTCAACTATCAGAAACAATGACTTTATGAAATTCCTAAGAAAATGGATGCATCTAGAGAATATCATCCTAAGTGACTTAACCCAGTCACAAAAGAACAGACATAATATGCAGTCACTGATAATGGGATACTAACCCCAGAAAGCTCTGAACACCCCAGAAACAACTCACAGACTATATGAAGCCCAAAAATAAACAAAGGCAAAAAATATAATAAAATGAAAGCCTCAGTCCTTCTTAGGGAAAAAAAATGTATAGCACCCTCTCAGAGTGTGGTATACCTGAACCTCAAATCATTAATAATCCAAGAGCTAAGATAATAGCCTTGTGGCAATTTTTGGTATTTACAGATCATTATGCTTAATCTATACCCAACAAGAAATTTGTTTCCATGTTATGTTCTCTCCTACATGTACTTTATGCTTATGCTAACTAGTGGGATTTCTATTCATGCTATCGAACCTCTAAAAGAATTAAGTACTGACAAAATTATTCATATAATGTTATGCCAAAATGCTTTTAAAATTTTTTAAATGTATTCCTCTTTTTTTAAATAAAGTGGTAAGGAATAATTTTTAAAAAAATAAAAAGAAAACCATTTGTCTATACCAGCAAGATTTTCAAGAAGGGAACACTAGCTCATTTGTAAGAGCTGGGTCTTCCCTGTCTTCTGAGAGTTGGGTCCACAGGTGCTAGACACAACATCCGCCATGCTACAGGAGGACAGTCAGAGAAGCTGCCCCATTTTCATCCAGTTAATGGTGAATGAACAGCTGGAGAACCCCAACATTGTTCCAGGTCAAAGAAAGATGGGACACTGCCAGCAGGCTGCCCCAATTCACACAGCCCTGCTACCTAAATGACAGGTCTCAATTCAGTGAACAGAGTCCACTCTCCTCTTGCAAGAAGCCCCTCAAAGTCCATGCCTGAGCTTTGAGGAGGGGGGTTAGATTGAAGGCACACACTTAAACTGCCTCTCTAGTAGTAAGCACATTTTTAGACCCCCAGGAAACAAAACAGTCAGCCCTGTAGCCTCTACACTCCAGAGGAACTGTCAAGGTAGAAAAATGAGGCCCATGGAACAGATGCATGTTTGAAGGAGCAAACAACTCAAATGGAGGCACACAAAGTGTGGCGAAGACAGAGGACTTTTTTTGTTTGGTCTTGGCTAGTTTTTAAATAGTAAGAATGCACAGCATGAAAATTCCCAGCCTAACTATTTTTAAGTGTGCAGAAATGAAATGTTAAGTACATGCAGTTTGTTACACAACAGATCTCCCAAACTTTCTCATCTCTATATTTATTAAATAACACCCCTCTCGCTCCTTCTCCAGAGCCCCACCCATACTGTTGTTCCCTGTGAGTCTGGCTACTCCTGGTGCCTCGTGTAAGTAGAACCACACAGGATGAGCTCTCTGTGACTGACTGGACTCCTCATAATGCCCTCCTGGTTCACCATGATACAAGCTGGGTCAGAACCTTTTCCTTTTTCGTCACATGGACAGCACTGCATAATACATGGGTGTCACATTTTGTTTGTTGCTCATGTGTTCATAGATACTTGGGTTGCTTCTGCCCAGAGGCTTTTTAAAAGCACAGCTCTTGAAACATGTGTGCATCAAAATTTGCTCTGAGGCAAAGGTTCTCAACTTCTGGGTCATCACCCCACTGGGGTCATATATCTTGGGTCACAATTGTTTACATTACAATTCATAACAAGAGCAAAATTATAGTTATGAAGTGCTGACAAAAATCATTTCATGATTGGTGCTCACCACCACAAGAGGAGCTGTAGTGAAGGGTGGCCGTGTCAGGAACAACTTTACGGAGAGTGATCAAGTCAGTTTTCAGTGGGAAGCATCTGAAGAAAGACAAGCAGGTGAGGAGAACAGCGGGCCATGAGACAATGCCTAGAATTCGGAGGAGCAAGCAGAGGCTTGCAAAGGTCTCACACTGGTGTAGGGGAGGAGACCAGAGCAGGAGGCTGAGCCAGGAGAGAGGTGTTGAGGAAGGAGGGAGGGAGCAAGGACTGGTGTCAGTGTGAAAGAGATCACACAACAATAAAGCAGGAACCCTGAAACCACAGACCCACATGGGGATGGTATGGCATCCAACAAAGATGGCCGTGGGAAAAGGCAGGCACCTTTGCCTCTCCACTGGAACTCAGCCCCACTGCAGGATGCTGCCAAAGGTGATGGCATGTGGCTGTTTGGACATGTCAGGTCAGATGTCACCAGAGTCCAGCCCCTGGGCACACCCTCCATCCCAGCCTTTTTCCTCTTTCATTCCCTCCCACTGGCTCCGCTGAAGGTCCTCTTCGGCCCTAGACACCCTTCCTGAACACATTCCCAGTTTTACTCTTCCTCATACTTTGTCACGAGGAGCATTAACGCCTGACTTTAGTTACTACCACAGACTGCAGAGGACTCAAAATCACCTATTTATTAAAGCTGGACTTCTCTACTGTCTGGTGCAGTTTGGTTCATAGTTCACAGAATGAGTGGGGATGGAGAATTAAATATGAACTGTTGATAGGAGTATGTAACTCAACTATTCCAGTTCCTCCATCAACTATTCCGACTTGCAGCTTGATGAAAAGGCTAGACCACATAACCCAGGAGCCTAACAAGGGTTCTACTAGCCCATGTCCCAGGAAGAAGTTCCTTGACAGAATCTCAGAATCGACTTGCAACCTGCCTTTAAATAATTTGGATGGACAAGTCTTTACACCTGTGTCAGGAAGTTTAAAACTCACAACTAATAAAATCCCAGCTGGGCAGTGGTGACACATGCCATTAATCCCAGTACTCAGAAGACAGAGGCAAGTGGATCCCTGTGAGTTCAGGGCCAGTCTGGTCTACAGAGCAAGTTTCAGGACAGCTGAGGCTACACAAAGAAACTCTGTCATGGGAAGGAAGGAAGGAAGAAAGGAAGGAAGGAAGGAAGGAAGGAAGGAAGGAAGGAAGAAGGAAGGAAGGAAAGAAGAGAGGAGGGGAAAGGGAGAAGCAAATTCACAAAAGACTTGATCATAACACAAGCTACCCAAACCTTCAACAACCCTAAGGGACAAACCTCAAGCCAGATAAGGCAAGGAGCCAGTATAGGTCAGCAGGCATCTTCAACTAGTAGCACAAATCTACAGTAGAAGTTGGAGGCTCTAATGCTAACAATAAGACTTTCTGGGAAGATGAACCATTTATAAGAAATTTAACAATAAAATGGGTGCATGAAACCAATCGCTTTTTAAAACTATTTATTCTCTGAGAATCCCATACCAGTATACAATATATTCTATCACATCACCCCCTCCAACTTCTTCCAAAGCTCCCAACACATGTCCCTCCCAAATTCATGTCTTTTTTTTTAAACTCGCTGAGTCTAAATAGCACTGTCCATATATATGTGTGTGAGTATAGGGCCATCCACCGGAGCATGGGCAACCTACCAGGGTCCATGTACTCAAAGAAAAAAACTTTCTCCTCTCAGCAGCCATCAATGGCCAATATCTCTTACAATCTTTCTGCCTGTTCTTCCACAGTGTTCTCTGAACCTCTGGAGAAGGGAGTGGCATAGATGTCCCATTTAGGCCCTGATATCCACGGTCAGGTATTTTCAGCACATGACCGGCTGTGAGTCTCTGAATGAACTCACCGTTTACTGCTAAAGAAACTTCTCTGATAAGGAGAACAGTATGAACCAAGGCATGAGCATAGAGATAAATACTTGGGGAGCAATTTGATGCTATGCCCATGTAGTGAAAACACAGTAGTAGGTTTCCTTCCTAGGGCCTTTTGGGACTTTTTGTTGTTTTGTGTTGTGTGTATGTTTCTTGGTTTTTATTTTGGCTTTACTTCTTGTTTGTTTAAAAGAAAGTAACATAAAGTTGGCTGGGTAGCAAGGTGGGGAGGAACTGGGAGGTGCTGGAGGAGGGAAAAACATCAAAACATATTGTATGAAAAAATTAATTTAAGCTGGAGAGATGGCTCAGTGGTTAAGAGCACTGACTGTTCTTCCAGAGGTCCTGAGTTCAATTCCCAGCAACCACATGGTGACTCACAACAATCTGTAATGGGATCTGATGCCCTCTTCTGGTGTGTCTGAAGACAGTAACAGTGTACTCACATATATAAAATAAATAAATACATCTTTTCAAAAATTAATTTTTAAAAAGTCTTTCTTCCCAGATATATATATGCAGGTTTGTGTCAAGTTGACAAACCAACCAGCCCAGATGGTAGATCTATTTCTAGCTTTTTGAGGACCCCCACCACCAATTTCCATGGTGACTTCACTAGTTGATGTGGATCCAAGTTCCACCTCCTCACTTGGGTGTGCAAGTTGACATTCCCACCAACAGTGAATAAGGGTTCCCCTCTCTCCACATCCTTGCCATCTATGGTTTAAATTCAAGAGGAAAGAATCCCATCACTGAGATGGCCAATTTCAAAGCGCACACTGTATATCAGGGTTCGCTGGAGTCGTGGGGAGCAGGGAAAGTGAGCCTAAGTCACTCTGCAAGAGTGATGGGATGGGACGTTTATGGGGACAGTCCCCAGGGCAGCAGCTTGGAAAAGGAACAGTTCACAAAGGCCTGCATCTGAAACACTGGTATGCATGCCCAGGCACCAGGGCTCAGGGAGCAGCTGTAAGACCACTTGGCCCCGTCCCTCCAACTAGAGCAACACACACAAAGGATAAAATTAATCATAGCAGGGAAGACTGGGGGAGCAGAGGAGCCAGCACAAGCTTCTCCAGTGACAAACAAAACACCGTATGCTAACAGTTACACAGATGCTCCCTTACCTGGCTCTGGAGGCCTCGCTGGCATCTCCTGTGGGCCCTCATTTCATCCCTGAGAACATCTGTAGGAACCTGCCCTGAGACTGAAATAGCTCTGGTGTGGGGAGGGGCCTATGTGTGACTGACCAATCATGAAAGTAGATCCGCCTGTCAAACTGTTACATGCTACAAGACCTGGCCTAGAGACTTGGATTTCAAAGCATGATGCGATGACTGGACACTCCAATACACAGGTTATCTTACAGCAGCATGCTTGGGGGGGTGTCATTCAAAAGACAGCCTAAGACTTCTCCCCAATCCCTTCCTTCTATCCCCCACCCCTTCTCTGCTCTGATGTGGAGAGCTAGTACCATGACCAGGTACACCCATTGCTGAGAAGAGGTGGGCATGAGCAGAAGCCAGAGGTGCCACACTAATAAGTCCAATACCTTCTGCTTCGGAGTCTGTGGGTTTTGTTGTCTAAGCTGTTCACAAATGCTGCACGGACATATGAGGAGAGGAAACTGGAAATATTGAGAAATTTGCAGTTCTATTTCATGGCCAGACAGACTAAAGGAATATGTTCACTTCTATTTTATGAACCTATAACATGGGTCTGTTCTCACTAGATGCATGGGATTGGTCTCTAAAGCTTTTTAGATGTTGTTTGAGGCACTGTGATCTTCACTGACCATTCATAAGCTCTCTAGCCCCAAGGGAGAGCAGGGAGCAAAAGTGACAGGAAGCCTCACCTTCATACAGTGGGGTGCAGGAGAGGGCAAACGGGAACAACACCCACAACAAACAAGTACGTGTTTCAGTTTAACAGAAGACACATTATGAGACCAATCAACTTGGGGCAGAATCAATAGAGCCATCAAGTCAGACCTCACCAAGAAAGTCTCTTATGAGAAAAGACCCAAGCCATGCTGACATGTTAGGGGAAAGAACTTTTATTGGAGGGAACCAACCCCTGAATATCAGTGAGCTTCAGAGAGTAAGATGTTTAAACATAAATTCCAATGTCTTTTTTAAATTTAAATTAAAAAGTATTTTTCTAATAAAGTATTAAATATACTTACATTCTATTTGTCATAATAAAATAAATTTCTAATTGAGTGGCTATCATTAAACTAAAACACACACAGAGAAACATACACACAGACACACATATACACAGAAACACACAAACACAGACACACACATACATAAACACAGACACACACACAGACACACACATAGACACACACACAAACACACATACAGAGACACACATATACACACAGACACAGACACACACAGGGACACACACATACAGACACACACACAGACACACACAGAGACACACACACACAGAGACACATACAGAGACACATACACACAGACACATACACAGACACACACACACACACACACACATACACACACACACACACACACACACCTACCTACCTCTTAGGCACATAATCTCTGTTTGAATCTATATCAGAATCATTTGAAGCCCCGGTTCTTTCCTGCCTTTTTTGTGACTTCCTGAATTCCTTGAAGGCTTCAGAAGTCAGCTGTAGGATTGAGCCCCAGGAATGTCTGTGGATACCCAAAACCACAGACGGTTTCACCCTTCACTGTATGCAGATGGTGCTTCTCTATACTTAGTATGGGCTTAACTGATAAACCAGAGTTACAGAATGATAGCAATGGCATTGATGATAAAATTAACCATTATAACAATATAGCCCTTAAAAGCAAGTTTGAGCTGATGAGTTAGTTATTTCTAGAATTTCCCATTTGGGAACATGGTTGAGCTCTCAGAAAGGATGCTATGGAAAGACAAGGGCAGGGGATAAGGGGTATTCCTGAGGCATGGGGCTGCATACTGTAGTGATCGTCCTGACACCTGCAAACATGGAAGGCAAGCAAAGCCATGTGGACAGTCCTCCTAAATTAATCTGAAGGTCTTGCTGGACTGCCATCCCGATGGGCTGGAATTGGGCACAGACGCCTGACTCAAGCGCCTGAACACGCAGAAGCTTCTGATCAGAAGGTGCAGAATGGGGCCTCGTGCACAGAGCTAGACAAGATAAGAAGGCGTGCCACTGAGACTAAAAATACCACCGTCGCAGAAGAAAAATCTACACAGAAGGAAGTGCAAACTCGTGACACGGAGGAAAGCTTCTGGAATCTTCTCAGAATGGCCCGAGGAGAAGAGAAGGTGCCTAGAGAGTCTCCTGCAGGGACAACAAGGAAAAGCGGGTGCATGGCAAAGAAAGGACTGCAGGTGCACCAGGAAGGGAGGGGCGGCGGGACAGCGGGATGGCAAGAACAGCCGGTACACGAGGAAGGTGGGGGACTTTGCATGGATAAGAGGAACTGCAGGCTAAGTTGGGCTTTCCAAACCCACATGCACACCACTGCAAGAGGAGAGCCAAAAATACACTATGCTGCAACAGGGCCAAGTCACTTCAATAAGTCAGAGGAAATGCCCACACACTCAAAGACAGCACCCCTCCCTTGACATTCTCAAACAAGGCATAGCACCCCCAATCTCTCCCAGACCCTCCACACTCATAGTAGGGAGGACTTCCCCCAACCCCCTTCAAGCCAACTCAAGAGAACTCAAGCCCAACCTGAGAACGAGTAGCTTTTTAGACGTCTAACCCAATATCTATACACTGGATAACACTTCTGGCTTTCTCTGAGCCATTTAAGAATGAAAATCACTCCCAACATACACAAAAGACAGCAGAAGCAGGCAGACTTTAAGAAGTTTCAGCTGACATTTGTTGGGGGTAATTACACAGCAAATTAGGCATCAAAGATCCAGTCAGCCTGTGATACATGAGCTGAGTCCACCATCCACCTGGATCCTTCCAGAATTATTTATATAACCCGTGATGAACAACTGTCATCAAAAGCAAGGGCATTTCAAGCTGGGGGAAGGTGGTCCTGTATAAAACAGCATTGTTCATCAGGGCTGGGAAGACAGGTGTCTGGAAGGTCCTTGTCTCCTAAACATGCGTTTGATTGTTAGCTTTTCAGCTTAGCACAGCTTGAAGTCACGTGGGAAGGTTCTCAGTGAGAAACTGTCCAGATTACAGGGGTCTGTGAGTCAGACTGTCTCTGTCTGTTTCTGTCTTTCTTTGTCCCTGTCTGTCTGTCTGTCTGTCTGTCTGTCTGTCTGTCTCTCTCTCTCTCTCTCTCTCTCTCTCTCTCTCTCTCTCTCTCTCTCTCTCTCTCTCTGTGTGTGTGTGTGTGTGTGTGTATGTGTGTGTTAACTGATGTTGAACAGGGTTCTGGATGGCAGAGCACAGAGCAAGCAGGTGAGGGAGAGCCTCCATACACTTGGTCTCTCTGCTCTTGACTGAATGTGACTAGAGAGTTCAAGTTCTGCCCTTGACTGCAATGATACACTGTGGCTGGAACTGCAACCGAGTGAATGCCTTCCCTTAAAGTTCCTTTATTTTTTTTTTAATCAGGGTATTTTCTCACAGCAACAGAAAGGGAACAGAGATATAGAAGGACCTGAATTCAAACTCCAGTAGCCACATAAAGGACTGGCGGTTCACAGTCCTAACCTCAGTACTAGGAGCCAGAGAGTTCGTTCCTGGAGCTTACTGAGCAATCAGCTCACTCTACTTGGTGAACTCAAAAAGCAAGGTGGATGATGCCTGAACAACCTGGAGGACGGTCCTAGAGCCTCATATGTGCAGTCACAAGCACACACACACACCCACACACACACACACACACACACACACACACAAACATACTCCACATGGCTAATTAAATAATTAGAGAATTGAAAGAGAAATCTATAGACAATTTAACCTAACGCATAACTGGAGGGTTAAAAAAAAAAAACAAGGCAGTCTTTTGTGAAATTTTGCAACAACAGCTGGTTTTAGCCGTGCTGCAAATAAAGAGTCAATACCAAGGACTCGATTCCATCTCTAAACCCCAAGAACTAACAATAAATGAGGTTTGGCTGAAGGGTTCTAAATATGGTTGTGCAAAGACTAAAATAGAAAAGAACATATAATGTCTTTAGAGCTGAAGATTTGGGATTTTTAATGTCATCAATTGTCCCCAAATTGATCAACAGAAATGACTTTCGACCACGGGTGGTTCTCCTCACCCCAGGCAATATCTGTCAGGTCTGGAAACATCTCTGCTTATCAGTCCCTGGGGCAGGGCACTACTTAGATCTGTGGGTAGAGACTGAGAATGTCACAAAACACCCTTTGTTTGGAGAACAGCCTCAGCAGAGACAGTCCAGCCCGCTCATCAACCATAGCTCTGTGGAAATTTCATCTACAGAGCCAATGTGCTTTCAATTAAATCCCAGTGGTCTCCATTGGGTGGGGGGAGGAAACAACCAACTGATGCTCAAATTCACATGCAGAGTCAAAGGACATAGAAGATAAGAACCATGTAGAACACCAGCTCATCCTTTCAATGGGGCTGTTCAGGGTACTCCGAGGCTTGACACAGACGTCCCAGTGTGGTGACAAGCCATTCTCTGAATCCCAGGTATCTGCACTGTCAGGGAGGCATCACTGAGAAAAAGTCTAAAGCATAATTTGAACACCATGAAAGACAGACATAGTGCCGTAGCAAGGATGCTGTTCCCATAAAGCCGTTGGCAGTGTAAGGAGACAGGACATCACTAGAGAGATGTGTTTCACCAGGGTCTCTTCCATTCACTGTCTCACCTCCCCTCCCTACCTCTCAAGAGATGGTGAACGTTATCACCTTGGCAAGATCTACAATTACCCAGGAAGGATTATCGAAATTAAGTTAACCTCTTGGCATACCTATGAGGGCTTACCATAATTAAATTAATTAAGGTGGGAAGAAATTATGGCAGTCACCATTCCATGGACCGAGATTCTATACTGAATAAAAAGGAAAGTAACTCCACACTAGGGTTCCAGGATGGCACACAAAATGCACTTACCCCCCACGCAGACACATACTCAGACACATAATTAGAAATAAAAAAATAGAAAAGATCCAATTTACAAAGGTACAAAATGTAAAATTTTAAAGTTTGTAGAAGGGAGGGTTAGAGATATGGCTCAGCAGATAAAGGAGCTGCTGCTAAAGCTGACATCATGAGTTCAATCCCCAGGACCCACATGGAACAAGAGAACACACTCCCACTTCTGACTTCTACATGCATCCTGTGGCACACACTTGCCCACATACATATACACCCATGTACATAATAAAATAAAATTCTAGAAGGAACAAATCTATACAACTTCAAATTAAGGGAAAATTTTCAGCATATCAAAACATAAAATGTCTTGTCTTTAAAACACAGTTATAAGAATGAAAAGACAAGCCACTCCCCAGAAGGAAATACTTGCAAAGTACAAAACTAATACAGAATTTGTAGCCAACACGAAGAAAGACGCTTTCAAATACGTTAAAAGAATAATGTAGGTAAGAAGGAAAAGCAGAAAGAAAAACTCTCCGTTCCATAGACTTGATGAGAAAATTGGCAGAAAGTTGTCAACTCAACTTTTTTAGAACTCAAGATATTTTAAAGCAACTTACAGCAATCTGTGCATGGCTCTTAGGGTGGAGAGAGGAACACTGAAGCCCAAGGCACACGCTTTGACCTATTTTCATCTCACCTGGAAATCTCAGCATCACCCTGGAAAACAGCACAGGGTGCATGACGGTGCCTTGACTGTGCAGGGGTTCCTTCGAAGTCCCAATCCCAGAGAACTGTCCTGGCTTGACCTGTCTGCCATTCATCTTTTAGAAACACTAGGAAAACATAGTCTTCTTGGTGTGACAAGTTCCTGGTTGGAGGGCGGGGGTTGGGGGGGCAAACAACTGAAGATACCTGTTGGCCACCAAAGCTGTAGAGATTTAAAGGAGGAGGGAAACAAAATAACTTACAGGACACAAGGCATCTGTATCTTCTGTATAGGTCCTTAGAAAAGTTCAGTATAGTCCTGAAAACTTAAAGGACACACACAGGGCTGTGTCCCTGACAAGGATTGTGTCTCGAGCTCAGGAAAGGCTGTAGAAGGTTCCTCTCACTGATGTAAATGTGCTATCCAAACAGCAAGGAAGGCCTTGGCCGAGTTCCAAGTCTCTGGCCAAAAAGTAAAATTCCATTTGTGGATGACTTGATTGCCTTTATAGACAATCCTCAGCAATCTACACAAGTACCAACAACGGCCATGCATGAGTCCAGCCAGGTTCCCAATACGAAATCAATACACTCACAAGTTGTCTTTCTTTACATATGCAAGGAACAATCAAAAGTAATAACAGTCCCACTGACAGCATCGTAAAAATACTCAGGAAAACTTCATTGAAAGTGGCACAAGCCTTGTATACTGAAAACTGAGAAAGGTCACTCAAGGGAAGAAAGGGGGACCTGGATAAAGGAAAAGATGTCACGTTTCTGGGCTAGAAAACTTAACCTTGTTTAGATGCCATCATCTTCAGAGTGATCTACAAATCAAATGGAATTCCTACAGAAACCCAGCCAGATCTGTATTAAAATAGACAAGACCATCCTGCAGCTCATATGGAAATGCTGATCCAGAGAACGAGGAGAAAGTAGAACACAGCCGGACCACTTAGACTTTTGGTTCTAAGACTCATCACGGAAATACAGGAACAAGGCCGCACTCCAGCCGGCTGGTTTTCAAGGAATGCAAAGGTGACACAATACAAAAGGGAGGAGTCAAACGAGACAACTGGGTAGCCAAATGAGAAAGTATAAAATTAAGCTCCTATCTCCCATCACACATGATGTAAGCGACCATGGATGGCTTCAAGACTCACATATAAGAGCTAAACCTGTGGAATTCATAGGAAACAAACAAACAAGCAAAGGCGAGCGAGTATAATCTCCTATATATGGATGAAGCAGTGACGGATACCGGGCTGTGACACACGAAAAACAGGGAGCCACGTCTGATCTGGATCCAGCACCCAAAATATATAAAGGCATTTTACACACCAGTTATGATCAAAACAACACAACTGGGGGGGGGCGGATCCAAGCAAAGGAGCTGAGTAAACGTGACCCCAAACATGATACTCAGAAGGACAATCATCTTGGTGTCTTTATTCATGGGGAGGAGAGCGAATCAGAAGCAGAATGTGCCACAGACCTATAATCCCAGCTACTAGTGAAGCCAGGGCAGGAGGCTCACAAGTCCAAGGCCTGTTTGAATTACAGTGCCTTAAGGGTCAGCCTATGCAATTTAGCAAG
>NC_137972.1:67366880-67611880 GCF_963924665.1 Micromys minutus
TAACAGTTCAAGCTATGCGTCCTCAGATTTCAACCCAGCCACCATGTCTGCTGTCTGCTGCCACACTTCCCAGCCAGGATGAGTTCCTTCCCCTTGGAAATGTAAGCCAGATTTCATTCTGTAAGCCCTTGGTCATGTCGTTTTGATACAACAATACAAAAGCAGCAAACTGGTACCAGAGAGTAGGGTGATTGACAGGTCTGATCATGTTGGCTTCTGTAGAAAGACTTTGGGACTCTGGACTGGAAAAGCGACCAAGCATTGCAAATGGAGCCTAAGCGGACCATCCTTGTGAGAGCTTGGAGGGCAGTAGCTATGTGGTCTGGGAAGGCTCATCTTAAGAAATTTCAGAGGAGAACATTATTAATACCTGGGCTAGAGACTGATACTCGGGTTAAAAAATACACATGGATGCTTCCTGTTCTTGCCTGAGGCTAAATTTAAAAGCAACGATTTATTTCTTTGTCGCAAGCAGTTTCAAGATTGCTTAATACTGAGACATAAGGTGGTGACCCACACCTCTAATCCCATTAATCTGGAGGCAGAGGCAGGTGGATCTCTGTGAGTTCGAGGCCAGTCTGATCTTCAGAACAAATTCCAGGACAGCCAGAGGTGCACAGAAAAACTAAGACTGACTCTGTCCCATAATTCCGAATTAATGTTATGCAGGTTTACAATAAAAAGAGCAAATAGGGCAGGAAAAAAATAATACAAAACGCTCACTTTGGAGAGGGAGAGAACTCTAGCTAACATAATGTGGCAGCCAAGGTCTGTGCTGGAAGAGATAAGGGGATTAGTACCATTGAGAAAGGCCTCCAGCTCAGCAATGGGAGAAAGCTGAGGGTTCTCTCTAGGCAAGACTCCCATCTGCTAAGGTCCCAACTTGTCAAAGGGAGCATGAGGCCTTTTCCTGCCCCAGAGAACAATTCAATCAAATGCTGCTGCGAGGCGACAGGGTACAGACCTCAATCAATCAGCAGCCACACGTGGCAGTGCTGGGCCTGTGCTGCTGGCTTTCAAGTGTGGAGGACAGAGGAGGGGTAGTCGGGTGGGGAAATCTTCCTCCATGGCTTCAGGGAGTCGCTGAATCCGGGGCAGTGTGGGGCAGGGAGTCCCTTTGTAAAGGTTCCGAGACAACAAGAGGACCGAGAGACCACCGGATGAAGCTGTAAATATGAATTAGAGTCCTTTTCTTCCGTTTGTACTACCAACCTCTTATCAGCAGCCATGTAACTGGAGGAGTGCCTGTTCACATGTTGGCTGCCAGTTCTATTCCATGGATTGAGCTGTTTGTTTTTATGCTAGTACCATGTCGATCTTTTACTATCGAGCTCTGTAGCACCACTGAATGACAGGGACAGAGACAACGCTAGCAGCTGCTTTTTGTTTGTTTGTTTGGTTGGTTGGTTGGTTTGGTTTGGTTTTCAGTGTCTTTGGTTTTTGTGTTGTGCTGTGAAGTAGCAGGGGGACTCTGGGACTTTGTATTTTTATGTTTCCTTTTCCTTTGTCACCTTCTAGATGATAAGTCGGCTGGATGACAACTTCAGAATGCTCGATAGTAAAAGATCAACATGGTACTAGCATTCTGAAGTTACCATCCTCTTGCACGGTGCCCAGGCAATGCACCAGATTCCACATCTGTTGAGGGGAGGCTACTGAGAAACTCTGGGACTCAACACAACTTGATAATTTCACTCCGGCAAGTTGGAGCAAACCACTTACTGCCATTTAAAATCCATTTATGAGAAGGCTTTGAAGAGGACCCAAGCACCATTTGGAACTTGAAAGTCACACAAAGCCACATCTAGGTCCATAAAAAAAAAAAAGTGCCAGTCTTGGCAAAATGGCCACTCAGTCCCATTCCAGCAGCCAAGGGTGGCTATGCCTGGCTCACTAGAACAGCTCCTCACCTAAGGATTTCAGGACACATGACACACACTGATGATTCAAAACAAGTTGGCCCAACTCAGTATTTATAAATAGCAACAATCTAAAAGGTCCTGGATCCACACTGTTTACTCCGTTTTCAAGCATTGCTTTTAGGGAAAGAAAGTAAGGGTAAGAGGGCTTCATAGAGTAGTGGCTGACTCATGTCTTCCAGGACGTTAGCTATGACTTCCAAATGATGACTTACAGCCTTGACTTCTCTTTTTCCCAGTGAGGATAAGAAGAACATCTGTGCCAAGCTTCGGACGTGTATTTCCTCTGTGTGTGTGTGTGTGTGTGTGTGTGTGTGTGTGTGTGTGTGTGTGTGGTTGTTTGTTTCAGCACCAATGAAAACCTAAAATAATTAAAATCATTTTTAATAAGACCATATTCTTTCAAATCACACACACACACACACACACATCTGTCTGAAAGAGAGGAGACTTCATAATGCTGTGCTTAGCAATTTAACGGTGTAAGAAAAAATATGAAAAATAAGAATATTCCTGACAAGAGAATTTTCTTTTTTTATTAATCATTTTTTGTTTACATTTCTTTTTTAATTGGATATTCTTTGTATTTACATTTCAAATGTTATCCCCTTTCCTGCCACTTCCATCCCCCTCCCCCTTCCCTTGCCTCCATAAAGGTGCTCCCTCTCAAACACCCTCTCCCACCTCAGCGCCTTGGCATTCCCCTACACTGGGAAAATAAGCCTTCACTAGACTAAAGGTCTCTCCTCCCACTGATGCCAGAAAATGCCATCCTCTGCTGCGTATGCACCTGGAGCCATGGGTCTCTCTATACATACTCAGTGGTTGGTGTTTTATTTAGTCCCTGGATCTCTGGGAGGTTTGGTTGGTTTATATTGTTCTTCCCATGAGGTTGCAAACCCTTTCAGCTCCTTCAGTCCTTTCTCTAGTTCCTTCATTGGAGTTCCCGTGTTCAGTCTGAGGGTTAGCTGCAAGCATCCTCGTCTGTATCAATATGGTTCTGGCAGAGCCTCTGAGGAGGCATTCATATCAGACTCCTGCCAGTAAGCACTACTTGGCATCAGCAATAGTGACTGGGTTTGGCGGCTGCAAATGGGGCAGATCCCCAGGTGAGGCAGTCTCTGGATGATCTTTTCTCCAATCCCTGCTCCTCTATTTGTCCCTTTATTTCCTCATGTCAGTGTTTTGTTCTCCCTTCTCAGAAGGACTGAGGCATCCACAACTCAAGTGAGGAGGGGCTCGTTTTATGTCACAGCTTCATCACAGTGGGAAGCACGGGGAATTAGCTCAGTCTGCTGTGGCAGACCCCTCACCCTGCACACCAGGAAGAGAGGCCCAGCTGCTACCTTGAAAACCCTCTCCTAATGACTGACTTTCACCAGCTGGGTCCCATTTCCTATAGACCTGGCACTTTTCAAGTTAGTGCCACTGGTGGGGAACACTCAAAACATGAGCCCCTCCTTGGGGGACATTCATGTTTCAAAGGCAAACACTTCACTACATATAAATATATATTTTTTACTACAGTAGTTCAGATTAAGGGGAAAGTTTTACTAACAAGGGAGGTCCCCGAAAACTACGGAAGAGGTCCCACTGGGAATGTCTATTGGAACCACAGGGGCAGAGGGTAGGGGCTGGAGCCTTCCCTTCTGGGATATTAATAAAGGTCTCTAGGTCAAAAAAGCACACAGGGTGATACCCATTTTGCTTCGATGTATTGATTTTTTTCTAAACGCTCAACGGAAGGTCAGGAAGGATCACTGTTCTGTTACCCTTCTGAAATCCATGTCCCGTGGCAGGGGTCCCACACTGAAGGAATATCTGCCTCATGACTTGGCAAGCCTGTCTCAAAGGGGACGATTCCACAATGAAGGCAGTTCGTTCCTCTCACTCCACCATTGTTGTTCAAACTAGAGGCTGGGTTCCTACAAGGAGCGGGGTTCTGAGCTTACTATCCCTGAAGACTCTGTTGTGTCTACAAGCCATCACCAATCAACCAAGGACCAAGTAACCAAGTACTCATTAGCAGGAGGGACCCAGTGTCCCCAGCCACCTGAGGACAGATTGATTGCACAGGACACAGAATCTCAAGCCGTTTTTCCCCCCCTGAGGGGACAGAAGTAAAGACTGACTTAGGACTAATCTCATTCCTCTCCTGGTTTTGGATGGATTCGGCAGCCGTGAGATTTTACAGTTATTCCTGTTGGCAAAGCTCAGTGGCACAAGAACAATTCCTTTTGCTCTAAGCAGGCACATACTTGACGTCTGAGTTGTTGGAAACTAGCAAGATGAGTAAGAAGAAGTACAGGTCATTTCAGATGCTTCCACTGCCAAAGTCAAATGAGAGACCCAAGGGCTTATGGGTAAGCACGTGGTCCTGGGTAGGGCTATTACCTGTGGTTACCCGCTGCTACCACAGGTTAATGGTCTGACCTTGGTGGCCATCCTGCCTCGGGCTGGGCTCCACCACAGAGGATGCAGTGGTGTGGTTGTGGTTTGTCTCCACCCAAGCTCTTTTGGAACATTGGTTGTGACATAACAGTACTGGGAGATGTGGCCTTGAAGAAGTTGTTGGGTTGCTGAGAGGAATTAATGTCTCTTGTGAGACTGGTTTTTGCAGAAATTGAATTACTCCCCGAGAGTGGATTTTAATGTGTGCACAACTTCCTTGGTGCGGTGATTTCAATGAGGTGGCCCCCACAGGCTCGGATATTTGAATGTTTGACATCCAGTTAGTGGAAATGTTTGGGAAGGATTAGGAAGTGCACCCTCATTGGAGAAGGTGTGACCTTGTTGGAGGAGGTGTGTCCTGGGGTGGATGTTGGGGCCTGGGTCCCAGTCTCTCCCTCTATCTGCTGCCTGTGAACTGGGATGTAAAGCCCTCAGCTCCTGCTCCAGTGGCATTCCTAGCCTCCTGCTGTGGCCCTCTACACTGTAATCAAGCTCCCAATTAAGTGCTTGTTCTTATAAGTGGCCATGGCCATAGCATTTGAGCTCTGGAGTCCCCACACAAACACACATCTACCTGTCGGAGATCTTCAGCATCACATCCTATGACTAGATTACATATGTCCACCTCTGATGTACTTTTGTGGCCATCAGGAGGGTTAGCTGGCTAGTCTTACCTTTCTGGTCCTAGCTGGTTTTAGATCCTATGAGACAAACTTTCTCTATCTCATGGTTCAGTGAGATGTCTTCAGTGAGATTTATTGTAGATTCCCTTATCTAATCAAAGAATTGCCTTCTATCACTAGCTTATATAACATTTCCTGTATGAATGGACATTGAATTGTACCAAGCCATTTTTTTTAAATCCAGTGATACATAGAATCTTCTTTCTTATGTCAATGTGGTAAATTACATTAACTTTTGGATATTAATCCAACCTTTTATCCTGAAATATTCTTTTTCTAGATCGTGAGGTTGATATATAATACATCAAAATGTTGGCCGTTATTGATTGGCTAATTTCTTAAGATTATACTTGTATTTATGAGAATGATTACCAACAATTTTACTTTTCATAATGATCTTCCCAGGTTTGGGTGTCAAGGTTATTCTTGCCTATAATCTGCTGATGGTGCTTTCTTTTTTCTTATTCTCTGGAAGAGGTTTTATGCAGTTAGTCATATTTATACCTTGATGCCCTGAAGTCGTCTAGGTCTGGATGTTTCTATATAGAAAAGATTCCTAATTATATACCGAATAGACAGAAATCATTCAGCTTTCCATTTGCTCTGGTGTTAGTGTCTAACAGTTGGTGGAAAATCTGCAGTTTCATCTAAATTTTCAAGGTGATTGGTACAAACCTACCCATAATTCCTCCCTCTTTATCTCTATTTGTTGTGAGACCTTCCTCACAACCTCTGCCGCATTTATGATATTGGTGAAGCAATATGGGTGGCTTCTTGCTTCATTTCTTCTTCAGGGTGTGAAGATCTGTTGAGGATCCTCGTTTTTGTTCCTTTCCCTGCTGCTGAAAGTTCCTCTGGCAAATGGCCTCCCATGTCAACAGGAGTCTTTCTCTACTTGAATAGAGCTATTTACACAGGGTCATACACTGCCTCCGCCTAGGGTCTGGATGGTTATTATGGGACATAAAGGTCTGTCCAAACCCCAAAGCTGGATGTCTCCCAAGAGCCATTTTAGCTTCCAACCACCATGTATGGTTGGCTGAAGTGTCCTTTAAGACTGAATTACACCAGCGTAACTCTCCATATTCCCTGCCCACCTATGGCTTCCCCTCTCCTTTAATTCTTACCTCAGGCTAATTAGATATTCTCCCAACTCCTTAAGGCAGATACTTATTTTAAAAACAACTTTAAATTGCAGTAAAATACACATAACAAAATTTACCACCTCAACCATTTTTAGTGTATAATACAGCAGCATTGGGTACAGATTTCACTACCATCTACCTCCACAGCAGCCAAGAAACCCTGGCTCTCACTCCTCCTTGCCTGAATCCTCTGCAACAACTGCTATCTGTGTCTTAGGAACTTAATTACAGCAGGTGTTTTGTGTAAGAGAATCATCCAGCATTTTTGCATGCTTACTAGCTTTTAGCCTTTAAATTTTCTCTCATAATCTACTTTCTTGTGCACCTACATGTGCCATAAAATCTACTTCTCGCAGATTTTATGGCACATATAGGTGTGTGTGTGTGTGTGTGTGTGTGTGTGTGTGTGGTGTAGTTTATCTGAGAGTTTATCTATTTAGCTCTAGCTGGCCTAGAAGTCACTACATAGTCACTACATACATAAAGGTGTGGGCCATTATATCCAGGTGGATATATATTATGGCTGTTTAGAATCAAACCCAGATCCTCTGAGAACAACCAGTGCTCTTAACTACTGAGGAGTCTCTCTAGCCCCAGCCACACATTCTTATCGATCAATTCAAAACATTCTAGTTTTTCCTATGATTTGGCCTCTGACCTATGGGTTATTTGGAAGCATCTGATTTATATCATAAACATTTCTACCTGTTGATTTCTGACTTGATTCTACTGTGGTGAGAAAATGCCCTGTGTAGAATTTTAATCGTTGGCAATATGTTAAAGATTTCTGTCATCTCCTTGACTCTGGTCACACGTAGCCAATGCTCTGTGTAGAATCTTTTAGAAAGAGTGATCATCCCACAGTCAGGCATACAGAGTGACATACCAGCTCTGTCAGCTCTGTGCTGCTGTAACTCTCTATATCCTGGCTGGCTTTTCTCTCCTGTCTACTTGTTCTCTCTGTTCCTAGGAAGGGTGTGTTCAAATCTACCATGGGGCTGGAGAGATGGCCCAGAAGTTAAAACATTTGCTACTCTTGCAAAGAACCCGGATTCAGTTCCCAGCACCCACAGCTGTTGGTAACTCCAGTTCCAGGGGTTCCAGTGTCCTCTTTGAGTACCAGGATGGTGTGGAATCTGTGCAGACAAGACACTCATACAAATGAAATAAAATATTTTAAAACTCTAGTAGGATGGTGAATTCATCCCTTTTGATTTGGTTTCTGTTTTAGGTATGCAGCTTTGAGGCAAATTTAACATTTTCTTTTTGTTTTGTTTTGATCTTGATTGTGGTGGTTTGAATTGTTTTTGAACTATCACACAGAGTTCTGGAAATACAATTGCTTCATACAGTCTTCATTTAGATTTACGTGCCTCTTTATTTATTCATACCTCCCTTTATTCATGAATGATCTTATTGGACATTTGACCTTCGGTAAGTGTCTTAGTGTTTCGTGTCTGTGAAGAGACACCATGACCAAGACAACTCTTATAAAAATCTTTTTTAATTGGGACTGGTTTTCAGTAAGTTTCACAGGTTCAGTCCATTGTCATCATGGTGGGAAGCATGGCAGCGTGCAGGTAGACTTGGTGCTGGAGGAGCCAGACAAGGGTTCTACCTCTTGATCCTCAAGGAGTCAGAGGAGACTGTCATCTGCACTGGACAGAGCCTGAGCATAAGAGGGGACCTCAAAGCCACCTACATGTGACACCCTTCCTCCAGCAAGGCTACACCTCCTAATAGTGCCACTCCCTGGGCCAAGCGTTCACACAGGAGTCTGTGGGGGCCATCCCCATTCACACCCACAGTGGGCATCGTTTGCATTCGGGGCTTTGAACTTGTAACTTCATCACCCAGTTTGGTTTAATGGCTGCTTTTTATTTTCTATTTGTTTTACAGTTTTACACCTATGTATCTGTGGTTTTCATTTATACTGCTGGTTAGAGAGAGAGAGAGAGAGAGAGAGAGAGAGAGAGAGAGAGAGAGAGTGTGTGTGTGTGTGTGTAAGGGCACATCGACTGGTATTAGGTTAGCTGTCCCCTGCCTGCCCTATACCTCCTTCCTGAGCAGGAGGCTCTGTCTTTTTCACTTTTGGACCACCCTCAGCCATCAGATCTTCAAGTACCATATAATCCTTCTCCCCCTCCCCCTCTTTTTCTTCTTCCTCTCCCTCTCCTCTGGATCAGTAATTATGTGTTTTCTCTTGAAGTAGAAAAATCTCTATTTTTTTTATGCTTTGGTCGGCATGTATTTTTTTTCTAACTTACCTTCATAATTACTTATTTTCTTAAGATTTGAATAAACATAACCATTAACCTTAAGTTTAGTCGCATTTTTAAGTTTTCTATTTATTGCTACTGTGATGCTACTGAAAATATTCATGCTGTCATTTTGCTTCTGGCAGGAATTGGACTTGTTATTGTAAAGGTTTTTCACTTTGCTTTTTGGGAAACAAGTCAGTGCACAGCCTCAGCCTCCCTCCAAACCATGACCCTCCTGCTGTAGCATCCCAAGGACCGGCTTTACAGGTGTGGGTCCTGACACCCAGATGTTTTAAAGTAGCATCACAACAAGCTTGAAACCGCAGCATCAGAATCTCCAGTGTTTATGTTTCTAGTGTTTACTTCCCCTCCTTGTTCCAACCCCCTCACTGTCCGTGCTTGGTTATCTTTCAGTTGACTATTGGACATTTTGTATCAATTGTAGAAGACACCAGGGGCTTGAGCAGCCTCTTTGGAGAAGAGCTGCACTTGCCTCATTCAGAATGAGGGACAGTCCTTCCCCGGAGACATGTGAAAGAGGCATCAAGCTTTAGTCGCAGGGTATACCGAGTCTGACCAACTGCCTCAGCTTTTCTTGAACAAAGGGGCTTCTCAGAACTGGAAATCCAGCCAGCCAGGTGAACCGAGATAGGTCACCACGGATTGCTCTTTAGGACCCCAAGGAGTTGGGATATCTGATCTGGCTCCTCCTTTGCAAGCCATCTGTGCCAGGTTTTGTCGCCTGTCCCATGATGTGCCTGAAGTTTTGCCCACCTTTTTGACTACACTGCCACTGGCTTCTCAGCATCACACCCACAGCAGCCTGAGAACTGACCACTACCTTGAAAGGCAGCGGAACCCCGCCCCTCACCCCTGCCCCCACCCCTGAGCCTCTCCTCTCTCCAGGAACTTGTCTTCTCAAGCCTTCCCAGTCCTGTGTTTACTCCAGTGCCTTCAGGCAGGTAGTGGCTAGGCAGCTTTTTCTAGTTGTTCTTGATGGGAGGCGTGGTCTAAAACAAGCTAGTCCAACAGCGTTGGAAACAGAAATTAGACTGTGTGTTTTCAAGGCTTTTGAGGCGTGCCAAAATGCCCTCCAGAAAGATGGCAGAACATAAGCTTTCAGTTGTGGTCAGGAAAGGTGGTTTCTCAGAGTCTTCCCTACAGTGGGTGTCACCATCGATACCATTTGCTAGATGGAGAAGTAGGTGGAGCTTCCAGATTCACCCTTCTGTGACTCTCTTGAGGCGGAGACTTTGGTTCCAGTTTCTCAATTATTGTATTGGGTGAGAAGTAAGGGGCCTTGCGTAGCCAACCTGACGGCTGGGAACTGGCAAACAAGCTGTACATGAGTTTGTGTAGATGAGAATCTGTTACAAATTCATCCAAGGAGCTGGTTCATCGGTGACCAGTCCTTAACAAACATCAGTTTCCCCTGATGGCAGCTACTTTGTGCTGTGCGGCTCAGTCCTCAGGACAAAGGCTGGGTGCTGACACAGGGACATCCCAGGTTCTGGAGAACCTGTGACACCGTCACACATACAGCAGTGAAGGAAAATACAAGGTCAACATACTCAGAATCCTGAGTGTAGAGGTGGGCAGGCACCTTTACTTTGTGTTTCAGAGTACTTATCTCAAAGAGAGTGTTGCTTACGCAAGAACATTTTGACACGGCTCCCATCCCATGGCAAGAAACCAGGGTGGGATAGGCTGTCTTGGAACGATTTTTATCCTTCTGACTGTGGGTCCCAAATAGAGGGTGCACGGGCAGTATCTTCCGCAGCAGAATACATTTGTGTCTGCGTTTATTTCAGGTGTTTGCTTTCTAAATAATCCCTTTGGCATGTGCCAAAGCAGTTGGACTTGGGTATTTAATTAGTCGTTTTCAAAACAAGAGGGAAGGTCAAAGAGTTCTTAATTGAGGAGGGGGAAGAACACCGCCCTCCTATTTACCTCAATCCCGAAGCAATTCTCTCTGGGCTCCTTTGTGGCCACAAGGACCATAATTCTGGAGCCAAATTTGGGCATCCCACAATGGTGGGTTCAAAGAGGGGTTTTCATTTCTAATTACCCCTCAGGTAGCCCCTGTACCCTTACCCAGTAAATGTGTAATTGGGAGTTCCTGCCTGGAGACTAAAGTCTCGGCAACAACAACACTAAAGACAAGCTTTCCACTGGGCTAAAAGGCTTTTTATAGCGCAGACTTCCAGATACAGGGCTTTTTTTCCCTACCCCCTTCCAAGGGCTTTATGTAGCAGTTACTGGCCGCAAGCAAATAGTCAAACCTCAGATCCAGACTGTGCCAAATTCTTCACTGGGAGAGGAGACTCTCACAGTGGTGTTTGTTGTAAGTTGCTCGGAACAGGGAATATTTTACACCCATAAATAACTGCTTTTTGGCTGGGGGGAGGGAGGACAGGTGAGCCACAGCAGGATATTTTTTTTTCCAAGAAGAGGAACAGTAAACTTATTATGCCCCAAGAAATTTCCAAGGATGTCACATAGATTCCTCGCAGGAAGTAATTTTCCCTCCTTTCCTGCCAATCCCCCCCCCCCTTTTATCTTAATGAATGAGGTTTGCTACAACCCATATTAGAGCTAGTCTCCTTAACTTTTTTTTTTTTTCCACATTGTTATTTGGAGACTGGGTTCTTTTCAGACTCCTTTCCACCTACACGTGTGGTTAGGTCTGAACTGGCTGTGCCGACCGTATCAGTGCGCAGGCAGCTTCTGTGATACAGCACACAGGCCTGGAATGTGAGGAGTAGCCAGGGTCCCAGGAGCCACCAGCCGATGGAGACAGGATGAGGGAGAGATGGAGAACAGCAGACTCTCAGACAGAGATATGGGACAAAGATCTCGTCACCTTGCTGAGGAGTGGAGGGTTTTATAGAACCCTTCCTTATCGGGGCAGGAGGAGAGCTGAGAGAAAAAGGCCACATGCTTGGGAAGAACAGTGGGTAACCCTAAGCGGTTACCTGAACACATCCGTAGACGCCTCATCAGTCTGCTACTGCCGTGGGAACCAGCCTGTAAAGTGAGACCAGGCCTGTTTCATAGGTCTGGGGGACATATATGAGGTCCGGTCTCTGGTTCCAACTTTACTCCAGTCTTTCTTTGCTATGGAATCCGGCTATTCCACTGCCAGCTGAGTTCCTCCCCACCCCACCCCACAGTGCCCCTGCCCACTGACACCCCCACTGACATCACTGTCCTTGCTGGGAGGAGAAACCGACGTTAGGGAAGGGCTTGGCACAGACACATTCTTTGTGGTTTAGTGGAATGAGGAGCCGAACACTCAGTTCAGTAGGGGCCACACAGGGTGGAGAAGCAAATATGAGATGCCGAGAAGACCAACACAGAGACCAGAGGAGGGAGAGGAGCCCAGGCCTCCCTGACCCACCATTCCCAGGGGCATCTTAGGGCCACCCCTCCTGGACATCCACCTTTGCCATTTCTCCTGCCCAGTTCTTCCATCTCACCTGGAGCAGGGCTCCCTGTCCCTGTGCCTCTCACTCCTATGGGCACAATCCTTCTAGAACCTACCTTAACCGGACAGACAGACATTTATGCCTCTGCATTGGCCTCCAGCTCAAGTGATGCACCTTGAGCCCAGAGACATCGGTGGAGGATGTTGTGAGCGGGGTCTGGAATGCAGTAGGACAAAGGTACAAGGAGCCCACCACAGCCTCTGTGCTGGGATAGTCCCTAGGGAGGAGGTGGCATACAGGAATATTGCCTGTCTCCTCCACAGGACAGGACCACAGCACACTCCTAAGTTTCTTCATACAACGTTCTATGGTGAGTTCAGGCAGAAATCATAAAACCAGGGAGTTTCCCGAATTGGTCACCCCACCCATGCTTTCTAGGTGAACTATATAGGCAGAAGAGGAGAAGGGGGTAGATTGGGTTGTGGGGAGGGTTTTTGTTTGTTTGTTTGTTTTTGGAGGGAGCCTGTCTTTCCCAGACAAGTTAAGGACAGAGTGAGTTGGGCTGTGAGATGGTAGCAGTCACAATCAGAACCCAGGGCCTGGGACAGTGAGCTGGCTCAGCAGAAGAGCCTGCATCCAGGTCTGATAAGTCCCATGACCTCAGCTCCATCCCAGGACCCACACAATAGGAGAGAACCAGCTCCCACTAGTTGACCTCTGACCGTCAGGTATATGGAATGCCTCACACACATGCTATTAACTAACTAATTAAGCAAACAGGTCATAACCGAGGACCCGACCTGTGGAGTCCTGGTAGGTCCTCGGGCTGAGGGCCAGATGGGAGGAACACAGCAGGCACTAGGCTGGATCTCCGTGGACAGGAGCGAGGAAAGAGCATTGACTTCAAGTGGAGAAGAAAATGGCAACATGATTGCCAAGCCTTGCAGCCCACCCCCAGACCCATCACATTTTCATTCTCCGCTCAGCCTTCCCTCCAACACCTTCCGGAGAGTCTGGGTGAGCGGGAACAGCTGACCCTAAGCTGGGGTGGGTATGGGCGGCCTCACCAGAAACGGGGTACTGGGGAGGTGTCTCTGGCCTGTTGGCTGGGCAGGGTGTCTTTAGCCCTACGAGACTTGTGAGGTGTGTCGCAGAGGAGAGGTAAGCAAGTGTAAGTCAGAACCGGTGGCGGTGGGCAGGGATTCAGGGATTGTATGTCCTGGAGCCTGGACCTCCCAGCTGCTCTGTGTCTCCAGTGTGCCCACTGTACCCCCAAAGCGATTCGGTCACAAGGTAAAACCCAGGTGCTCTCAGAAAAGGACGAAGCGAGGATAGGGCTCAAGCATCCTCAGGACCAGGGCTCAGCACCTGGGGCCGAGGAAGATGATCTGTGAGAACTCTTTACCTCTTCCCATCTCCCCTAGATCATCAGTGACAGATCGGGGGAAGGAGAGCATGGGAGGTCCACGACTCTCCCAACTCCCAATTTGCAAAGGGCAGGAGAGAAGAATCCCAAGAATGAGGTTCTGGGTTCCTATGCATGCTGCCAGCAGAGATACCAGGTGCCCACGGTGACGATCATGTAAACACCTCCTAGAACCTTCCCCTGAGGAGGGTCCGGAACCATCTATGTAGTTCTGTTTCGGATTTCCTCAAGATCTGCTTCTCAGCCTCAAAGTTTCCAGGGTTCTGGTGGTTTGTTTGTTCCGGGGGAGACGCTCTACTCACCGGGATCTGTTCCCATAGAGTGACTTGGTTCCCCTCCAGTCTGTCCCCAGAGGCTGGCTTCTGTGTAAACTCCACTGTGTCCTGGAGCTGTCCCCTAGATGCAGAAACTTCCAGGTGATCAGGATGCATTATGGGAACAGTATCGGGAAGACTTCTGGGGCTTGCAGTCTTGCTTTAGGATCAGCGAGAGGACATGAATCAAAGGAGTCGAGAGGTACAATGAAAGGGTAGCCAACTTCCTCCTTTGGCCTCTGTGTGCTCACAGGTACATGCACCTGGACATACAATTGTGCATACATCACACACACATGCACAATGCCTCCCCCTTTACATACACACACACACACACACACACACACACACACACACACACACACACACGTGCGCGCGTGCCACCTTGGTTCAGATTCTTTGGAAATTTAAACCATAGCAAATACTAAGACCGCTGCAAAGGAAAGAAAGCCTTGTTCCCCTCCGTGTCTACTGAAGCCAGAATCCTGAACAAAGGGGTCCCACTCAGGTAGGAAGCTCTTTTGGCCCTTGATAATGGCGGGATTCCAGAGAGGAGTTTGTTAGGGGGAGGTAAGGTCAGATATAAAAGAGATATGCCAGATACTGCCGGAGTTTAGAAAACCTTGGGTGTGGCTCCCTCCACCCTGAAGCTTCTCAAGAAAATCTGAGGCAGGTTTGAGGACCTGACTGTCATATGCCACGGCTACCGTGTGTTGGTACAAGGCTTGGCAACTTGCGGTTTGAAAACTCAAAATGCAAAAGTCCGCATAAATATTTTAATACCCTTCTTAGATGCCGCAGTCTAGGCTAAGCCTCTTAATTAACCTCATATCTGCAAGATGTTTGAAGATGAAAGGTTTGGTCAGGAATGTATTAGTGACCCAGCTGGAGGCCCTCGGCTCACAAACGTTCCCATAATACCCTTCACAAAGGCCAGCCACGCCCACCTGAAACCAGGACAGAAGACACTCCAGCTAGGAGCAGGGCCCCCTGCCAGGGTTTAGACCCTTTCACTGGTGCCTGTGAACTTGCTCCAATTCCTACAGGGCAACAAGGCATGGGCTAGCTGGGCACAGTGTGCTTAGATACATGCTGTGACCCCTTTTCATTTGAGAAATTCATATTGTGTTTAGTTTTACAACATGCCAACTTACTGCCAGAACGTTAAAATTATGAATAAGTCATAGTTTGAGACCTAAAGGTAGCAGGTTTTTCGAAGTTCAAGGCCAGACTGGACCACATATGAGAGCCTGTCTTGTGGTGTGGAGGAATGAGGCAGGCATATGGAATACAGAGAGAGAAAGGAGAGAGAGACAGAGTAGAATTAATGAATTATGGGCAAGCAAGTCCATAGCAGCCTAGCCCCTCTGTTCAGATATTAACCGTCTTCCATTACACACCCAACCCCACCCACCCACTTGCTGTGTCCATTGTCACAGCTGAGAAACAAGTTGCTCTAGAGCTGAAGGACACAACTGTTTTTGCTCCTGGACCAGGAGAAGACTGTGATTAGGTGTAGCGGTGGGCAGCTCATCTCTGCCCCCAAGATGTCTGCCTTCCACTCTGGAACACCGAAAGGCTCAGGCTCACCGGAAGGCTGTTTACACACATCTCTAGCAGTCAGGTGGTTGCTGGCTGCTGTCTGGTCTCTTCGAGTGGTGGTCTCCTCACAGTGTGGCAGCAGGGCTGTCTCAAGATAAAGCTTCTCTAACTAGTCACAGACCTCAGAGGTATTGCTCCTACCGGCTCTTATTAACACACTGGTTCTCAACCTGATGCCGCAACACCCGCCCCCCTAATACAGTTCCTCATGTTGTGATGACCCCCCAACCATAAAACTATTTTAGTTACGACTCCGTAACTGTAATTCTGTAACTGTTAGGAATCGTGATGCCAATACTTAGGTTTTCCAATAGTCTTAGGCAACCCCTACGAAAAGGTCATTCAACCCAGCAGAGGTCACAAGCCACAGCTTGGTAACCACACTGTATCAGTGACCCAAACACTATGGCCTACCAGGTTCAAGGGAAGGGAAAGTGAGCTTCTACCTCCAGGCAGGAAGCAACAAGGTTCTAGAAGCCTTTGGGATGAGAAGTTATTTTGGGCCACTTTGGAAAAACTTAATATGCTAGGTTGAACCTTCATAAAAAGCATTTTCTTCGTGTATATGCGAGCGTGCACTTGTGCACGTAAATGTATGTTTGTGTGTGGTATGAATGTATGCCACATGTGTGCTGTACTCAGCGACACTGAAAGATGGTGGTGGGTCCTGAGAAGCAAACTCTGGGTCTCTATAAGGGCAATAGTTTCTTCTTCACCAACAAGTTTTTTTGTTTTTTGAATCTCAATTCTCATGTTAAACTTTAATGGTATCTTCATACAGTCCCTTCACATTTTTAAGAATTTGTTTATTCTTTGGTCATTTAAAACATAAATATATGTATTTAAATCGTACCCACACCTTGACACCCCCCTTCCCTCAAATTCCTCCTTTCACCCCCTCTTATTTCCCTTCCATCTTTATGTCTTTGGTGGTGGTGACCTCTTGTCTTCTTTCTCCTCTTACAGCCCTCGGACACCAGTCATGAGTGGAGGGCGCCATCCACTTATACAGAAGGCTGGCTGTCACACAGTGTGATGTCCCCACCTCGCATACGTAACTCAGGGATGTGAAATGACACCTGTAGACTCTTGTTTGATACCTGCCACCCCGCTAGCCAGCAGACGGACAGTTTCCTGTTTCTTCCTCACCAGAAGCCTGGACCTCTAAAGAGAGCTGTTCTGGATCAATCCCCATCACCAAAGATGAGTTTTCAACTGACCCTTTCCAAGGTTAATGGTCTCCCATGCTAGCTTTTACCTGGAGCCTGCACAGTTCCCACCTTTACTGACATGTTATGGTTGAGTCAGTCAATGACCTGTGGCTGTTCGGAACGTCGGTGTTTTTACAATTTCCATTAAGGAAAACTGAGTGGTTCTGGGTAGATGCCTAAGGAAGCATCCATCACCACAGCCTACATCCTGAAAGCAGTTCAGTGCTTCCATCCCCAACCCAGACTCCTTAGGAACCACAGTAGGGAGACCAAGCTGGGTGTTTGTACTGGTTAGGAATGGGGTGGAATCCTCAGCTACGTGGATAGAAAACTCAGAGCCTGGGAAACTTATAAAGAAGAGATGATTTCTGTCAGCATGTTGGAGGAGGTACTGGGATCTGAACCCAGGGCCTTGTGAGTGCTAGGCAGCTGTCTGCCACATCTAGAGACCTCTTTTGATTTCTCAACTTTCAGTTGATCAGGCTGGCCTTGAACTTGTGATTCTCCTGCCTCAGCTTCCCAGTAGCTCAGAAGGACGAGTATTCTGGTTTACTTTTCTATTGTGACAAATCTAATAGCCCAGAATAACTGAGGGCGAGGAATCTGTTTATTTGGCTTTTACTTCCAGCTCACAGCTCATCAGTAAGAGAAGCCAGAGCAGAAGCTGAAGGCAGGAACCTGGAGACAGGAACAAAGCAGAGATCTTAGAGGAGCGCTGCTTACTGGTTTGCTCTCCATGGCTTGCTCAGCCTGCTTTGTTATACAATCCAGGGTCACCTGTCCACCTGGCAACAGCCTCAGTGGGTTGGGCTCTCCCACATCAATCAATCAAGAATAAGGCCCCCCAGACTAGCCTTCAGGTCAGTCTGATGAAGGTAACTCCTTAAGTGAGGTTTCCTCTCCCTACATGACTCTAGTTTGTGTCAAGTTGACAAAATCTAACCAGCACTACAGACCTAAATCACCAGGTCCTGGCTTTCATAGTCTATCGAGAATGGATACCACGCCCTAGGGCTGAGCGTGGGCGGTCTGCTTTTCTGTTCTCCATACCTTTCACCTCTGCTTTCTCAGAGTGGGCGAGGCTTGCTGCCTTCCCAGGTCTCCACTCTGAAACTGACCTTGTGGTTGAGTGGCCCAGCCTTGCTTTATAGACTTTCTTTGTCTCACAGTGCTAAGTATTTCCTATAAGGTGTGGTCCTGTTTGCCCACAATTATGCAAGATGAAAGGGAGGAAAGAGGAGAGTGAGGAGTGAGGAGAAGAGAGGGAGAAAGAGAGGGGGAGGCTGTCAGGAGGAAGAGAGGCACCATTGTTCCAATTTTGCCAGGAGGGAAGTGTTGGCCTGTGGAGTCATATATCACTAGTTGGTTTACAAATAGAGACATCAGAGGCCACTGGTCAAACACAGGATGTAGACTCTCTGTCTGCAACTCTTTTTTTTAAAAAAAGAAAAATTAAATTCCAAAAATATTTGTACTAACTTAAAAAAAATGCTTCTCCTCACTTCTCCCATTTTTAGCTACATTCCTCATTTATATATTAACCCCCCTTCTCCCCAAGTTTAAAAAGGAACAGAAGCTCAGAAGCTATTCGCTAAAGCCAATGCCAAGATTAGCAAGAATGGCACAGCAATGGAAAGAACCCGCTGTGTGAAAAGCTAAGGGAAAAGCCCTTCCTCCCGGAGACAGCATGAGAAGTCCCCCTGGATGGTGGGATGGCTCCCTCGGAGGTGAGAATAAAAGAGGCACACTGAGGGGGCTCAGAACACAGGCAGGAAGGTGGAAGGGGAGCCCAGATAATGGGTAAGATTGTGATGGCCCGAGGTTCTGGGAAGCAACAGGCAGCTGGGACTGCAGCTTACAGATGTCAGTCTTTGTTGTTGCAGATTCACAAGAGGATGCTGGGAGGCAGTGCCTTCCAATGACAAAGAGCCAGGAGCAGCCAAGGTGGACAGGCAGGGGGGTAGCAGTTGTGGTGGAGGGTAAGGAGGGGTGGAGATGGAGGACACGACACCTGCTGATGGAGCCATTACCCCCTTGATGGTGCACCTGATGTTATATAATGCTAAAATGACATCGCAACAGGACCCACCACCTTCGGTGGTGTTTGGTAGTCATTGTTACACTTTCCCCTTCTAGGTACTGAGTAGTCAACGCCTGCAGAGGCACCTCAGTGGCACAGAGTAAGATTCACTGTGAAGCCCAGCATTAGCTACTTTTCTTGTTGCTATTGTAACAAAATCCATGCCCGAGGATAGTCTGTGGTGCACAGCAGCAGGAGCTACGGCAGCTGTAACATTGCACCATGGTCAGGAAGCAAAGAGAGATGAATGCAAGTTCTTGGCCTGCTTTCCCCCTCCGAATTCAGTGCAGGCCAGCTTGTAGGAAGGCTGTACTCACTTTTAGGGTGTGTCTTTTTCTACCTTATATAATCCAGTCTAGGACTTCCTTACAGACATGCCCAGAGCATGGTCACTTAGGTGATTATAGATCCTGTCAAGCTGGCAATCAGTATTAACCTCCACAAGTCTAACCCTTGTCAGCCTGACACCCAAACGTATTCCATTTGAGCCAGAATCTTTCTCGTCTGGTCTCCATAGGCTCCAGCCAACTGTTAATGCAAAATGCACTCAGTCCAACCTGAAGTCTTGTGGCTTTTGTCTTTGTAGATTTTAACAGTTCTGTTTAAAAGCTCCAAGTCTAATTCTCTCTAGGCCTCGAGGCAATCTCTTAACTGGGATCGCCTATGAAATAAAAATAGAAGATAAAGACACATATGTAACCCTAATAGACAATTTCGCAGAATAGATGCTTCCATTCTAGCAGGGAGAACGAGGGCTCGGCAAGGGAAGTTTGGACCAATGCAACACTGAAGCTCAGTGGGGGCAAACAGCAAACCTGGAGCATCCATCACATGACGGAACTCTCTAGGCTTCCACATCTCCGGCCCGCTGCCTTCAGTACCCGTGCCCTCCCTGTTAGCTGGCTTTCCTCCACACTGCCAGCTTTCCACGGTGGACTTCTCACAGTCCTGGTGTTTCCAGCACCCTAGGGTCTGCACCTCCTCAGCTTCACACTGTGGTCTTTCAGGGGCTCCTCAGAGGGGCTCTGACCCTGGTACACACTGATAGCTTTTGGCGACTGTAGGGCGAGCCTCCAGGATTCTTTCACACACAAATGTACCTGCCGTGTCAGTAAAACCCTGTTAGCTATGGCCGGAACAGGGTTCTAAGCTGTCTGGAAAGTTCCCTTCACCTTTTAGGGATCTCAACTCAAGGATCAGATAAATCCAGATCCCAGCATGAAGCAGGGTTGGGGATTCGGAAAGGACAGTCTTTGGGGCCAGGGCGATGGCTCAGTGGATAAAGTGTTTGCCGTCAAGGACCCGCATTGGTTTTACCAGCACCCACCCACTTAACACACAGGTTAGTGCACCGTACATATGGCACTGGAATGTAGACAGGAGGATTCCAGGGGGTTGCTAGGAAGCCAGTGTAGCCAAAAGTGCGAGCTCCAGGTTCAGTGACAGTGACTATCTCAAAATACAAGGTAAGGAGCTGAAAGTGGTTCCCAGTTGAAGCTGCTTCCTGCCTTTCCAGAGAACCTGGGTTCAATTCCCAGGCTGACTGAACATCGGGTGACTAACAATCACGAGAAACCACAGTGCTAGGGGACCCAAGGACCTCTTCTGGCGTCCTCAAATACTGCATACACTTGGGCACACCTACATACCCAATAAATGAATAAATAATAATTTTTTTAAAAAATTTAAAAGAGGATGGAGATGATAGGGCGGCCAATGTTGACCTCTGGCCTCCACTGGTGAAAAATGGGCACAAATGTCATGGACCGTATACGTGCCTGCTCATGTGAACACAAAGATACTTTCACTAGGCTATATAAAGGCGAGTTGATAGAAAGGATCAAAGAACAAGGTGGTGGCTTGGATGAGAAGGGTGCTCATAGGCTCCTATATTAGGACGCTTGCCCCCCAGTTACCAAAAGTATTTTTAAAGGATTAGGAGGTATGGCCATGTTGGGGGGGGTGTCACGGGGGTACGCTTTGAGGTTTTAAAAGCCCATACCATTTCCAATTAGCTCTCTGCCCTGTGCTCACAGATCCAGATGTAAGTTCTCAGTTACTGCTCTAGTGACTGCCCGCCCGCCTCCTGTCACGCTCCCTGCCACAAGGTCATGGACTCTAAGCCCCTGGACCTGTGAGACCCAAAGTAAACACTTTCTTTTATAAGTTGCCTTGTTCATGGTTTGGATGAGAATGGTCTCGTAGGCTTCTAGGATTAAATGTTTGGTCTCCGGTTGGTGAAACTGCTCTCCCTGCAGCTCCCACAGCACAGCGCTGATCTTGCTTACACTCCTTTGCAGGCTGGTGCTCAGTTCACACTCTGTTTATTCAGTTCAGGATCCTGGTACTCCGACTGGTACTACCCACATCTAGAGTGGATCCTTCTACCCCAATGAACAAAATCTAGAAACTTCTTTGTAGACAATGGACAAAGAATCGTCTCCTAAGTAATTCTGGGTCTTGTCAGGTTGACAGTATTAACTACAATACCCATAAAAGTCCTTTCTCTGGTCCCTTTGTTGGCTATGGCAGGCAAGCAATATGTAGAAGGGGTCAGAGATAAATGGGAAGCCAGAGCCCTAGTTCTAGGTACACTTCACAAGACAAAGGAGTTTGTCCTGGTTTGCTTCAGTCAACTTGACATAAGCTAGCGTTATCTGGGGCGGGGAATCTCAATTGAGAAAATGTTTCTGTCATGTTACCCATAGGCAAGTCTAAAGGAATTTTCTCAGTTAATGATTGAAGTTTCTAGTCCCTGGGGTCCTGGGTTGGTTAAGAAATCAGGCGGAGTGAAGAAACTATGAGAAATAAGCCGGTCAACAAAGTTCCTCTATGGCTTCTGCTTTAGTTCCTGTCTCCAGGTTCTTGCCTCAAGTTCCTGCCTTGGCTTCCTCCAGTGTCAGCTGTAATGTGGAATTGCAAGCCTCATAAATCCTCTCATTCCCAAGTTGCTCACAGAAATCTCTACTAGGAAGGCACAGACAAGAATTCTGTGAGAGAGAAAGCTGAGTCTCAGAGCCAGAGCATGGCCAGCCAGAGAAAAACCCTCTATCTAATGGAGGTCAATTTTCCCACCTGCCTTCTTTTCTAATTACCTTCTGTTTGTCTCATAGGCCTATTGCCCTGTTCACTGAGATGCATGCTGGCAGAGAGGACTGTGGTCTGGTGACTTTTGTCCACCGTGCCTTGCCTGATGTCCATTCAGGACACCAGATCTTGGAAAGATCGGTCACAGTATGTCCTATTTATTGACTGAGCATGCTGTGTGGGGTTTGGAGTCAGAATGTGAACACAGCTTGGGTGTCTTCCCAGAAGTTCATGAGTTAGGACCTTGGTCCTCGCCACGGCAATGTGAGAGATGATAGATGTTTAACACACAGGGCTCAGTGAAAAGTACTCAAGTCACTGGGCACACAAGCTCTGGGTGGGACTCCAGTTACTTCCCACCAGAGTTAAAAGGACAGAGATTGGCCCCACAGTCTGGTTTCCTGTCTTGTTATGTGACATGCCCCTTTGCACATCCCTTCTGAAGTGGAATACATGAGGCCACCTAACACTGATGTTTCAGACTATAAACCTGTAAACCAAATAACTCTCTTTTCTTTATAAAGTATTTCAGCCTTGGTCTCACACCTGAGAAGCTGAGAACATGGTGTGTGGCAGCAATGGAGGCCTGGCAATGGTGGCTCTGACGTCAGTGAAGAGATCTTTGTCATCTTCATCATCATTGTTGTGGTCACTGTAGTGGCTCTTCCTGCTTGTCAACTTGACTGTATCTGGAATGAACCACAATCCAGAATTGGAAGGCTCATCTATGATCCAGATCTTAAGACTGGGAGATACAAGTTTCTGATTGGATATTGGCATGGAGATCTTGCAACATAGTGGCTATGAATCCCAGGAGACTGAGGCAAGGAGATCTCTGAGTTCAAGGTCATCTGGGACAAAGCAAATCCCAGATCTAGGTGTGGTGGTACACACCTTTAATCTGAACCACACTTTCAGCTAGATACCCACATAAGGACATTGGAAGAAGGAAAGCTCTCTCTTTGCCTGCTTGCCTTGTAGGACTGAGTAACTACTAGATCATTGGACTTCCCATTTATAGCTGGCCATTGTTGGGGAGTTGGACTACAGACTGTAAGTCATCATAACAAATCCCCTTACTATATAGAGGCTACCCATAAGATCTGTGACCCTAGAGAACCCTAATACAGTCATCATTGTTATCAACATGGTCACCATTGTCATCATCATATGATTGTCTTCATGATCATGATTGTCATTGTCAACAACATCATATGATTGTCATTGTTATCATCATCATTATCATCCTCACCATCATCCACTTCCTCCTCCTTCTCCCCAGCAGCAGCAGCATAAATCACCCCAATGGCAAGAGGTAAGACAAGTGAGTGGCGGCAAGCAATCTCCCCTCTGCCACACTCCTTTTCATCTGGGTTGCTACCTGGACATGCCGCCCGCACTTGGGGTAGCTCTTTACATCGGTTAAAGGAATCAGGACAACTCCTCAGATGTGGCTCCCTACTTGGGTAATACTAACTTGTGGCAAGTTGACATTAACACTATCCACCACAGGTATCTTATTACAGCAACACAAGTGAACGGCTATAAAGAATGTCCCTCGCTCTCAGCTTGTGAGCTTTTTGCTCCTTTTCTAGAAGTAGAAACCATAGGAAGAGATGCCTACAGCTTTCACCATGTGCCCCAGAGCACAGAGGCTCTGCCAGTCCTCCCATCTGCTCTCCCTAGTGCTCGGTACCAGTCCTCCATCTGTTCTCCCTAGTGCTCTGTGCCAATCCTCCATCTATTCTCCCTAGTGCTCAGTACCAGTCCTCCCATCTACTCTCCCTAGTGCTAGGTGCCAGTCCTCCCATCTACTCTCCCTAGTACTCAGTGCCAGTCCTCCCATCTGCTCTCCCTAGTGCTCGGTACCAGTCCTCCATCTGTTCTCCCTAGTGCTCTGGGCCAATCCTCCATCTGTTCTCCCTAGTGCTCGGTACCAGTCCTCCCATCTACTCTCCCTAGTGCTCGGTACCAGTCCTCCCATCTGCTCTCCCTAGTGCTCTCGGTTCCAGTCCTCCCATCTACTCTCCCTAGTACTGGGTACCAGTCCTCCCATCTACTTCCCCCTAGTACTCGGTACCAGTCCTCCCATCTACTCTCCCTAGTACTCAGTGCCAGTCCTCCCATCTGTTCTCCCTAGTGCTCTGGGCCAATCCTCCATCTGCTCTCCCTAGTGCTCTCGGTTCTAGTCCTCCCATCTGCTCTCCCTAGTGCTCTCGGTGCCAGTCCTCCCATCTGCTCTCCCTAGTGCTTGGTACCAGTCCTCCCATCTGCTCTCCCTAGTGCTCTCGGTTCTAGTCCTCCCATCTGCTCTCCCTAGTGCTCTCGGTGCCAGTCCTCCCATCTGCTCTCCCTAGTACTCGGTACCAGTCCTCCCATCTGCTCTCCCTAGTGCTCTCGGTTCCAGTCCTCCCATCTACTCTCCCTAGTGCTCGGTACCAGTCCTCCCATCTACTCTCCCTAGTACTGGGTACCAGTCCTCCCATCTACTCTCCCTAGTACTGGGTACCAGTCCTCCCATCTACTCTCCCTAGTGCTTGGTACCAGTCCTCCCATCTACTCTCCCTAGTGCTCTCGGTTCCAGTCCTCCCATCTGCTCTCCCTAGTGCTCTCAGTGCCAGTCCTCCCATCTGCTCTCCCTAGTGCTCTCAGTGCCAGTCCTCCCATCTGCTCTCCCTAGTGCTCGGTACCAGTCCTCCCATCTGCTCTCCCTAGTGCTCAGTACCAGTCCTCCCATCTGCTCTCCCTAGTGCTCAGTATCTGCTCTTGGCTCTGACTTCCCATCACTCTTCCCTTGTCTGAAGAAATCCATCCACAGGCTTCCTCCAACCCCAGAAATGTCTAACTACCTGGATCAGAGGCTTGAGTCATAAACACACAGTTGTTTTGCTTCTTGGGTGTCTTGAAGGATGATGTAAAGGAAAAGAAAACATCTTTTAAGTCACAGCCCCCACAGTTACTACCCTAGCTTTCTCTTTTCCTTCACAGAAAGTTTCTTGATGAGTTGCCCATTCCACTCTGCCCAGGACCTTTCCCCTTTCATCCCTTTAGTTGACTGCCTAGTCAGCTATGCACCCCACATCACCACAGACCGCACCTAAAATACTGTCCCTCCATTCCACCAAACCTAGCAGCTGTGTCCATCATCTTCTTGGTTCTGTGGTATTCATGTAGCTCAGCACTTCTGAACCTGTGGAGCACGACCCCTTTGGAATTTGAATGACCCTTTTATAGGGGTCACATATCAGATATCCTGCCTATTCGATATTTATGCCATGATTCATAAAAGTAGTAAAATTACACTTATGAAGTAGCAATGAAAATATTTTATGGTTGGGGGTGTCACCACAACATGAGGAACTGTTTTAAAGGGTCACAGCATTAGGAAAGAGAGCTACTGCCCTGAATAAATAAAAAACATCTTCCTGCCACCCCCGCATCACAGCTGAGAACATTAGTTCCAGAAGAAATGGGACTCTTCAACAAATTAAGTGGCTACTCATCACTGCAGAGGCAGAGACCTTTGGACCTGTTTCTGAATTTTTGGCAAATTTTGGGAGGCTCAGGGTTTACCGTGTTTGGCATCTGTTCTCTGATTGGTTCCCTTTTCCTATTGTATTTGCATACTCAGATTCAACTGAGAAAAGATTGGCTGACTCCATAAATACAGGCATGTTGGGCTGTATTAGCCAGGGGTCTCTAGAACAGGGGTTCTTAACCTGTAGGTCACATTCTCTTTGGAGGTTGCCTAGCTCATCAGAACCCACACACAAGTGTGCACACAAGCGCACACACATGAACGAGCATTACGATTTATGACAGCAAAATTACAGTTAATAAACAGCAACAAGAGTAAATATGGTTGGGGTCACCACAACATAAGGAGCTGTATTAAAGAGTTGCAGCGTTAGGAAGACTGAGGAGCACTGGTCTGACTGCTCTCTCTCTCCAGCGAGGGTGCAGGCTCTGGTTCCACTTCCCTCAAAGAGTCCAGAGAATCTCTTGTTCTCAAATACCATCTGCGCCTAGTGACTGGGCCGGGATGTCTTCCCTCAGTCTCTCTAGTCTGCTCTGGGCTATTTGTATCTCCAGTCAGCTATGAAAGCCACACTGGTCAGTTTGATTGATCTTCCTCAGCATGTGTCACTCTCCGATCAGTCTACTCGTTCTATAGAATGACAGTGTCCATCGCTTGGGCCGAGTGTGATTTATCTCTGTCCCCCTTCTCTTGTTCTCCGTGTCTTATCCCATTTCCTATTATAGTGAAAGATAGGGGCCCGAGTATTTTAGAAAGGACAGAGATTTATTCAGCTCCTGTTTTTGGAGGTGTCAGAGCATGGATCTGTCTCCCACTCATGAGAACCCCATGACTGATAGGATAGTGTTTGTGAGGAATAGATAGCCATGTAAGAGTTCACACTGTCAGATCAGAAGCCAGAATAAGAGAGGCCGGTGTTATTCCTCTAAAACTACCTTTCTGGAGGACTAGCTCAGGCTCCCACACTAACCATACCAATCTCTTTCAAAGACAATATCCCCAGTGACCAAGTCAACTCTGCCCATTTTGGGGTCCACAACCTCTCAACCGCATGCCACTGGGGACCAAGCCAGTAACCCACAAACCGTTGAGGGACAAAGCACATAGAAACTGTGGGGCTCTGCTGCACTTCCTGACACACAGTCCCCACTAGGAACACCACCTCCACCCTGGCCCACCGTGGCTGCCTCCTGCCTGGATCTTTGCAAACAGCCTCACCTCACTTCCCTCGGGCCCCATCTGTGTTGCCTCATCATGTGGAAAGTGTGACCTGTCCACACAGAGGTCAGGATAACACTCTTCCTTTAGCTGTCACCAGAGCTCCTGGTCTCACATAGCAAAGTCCCTGCACTGACACCAGCTTCCAATACTGCCCACCCCACACCATTCTGGATCCTTTCTCTCACTCCACCCTTCCCCCACCTCAGAGATTCTGTTTCCTCTCTCTCCCCCTCTCCTCCCTCTCCCTCTCTCTCTCTCTCTCTCCCTCTCCCCCCCCCCCACTCTCTCTGCAGTGGAGAGCCCTTTTCAGGCTCACACTAAAATTGTGCACATTCCCTCCCCTCCCCCCATAGCCTTTTATCTATTTAATCCTGTCAGCTTTACTCCTCAGAGAGACTGTAAGGGGATGTTGACCCCGTAGCAACAGGACACTCTGCCCGTCTTGTCCATCGCTGCATCTCTAGAGCTTGGAACACTGTGAGAGACTCAGAGGTGCTCCGTCTTGCTCCAGCATCTTTGGATTCTCACTGCTCCTGTGGGCCAGCATCAGTGTTGTTAAAAAAAGAAACAAACAAAACCAGATCATACAAAGAGTCTTCCTGTACCAACTACAGCAATCACGACAATCCTCCACAGACAACCGTACTGATCATGCTGATATAGGCAGTTCCTCACAGAGACTCTCCCTAAGGGATTCTAGATGTTGTTGTCTAGTTCACAATGAAAACCGGGGGGCGAATTCATCCCAGAAAGCATAAACAACAAGTCGTGAAGAGAATCGGTGGGAACGGGGAGGGTGCTAGCAGAAGTGAGGAGGCAAGGGATGACAGACGGGCCTACGCATAGATGTCGTCAACCAGAAGAACCCTGAGGTGGGAGGAACTGCCTGTGGCCAGGTGCACAGACAGGCCCAGGGGAGAGGCAACAGGCTTGCTGTGTGCAAGAAAAGAGAACAGGCAGCAAGATCGTGGGCCACTGAAACCAAGACACTGAGGAAAGCCAACTCGAACTGATACGTTAATTTTAAAACACAGTGATGCTAAGTGTAGGCGAACGGTTGATTGAGAAAAGCGCGGTTGTAAGCAGCCGGGAAGCTGTGCCTAATGGTAAGAGGTGGGTTAACATTGAGAACACTGAGTTAAGTAAGCCAGGCTCAAAAGGCCGAGTTTTAGGGTTCTGTTACTGAGACTCCTGAGCAGGCGGATACAGAAAGCAGGATGGTGGTTGTCAGGGGCTGAGGGAAGGTGTCTGCTCAGCTTAGGGAGACGGGGAGCTTCTGTCTGTACTGAAGTACCAGCATGCTCAGTGCCACTCTTCCTGCGCTGTCATCAACGGTGAATTTTTCTCGCACATGTTTTATCGCAGTATAAAGATAAAAATGCAAAACTCAGTAGGTATTATTAAAAAAATAAAAACAGCAATACCCTGCGTTTTACACGGGCACATATATAAACTTTAAAGGTGCTAGAGCATTAGAGGGGTGGGCATAACAGAGCCAATAAACAGACAAACGATCCAAGGTGGACAGTGATGTCTCGGTAGTTTCAGGGGACATTATTCTGCATCCTCCTTAGTGTGAAGAGGGGGCTCCCTATACCCTAGGACACCCCAACCCCTTCAAAATCCAGCTGTTACAAGGGCCCTTTTGGTGACTTGAATGTCCTTTCTGCTAACCAGAAAACCTAGGCCTCAAGTACCAGCTGCACCCCAAACTTGTCCCAGGCTGGCCAACCACCTGTCCCAGTCTCCTGCTTCCATGGCTAGCACACTCAGTTAGGCTTATGCACACAGTAGGTGCTCAGACTACAGGAAGAGTGAAGAGGGAGGCTTCTCATGCCTGCCTGGACTCTGAGCCCATGTTTCACTCCAGTGACCTCTGTGGGTGACGCTTGCTTCTCCTGATTCAGCACACCTCTAAAACCTTGGGATCTTAAAGATGTCGACTTTCTCATTTTTCAGTAACTGATGGCTAGTACAGATTGTCAACTAACTTGACAGAATTTAGAGTCACCAGCAGAGAGGCTTCTGGATGTGTGTGGGGGGGGGGAGGGGGGAGGTATCTTGATTAGGTAAATTGAGGTAGGAATGTCAACCCACCTTAACTGTGGGATGGAGTCCTGGGCTGAATAAAATGGAGAAAGTTAGTTGAGCATGCCTTCCTACTTCCTGACCCCAGATGCATGCAAACAAGCTACCTCTAGGTCCTACGGCCTTGACTTCCTAGGAGTACACCCTTAAATTCTGAGCCAAACAAGCCCCCGTTCCCCTTATGTTTGTTTGTTTGTTTGCTTGCTTGCTTTGTTTTTGGTCAGGTATTTATCACCTCCATGGGGAGATATAGCTATGCAACAACCAGACCTGGTTTCTATTGGAAACCCTCATTCTACTTGACAAAGGAGAACTCACGTCAGTCAGGGCTTAGTCACGTCCTCTGTTCTGCTCAGTTCTGAAAGGCACAGTGCCTTTGGTCACTCAGTCCAGCATGAGAACAGCCGCTGCTTCAGGAGGATGATGCCACTTCGAGGAACAGACGGGTGGAAGAGACATTTGTGCTCCGTGCCTGAAATTCAGAACATGATAAAAAACCCTTCCAGATTTGACATCTCCGATGCTTGAATATGCCAAGCACCCCCATGCTGCCCACACGAGCATGCAGCTGAGTTGTGATTGGTGTGTGCAGTTCTGGGACAACTGATCCCATCCAGGTGCTGAAGAGGGAAGGGCAGAAGGAGCATCTTATATGTGCCTTATATGATCAAGGCGTGACAAGCCAAGCCCTGTGCCAAGGGCGTACCTGCTGGTCTTGAATGTGCTTTCAGCCAGGGAAGGAGATAGCCCTCAAATAGCAAAGCAAGGACACTCCTGGCTGTGCCACCACATGCCCTGACTGCAAAGCAGTCTGGTTACCATCGGAAAGGGATTCAAAGTGGTCTATAGGTAACTGAACTGAATAGCTTTGAGAAAATGACCCAGAATCCATTGCTGCCACAGCCCTGTGACATATGCTGTGAATGTTGCCTGTGCCTAGGACACTGGCCTGCTGATTCAGCCTAGTTTCCATGTTTGCTGTCGGTATAGACTGCTGGAAACCTCTCCAGAAGCCAAGGAGAGAAGAGCTCTGTTCTTTCAAGGAGACAGTCTTGCTTCCCACTGAAGAAAGAGACTCCCCAAATGTTAGGGTGCCATTCTGAAGCTGGAGACATTTTCTGACTAAGAAAACACAACACCTTTCCTGAGTGCGTTCCAAAGAAAAGAGGCCTTCTTCAGTTCACTGTTGCAGAGACCCAAGGTCCACAGGCTGAATCTGGCGGTAGTTTTCTGCTGGCAGAGTCCCAAGCAGCAAGGGATCTCCCACCCCCAAAAGGCAGGGGCCATGCATGCTTCTGCCCAGCAAAGGCCTCACTGTTGGCTGGATTGTTTCTGCCCCCTAACACTTATGTCACAATGGGGACAAAAATCAACCTGAGTTGGGAAGTAGCGGGAGTTGTGTTGAAACCATAGCAACAATCCAAATAAAAATTGCTCAAACGGCTAACTGGTGACTCAGTGGCCATGGATGTCTCTAGATCCCATTGGCCAGCATTGAACTAAACTAGAACCTTTGCCAACTATTTCCTGTTCCTTAACCGTAATCTCTTCAGTGCTCCTTCAGATTTCTAGAATCCAGAGCTAGTCAGTGATCACAAAACGTTTAGTGACTGTGATTCTAATATTTTAGACAGTCCATGTCAATTGTCCTGAGAAGGAATAAGTATGTGTGTGTGTAAAATCTTGTACAAATATCTACCAAAACTTTAGCTCTTTATAAACTAAAATTTATTTTAACAAATATTGTTGTACAGGCCCGAGTTCTTATGTGGCTTTTTCAGAGCATGCCTCCCTGGTCCGTCTTTCTCTTCTTTTGACCAGGTGTGCAAACAACTGGAAGTCACTCAATGGGTCGTGGCCATCTGTGGTTTTTACCAGTTGGCAGTGGCATGCCAGGAAGAGGCCAGGGTTGTGGGTCTAGGGTTGGGCAACTTTGTAATGAGCATATTAGATAATGCAACGGGGCACTGGCTTCTGAGGGGCACACGTGGTCTCAACCGTGGCACCTTGGAAACAGCCTAAGAACTCAAGGCAACGTTTTCCTTTCTGGTACAGTACAGCTGTGGAGTGAGTCTGTGTGGGATTTTAACTAATGTGCACAGGTGAGTTGGGAGATGGTTGTCATAGCAGCGAGTAGAAGTGAGACGTGAGGCAGTGGATGTAGGTAAAAGCCGAGCTCATGGAGGTGGATGCTGTAATGAACAAAGCTCCTATCTACCAACCCTGCAAATGGGCTAGCTTATTAACTATAGACAGTCCAGTCTGGTGTCCCAGGAGGCCCCAGTGTGAACTGGGGGATCCAGCAAGCCAATTTGGGGTTCCGTTCCTCTGCTTATAAGCACCTGGCTTCATGCTTGGTGTCTGCCCAGGATGGTACATAGGGCCAGGGCAGCCTGGCCAGGGTTTGTGGGAGAGAGGGCTGATGATCTTGCCAACAGCCACCTCCCAGGCCCAGCTGCAGGGCTGGGCTTCCTAAAAACTGTGAGTCTGGAGCAAGACAGCTTACCCCTGCCTGTGTGTTTACAGTTTTCACAGGGCTCTGGGGACAGCTGTGGCCTCCCCACCCCTGTGGCCTCATGGTGGTGATGTGGGCCCCTACTGGAGCTGCTGGGATTTAGGAACACCATTAGCTGTTCAAGAGCTACAGTCTCCCCATGGCTTTCAGCAAATAAGGGGTGTTATTTCATGTCTCCTGTAAACAGTTGTTTTCTTGGTGGCTGCCCAGCTCCAGTTAAATATTAACAAAGAACGGCCACCATGGCTCTTGGGGTGTCTATTTTAAATATTTAAGCAATTGCTCTTTCCTGTCCCTGGATGACATTTTGGCTCAAATTTGCTATAACTACTGTTGCTTCTCTGGTTATTAAATTGTGTGAATTGCCCACCCCCTCCTTCCGTCCCTTCTCCCTCCCTCTGTAAACAGTGGTCTCATTACCGCCAGTCATAACACCCTGGGACATACTGGGGTGCAGCGTATCCTGCAAGGCTGGACGGTGACCTTTTGGGAAGCAGGTGGCTGTTGAGCTTGGCAGTCTCTCCCAAGGATGGGGCAGAGGGGCTCACCTGGAGCACCAGGGACAGCCGCCGTACTGTGCTGAGCTGGTTCCATCTCAGTTTGATGGGAACCACAGGCTTCAGAATATTCTGCTTCTACCTGGGCACAGTTGTGGAAATGTCCCCTGGCCTTAGATTTGCATTCTTAGGGATCCGCACAGGCAGGATGGTTTCTCCTCCCCAGGTAAGGTATGGGACAGTTCTACCACCGAAGCCTTTTCTGAAGGTTAGGCTATCTCCTTTCCTTTCCACGTCAAGGCAGGAGCAGAGGGTTTAGAAGGTTGAGAGTGATCTTCCTCCAGCTTGGGCCAAAGAAGTCTAGCCCTAGTTCATTGAGACTCCAAGGCAACCATGCATTTCTGAAGAGCTAGAGAGATCACCTTGAGAATAAACGAATTTAAAGCCCCTTCCATGTATCCAAGGACGACCATGCGGATCTTAGAATGAATTCCAGCCTCTTTAATATTTTAAAGGCCTTTTAGTACTTAAAACAAATACTAATATTCCAATACTCTAATTCCTGATAGGGTGCCAGGGTGGACCACCCCCCCCCCCCCGACACTTCCTGTTGGAAGGCAGATGTAGCACCAGACTCCCATGGGAAGTTGCGAGTGCTCAGGTGTGTTATGGTCTCTCTGCATCTCACTCTCTCTCTTTCTACATGGAGGAAACAGTAGTTCCTACTTCAGAACTGTTAGGATGGACAGCTTGGACTTCGTGAGCGATACAACCTAACTGCAGGGTACTGTCACACCTGCGAGGAGCTAGCTACCACTGAAACTACAAGAGTGGGAGTGGTATGGGGGGGTTGTTGTTTTCTTGGGTAACCAGGAAAGAACTCCAAGGGAGGGAGAGGGTGAGTCAGTTCTCAAGCTACCCTGTGGCCCGGAGACAGACAGTCATTAGTTGCTGGAATGTTTGAAAGAGGGAATGTCAGCCAGAAATCAACAGGACAGGTAGAGACGGAAGAGGGAAGGGTCAGTGTCTGCAGGTCTGCTCAGGTCAGAGGGAAGCTCGGGATGGTGCCTCGGCCCTCTGAACCTGGGGGCACTGCAAACAGGCTGCTGGGGCAGAGGGGAAATACCTGAGGAGCAGAGCTAGGTAGAAATCTGTTTAGGACTCTGCTCAGTCCTTTGCCCTCGGCTACCCAGACGCAGGGTGGTAATAGCCAGTCGTGGTCTCCACCCTCAGACACGCTGAGAGACAATGGACATGCTTTTCAAGAACTAACTAGCCTTTCGATATGAGCAGATTTTATGGAACGGGGTAATGCTCAAATCCCGCCTCAGCATCACCCAGAACTTTCTGGAGGACTTGTTGAAACATGGGGTACAAGGGTCTAACCTGAACTTGTTGATACAACTTGTTGATATAGACCAGTGCTTCTTAACTAATGGGTTATGACCCCTTTGAGGGCCGCATATCAGATAATCCTGCACACCAGATATTTACACTACAATTCACAACAGTAGCAAGAGTACAGCTGTGAAGTGGCACCTAAATAAGTTTGCGGTTGGGGGAGGGGCTCAAAACAACATAAGGAACTGTGTTAAAGGGCCATAGCATTAAGAAGGTTCAGAACCACTGCTCTAGATGCTAGAGTAAAGATGGGAATTTACATTTCTGATTAGTTTCTGTGTTGGCCACTGTTCTCATTGTCACAGACGGACAGTAAGTGACATCTTTAACATATGAGCTCTGGCCTGTTGTGCTTGGGACTACTGCAGATGCTTAGCCTCTTCGGATGTTTGTCTTTACTAATCTACAGGCCCTGTCCTTAACACTTTCCGATCCAGGGTGTTGGGATTCTGTAAATACCACCCCTCAGTTACCTGGCAACAGCAAGGTGTACCCCACCCTACAGTTACCTGGCAACAGCCAGGTATTATCTGCCCCAGTTACCTGACACTATAAAAGGGGCTACTTGCCCCCTCCTCTCTCTCTTGCTCTCTCTTGCCCTCTTGCTCTCCCACCCTTACCCCTCCTCTCCCCATTCCCTTCCCCCCTCTCTCTCCACTTGCTCATGGCCAGCCTTTACTCCTCTATTCCTCTCTCTCTCTCTCTCTCTCTCTCTCTCTCTCTCTCTCTCTCTCTCTCTCTGCCTCTACTACCCTCTTAACTCCCTCATGACCTAAATAAACTCTATTCTGTACTATACCATTGTGTGGCTGGTTCCTCAGGGGGAAGGGATTCCCAACATGGGCCCCCAGAGGTATCTCCCTTGCCCCCAGGCCTCGCCACAACTCCATGGGCCATATACAACCCCCCCATCCTTTTCCTAACATTGGTGCTGAAACCCTGGACATTATCTTTTAACAACACAGGGAGCTAGCTCGGGGAATGCAGACCTTCTACAAACAAAGCACACTTCACACCAGGCACCCAGCATAGTCACCCTGCTGACCACCTCAAAAACAAAAGAAGATGGAGACCCACTGGACACATAAAGAAGACCAGCGATATGGCAAAGAAATGTAGGAACAACCAACCCCATAGGGAAAATAAATATTTCAGAAAGCAGAAGATAATTCCTCAAAATATTAACTGGTATCTTTAGAGGAATGAAGATATGAGGCCTATAATTAAAAAAAAAAAAAGATGCTGTGAAGAGGGAGTTACACAGTAAAGACAGAAGCTTAGAAATCAAATTTGATGATTTAAATACAAATTTTAACTAAGTGGAGCCAGGTGGTGCACATCTTAATCCCAACCCTCAAGAGGCAGAGATGGGTGGATCTTGGGAGTTTGAAGCCAGTTTGGTCTACATGGGGAGTTTTAGGCCAGCTAGAGCTACACAGTAAAACATTTTTTATAAAATGGAGAGAGGTGATCTGGACCATCTGCTGCTTTTCCACAGGACCCAGGCTTAATTCTCACTGGAATTCTCAGTTTATAGCTGTCTCTAGCTCCTGTCCCAGGTGAGCCCAACACCCTCTTCTGGCCTTTCTGAGCATCAGGAAGGCACATGGTACACAGACAGATACGCAGACAGAACGCCCATACACGTAAAACAGAAACATAGAATTAAATCTGAAAAATAAAAGTAAATTTTAAAATAAAATAAAGTAATTAGAGCTGGAGAGCTGGCTTAGCAGTTAAGATTCTATACTGCTCTTGCCAAGGACGCAAGTTCAATTCCCAGCACCTACATCCGGGAGCTCACTACCTTCTCTAATTCCTGCTCCTGCGGAACCAACACCCTCCTCTGGTCTCCTCAGTCACTCTTGTGCATGCCCCTCTCCCATACACACAATTAGATAGTAACCTGCTTTTGCAGCAAAATAATCTTAAAAAATCAAAATTGTTAATAAAATAAAGCTGGGATGCTTCCTAGAGTTTAGAATGAAAATAGGAAGAAACCAAAAAAAAAAAAAAAAAAAAAAAGCAAATGAAAAACACAGTAGCAATACGTTAATGCAGAATGCCAGGCGCTTGATTATTAGTCTGCAATAGGGACAGAATACTTAGAAAGACTAAATACTGTATTTAGACACAGCCATATAAAAAATTAAGAACATAGAAACGAAATATATATATATATATATATATATATATATACCCAAGTGTTCCAGAGAGAAGAAATAAAAGGGAGTGTTTCTCAGAAGGTTCTAGAAGTCAGTGACACCAGACCTTTCAGGGTATAAAAGAATATGAGTGTGAGATTCTGTGAATAAGTGATTTAAATTGTTAGGACCAAGCATCTGGGTGGGAGCTCATGCCTGTAATCTCAGAAGTCAGCAAGCTGGTGCAAATGGATCATATAACCTTGAGAGTCTGGGCTATGTAGTAAGTTCCAGGCCAGCCTGGTTTAAATAATGAGACTCTGCTTCAAAGAGTAAAAATAAAAAGGAGGGAATGGGGTATCAGAAATAAGAGATAAATTAAGACCCATGCTGAATCCAAGGACTAACAGCTACAACCCAATAGTTAATGACAGGTGATCCGTGGGAATCAGGCCTACAGAGCAGTGAGACAAGCTTTGATCATGAGTCCTAGAGTCTCTAAGATGGATGCTTCCAGGCAGGAGGATGCAATGTAGTAGAACACCAGATCAGTCAGCATCAGTCTAGAGCACAGAAACTTCTCAAAACATTTGGAGGATTTGAAATTGGACAACTACACTAAATGCTAAAACTATCTCTGGTTTCTGGTCCACACAAAAATCTTGGAAGACATCACTCTTGTCAGTATAAAAAAAAAAATTACTCCACAATGTGAGAACCAATACTGCTTCTCAGATCTATTAGAGAATTAAAGCCACAAAGCTAAGTGCTGGCTTCAAAACTGGAAAGACAGTTCTGAATGAGAAGGGCTCATTTAAACTCATATATTTGACTGCTTGGTCCCCAGTTGGTAGAACTGTTTGGGAAGGATTAGGAGGTGTGGCTTTGTTGGAGGAGGTCTGTTACTGGGAGTAGACTTTGAGATTTCAAAAGCTCACACCAGTTGCAATAGCTCTCTCTCCCAGCCTTGTGCTTGTGGAGCAAATGTAAGTTCTACTGCCCTAGTACTATCTCTGCCTGCCTGCTATTATGCTTACCTTTGTGAAGGTCACGGACCCACCCTCTCAAACTGTAAGCCCCAATAAACTCCTTCCTTTATAAATTGCCTTGATCATGGTGCCTCTTCACAGCAATAGAAAGGTTACTAAGAAGGATGGATGCAGAGACTCAGCAAACATCTAGGAACAAACACCTCCATAGGAGCCATGTTTGGTACGTACATACCTAGGCCCCCTGCTATTCAGGAGGCTGAGGCAGGAGGGTGGCTGGACTTCAGAGTAGGAGACCAGCCTGGGCCACAAAACAAAACAAATGAACAAAAGTCCCCAGTGTGATTCAGAGGGGCTGAGAGTAGGGAAACCTAAACCATATATGACAAATTGCTGGGGGTTCCACGTGGACATTTGAAGAAACCCTAGGGGACTGGTGCGAGGGGTGCCTCACACTTGTGTAAATTTTGACTTCAAGATCTTCACAGTGAGGATGAGAAAAACCATCAGGATCCTCTAGCAAGCCAACTGGAATACATTCTTGTTCAAACTTACATAGAGCATTCTGTTCTTAACAAGGCCTGCTCTCAGAAGAAGCGACATGTTTCAGCCTAACTAGCGAGAGTTTTTCCAAGAACCCAGTGGGACTGGGAGCTGGAAAGCCTGGCTTCATCCCCCTGTGGTCTGTCCTATGTGGAGAAATGAAGGATTTTTAAAGACCAACAAGCACTGAAGATCAACATCCAACCGTAGGATTGTAGAAGGCTTCCATGCTCACACCAGCTCCTGTGTACCCACAGGCTTACTCCTGAAAGAACTTCTTGACTCCGGCTTTCCATTTCCAGAGAGAAATAGAAATGAGAACACTAGAGAAAACCAAAGCCCCCATCCCTATTGTTACAGCTGGCTGTAAACACTCAGCCAATCCTCTCCCCCACCCCAGGAAAACTAGACGCTGAAATTTCTTGTTTTATCTTTTGTATTAGCTGGTGCACCACATCCAACTTTCAGCAGCGCGTTACTAGGCAGACCAAAAGTGAAGGACCCAGTTTTAAGAGAAAGAACAAGCAACAGAAGCAGGCTCAGATACAGCTGACATGCTGGGAATCTAAGATAATTATAATTAATGTTCCAAGGGAAAGCTGTAACGGAAAAATATAGACAGCATGTGAAAACATATGGGTAGGTAAGTAGAGATTGGAGCTGGGGAGCTTAATAAGAAAATTGAGAAACCAAAAAAAAAAAAAAAAAAAAAAAAAAGAAAATAAATGAAAGAAACAAACATCACACATAGCCAAGGAGAGAGTCAGTGACTAGACGCTCCCAAACTGGAGTACAAAGTGAGAGAAAACCAGGGGAGAAGAGAGGGAGCAAAGATTGCGGACTGCGGTCAGCAAGTGTGTGCTCTGTTCACGCTGTGTGCAGCAACAGCATTTGAGTACTAGAGGCACCAAGTTCATTATCGAGGCTTGTGGGGTTGGCTTCTGGTGAGCTTCTCTTCCCGCCTCCCCTTCTTTCTCCAAGTGTCCTCGCAGCCTTCACCCATTCTGTTCCGTGCCAGAGATCTCTGCTGTCTCTCTCCTGTGTAGACACCAGTCCTGCCAAACGAGGGTTCCTAATATACAGTATCATTGAACCTTAAATAAGTCCTAGAGGGCCTGTCTCCAAACAGTCTCCACAGGGTGAGGGCTTTCGTGAGACTCCTAGCAGTTGTGAGAGCGGCAAGCATTCATTCAGGATGAACCACAGGAGGCTGCAAACACACTCTGGGACTGAAGGAATGGAACAGAAACGAGGGCCAACCGCAGCCTGTAGTCACCACCAGCTTGACGGGGGAACCTGGATTCCTCCCCGTGGCTCCTACTACAGAGCCTAGAACATAACAGCTCCCAACATTGCCACCCTTGATGCCAATGAAGCGACTCATTGGGAGAAAATTTCTGCCCAGGGAAGCTGGGAAATCAAGTTCAGAGGCTTCCCCCAGCCCTGTCACTGTAGATCAGAGAGAGGGCAGGTTTGGAGTTGTAGAAGATGGGGAGGAGGGATTGTAGGAGCCAGAGAGGTCAAGGACACCACAAGAAAACCTACAGAATCGACGACTAACCGGGGTCCATAGGGACTCACAGCGTCTGAACCGCCTACCGGAGAGCGTGCATGGGAAGGACCTAGGCCCTCTGCACATATGTGACAGTTGTGTAGCTGGGTCTTCATGTGGGACTCCTAACAGCAGGAACACAGGCTGAACTGACTCAGTTGCCCACCTTTGGATCCCTTTCCCCTACCTGGGCTGCCTTGACTAGCCTTGGAGGAAGAAGATGCACCTAGTCCTAGTGCAGCTTAAGAGGCCAAGGCATATATCTATGGGGGCTTCCCTTTTCTGAGGAGAAAGGAAAGACAGAAGGATGGGGGGAAGGGAAGGACAGGGAGAAGAGGAGGGAGGGGAAGCTGCTATTGGGATGTAAAGTTAAATTAAGTAATTAATTTTAAAAGAGAAAGAAAGACAAAAGAGTACCTGTTGCTCTCCTGAAGCTGCATCTCAGTCAGTTCCCAGCACCCACACTGTGGGGTTCACAACTGCCTGGTTTGAGCAAGAGGAAGGTGTATTAGAAAACGCATTTGATGTTGACCTTAAAGACATCCTACCTTTTATGGCCTACAGTACTGGCACAACATACTGGTGAAGTTGTACATGCGCCGTTGTCATCCATTCCTTCCTACCACAGTTAAGAAAGAAGGGCTGGAGAGATGGCTCAGTGGTTAAGAGCACTGACTGCTCTTCCAGAGGTCCTAAGTTCAAATCCCAGCAACTGCATGGTGGTTCACAACCATTTGTAATGGGATCTGATGCCCTCTTCTGGTGTGTCTGAAGACAGTTACAGTGTACTTATATAGTAAATAAGTAAATCATTTTAAGAAAAAGAAGAGAGAGAGAGAGAGAGAGAGAGAGAGAGAGAGAGAGAACAGGAAACTCAGCTACAGGCCATTATGAACTGAAGTTCCCGGAGAAACACCATGTCCATGTTAAAGATTCTACAAGGGTATTGACTGGTTGGAACTTTGTAATGGTAAGAAGTTGGGATGGTACTCACCTAGAGCCAAATGATTCTAGGTTATTTTTAATCCCTTTAATTATTTTTAATCCCTTTAATTGCCATTCAATGCCCAGGTCTGTATCTGTCCTTACATCCTTGTATCAGGCCAACTTTTTAAAACTCTTGTAGCTGAGCAGGTTAACTTAGCAGCCTCAAAGCTAAGAATGCCATCTGGTAGCATCTGACGTCTGCTGCAGAAATGTCTCTCTTTGCTGCTCTTCCTACTCACTGTTTCTATCTGTGTTTGTTTTTAAGCCTTGACTTGCAACTGTCTTAATTACTTGTGTAATTATAAACATTCACAAAACTGATTCTGCATTAGAACATGTTATTTGACACAAACTGAATCGGTCTTCCTGGGCTATGGTCATTTATACTCAGCTTAAGAATAGAGCATTCTTACTCCCTTTGAGGAGACATATATCTTTTACACACCCGCAAACAGAATAGTATCCTTCTATTGATGATTTACCCAAGATGAGGGTACATCAGAGACAGAAATGAAGGGGCCAGCCCTAGTAGATAATGACAAAGGATTGGAATTCTCCATTTTAATAGTATAGAATCCATAGGTGTTATTCAAAGGCGACAAATGAAGAAAGGGCTGCTCTGCCATTGTGCATGCTCTCAGTTTACCCCTTCTGGTACAGTAGTGGCTCACTTCCATACTTTCCCAGACTTTTGGGAACCTGTTTTTGTCTCTGGTGTCCAACCCAGCTTGCTTCCTGGCATTTCCAGAACACATTTGCTATTGGCTTGTCCTGCCTCGTCTCAACACATGACGCCGTTCCAACTCCAGATCCTCACCTGATCCTTCTGACCACCCACCGATGTTTCTGTACGGGCCAGCAGATGACCCGCTGCAGTATGCTGTAGCCAGTAAGAGGAACGAGACGTCAAGACCATGGCATTCTGCACTTTTAGAACGTACTTCGAGTCAGATGTTTTTCCAGCTACGTGTATTAGTCTTTCTAAATGACGTGATAAAACAAAACACCACGACCAAAAGCAACCTGGAGAGAGGTTTGTAATAGCTTTTACTTCCGTACCACACTTCATCTCTGAAGGAGGTCAGAAATGCTGTCATGGCAGGAACTCAAGCAGAAGCCATGGAAAGATGCTGTTTGACATGCCCGCCACAGCAGCCACACCCCACCAACACCGCCCCATCCCCATCCCAGCTTCCTGACACACCCTGTGAGCTGAGCCTGGCCACATCATTTGTTAATTAAGAGAATGTCCTACAGACAATCCGGATGGAGGCATTTTTCTTAACTGAGATCCCTCTTCTGGGATAACTCTAGCTTGTGTCAAGTTGACAAAAACAAAAACAAACAAACAAACAAAAAAATGAAAACCAAAATAACCCTACTCAGGACAGTATGTTATATTGATAACCTGTTTGCTCTCCTGGAAACTCTGTTTTGTTTCTTTTCTACGGATTAGACTGCAGAGGCATGGAGACATCAAGTAATTTGCCAAAGGACAGCCAACCAGAGTTCTGAATGCAATCCCCAGAGTCCAGGATTTTCACTGTGGCCTCTCCCTGAGAGCTACTGAGGACCTAGGCCTGAAGAGAACCCCAGATTCCTCAGGCTTGATCTCCTTTCTGATACCTACCTTAGATGAGGACTGGCTTGTTAAGTGATGGTTGTCTATGTCTTTTCCTAGATCTGCTATAACAAAAGACAGCAGTCGCGTGGCTGAAAATGACAGAAACTCATCATCTCTGAGGCACTGGTGATCAGATCCAAAGTTAGGGTGGCGTTCCCTCCAGATCTCCAGGGAGGAATTTGTCTTTCGGTTTTAGTGTTTTATTTTTAGGGTAGCCTGGGGTATTCTTTGGCTCTCAGCCACAAGCTCCCATCTGCTTGTTCAAGGGCTCAGGCCTTGTCTTCCTCTTTTTCTGGAGCCAAAACCCATGCTAGATTTCAGCTGCCTCCGGCTGAGGCCTCATCTTAGTCTGAGCACACCTGAAGAGACTGTATTTCCAAATACAGCCTCACTCACGAGTACTGAGGCCCAGGGCTTCTGTACAGCATTCTGGGATCTACAGCTACACAGTTCCCTGTCCATCTACGAAGTTCTTCTGGTAGAGTGGTTGTCCTTGTGTGTGTTGTTCCTTGTGTGTTGTTGTTATTTGTGTGTAGAAACCAATTCTCAGACTGCATAGCATTCTTTCTATATTCCAAAACTGTGTTTGACTTAAATACTACATCATCTCCATATCAAAGTTACGGAGTCAGAGAAGGAGAGATGGTCCAGTGGTTAAGAGCACTTGCCCTTTGTTCCAGAAGACCTAGGTTCAATTCCCAGCATCCATATGATGGCTCACAATCATCTATAACTTCAGTTCCAGGGGCCTCTACACTCTGTCCGGCTTCCAGAGGCACCAGGAATGCATGTGGCTTATAGGGATACATGCAGACAAAATGCTCATATATATAAAAATAAAATAATTAAAAAAAAAAACAAAGCCATTATTTTCATTCCAGTGATATTTATAATCTTTGATTTTAACCCATTAAAATCAATGTAACTTAAAAACAAAGATAAACAAATAATTTAGATAATCATAATTTTCTTTCAAGATTTTATTTTCCCCTGAAACAAACTAATCTTATTCCACAAGTGAAGGGCTCTTTGGAAAGTCAATTGTGTCGGATGATGTTTTGCTAGAGCAAACACATGAAGGAGTGTTTTCCTGAAGGAGACACAAGAGAAAGGCGTTTTGCTAAAGCGGACTCTCGAAGGAACATGTTTTGATGAAGCACACGCAGGGGAAAGCCTAAGGCAGACTCTTGAGGAGTGCTTCACAGACAGAGGTGAAAGGATATTCTGCTAAGGCATGCACGTGGAAGGACACGTGATGAAGGATTGTTTGCTAATGACACACACGTATTAGTCCGCCTTACATTGCTTAGTTGAGCTCCTTTAATTGGGACTCCATTCAGAGAAATGCACCAAAAAACTTCTGGTGGTGTGCTGCAGCTTCTTGTGGCCTCTTCGGATTGGCAGAGTACTGTCAGCTGACACAGACTCATGTGCTGAGGCAAGACACATGGAGGATGCGTGATGTGTGGAAGGTAGGACTCAATCAACAGTCTGTGAGAGGAGCTTGGCTTGCTTGCATAGCTGAATGCTTTATGGTCTCGAGTCTTCACTAACCTTCACTTTGTAGAGAGAGGCACAGTCAAGAACTGCTCCTGGCTGGGGTACCTGCCAGTCTGAATCCCTCCTGCTGACTCATGCCTATTCCACTGAGGCCTGGCTGTTCCTGCTAGGTCATACCACCACTGTGGCTTTCAATGTAAGACCCAAATTGAGTCTTATCTATTTGAGGCCCCCATGAATGAGACAAGAGGTCAGGGATCAATGCAAAAGCAAGAGGTTTATTAGTCCATTGCACTGGGGTGGCCTACATCCAGAGGAGAAGCAACCCCGAGCCCTTTGTCAGTATAGTTTTTATACACTTGGTAACAGATATATATATATATATATATATATATATATATATATGTAAATTATTTGCATCCTGGGAAGGCTGAGGGAGTCTCTTGGTCCCTTCTTGTTGCACACAGTCCTGATTTCAAATGCATTAGTGTAAAGTTACCCTTAATATACTCTATAATTTCTTGTTCTGTCTATGAAGGAATATATGGGAGGATTCTAGATGGTGGAGGTCACCTCTGGTTAGATGAAGCAGGTAGATATTGACTACAGAGGGACCCGAGGGGACTTCCCAAGGACTGCCAACATTCTGGGTCTTGGGTGTGTTTTGCACAGGTAGCTCTGTGGAAACTCAGCAAACTGCATATAAGCAAGTATTTCTTACATGTGACACATGGGTTACTTATATGGCACATGTGTCAACCTACACGTGTCATGACTAGTAGCTTTGGGTTTTATGTTGTTCTTGTTGCTGTCTGTTTTGTTTTGTTGTCCTGTTTTTAAGCGAAGGGAATATCTACATTAGCATTTGCTTTCCTGAACAAGGAGGGCACAGAAAGGCCTTTCTCTCTTGTCCACTTTGCTGTCTTCTTGGAGGTCCTTCCACTATGGCCTGGTGGGCTGTTGTTAAAAGATGATGTTCCGGGTTTCAGCACCAATGCTAGGAAAAAGATGAAGAGAGTGGAGGGGGCGCTATATGGCCCGTGGAGGTGTGGCGAGGCCTGGAGGCAAGGGAGGTGCCTCTGGGGGGCCCATCTTGGGAATCCCTTCTCCCTGAGAGACCAGCCACACAATGATATAGTACAGAATAGAGTTTATTCAAGTCATGGGGAGGGGAGTTAAGAGGATAGTAGAGGCAGAGAGAGAGAAGAGAGGAATAGAGGTAGAGAAGTAAAGGAGTAGAGGTCAACCATGAGCACTTGGAATGAGAGGTGGGAAGGGAAAGGGAAGAGGAGGGGCAAGGGGGGAGAGCAAGGGAGCAAGAGAGAGGAGGGCAAGAAAGCAAGAGAGAGAGAGAGAAGGGCAAGAGAGGAGGGAGCAAGTAGCCCCTTTTATAGTGTCAGGTAACTGGGGCAGAGCATACCTGGCTATTGCCAGGTAACTGAGGGGTGGGGTATACCTGGCTGTTGCTAGGTAACTGAGGGGTAGGGTTTACAGAATCCCAATATGGGCTCCCTAGCAGCTGTGGATGCCAGTGTCTTCATAACTGTCCTTGCATCTCTTCCTTCAGCCTTTTGGGAACCCAGCTCTGCAAGCTGCCTGTTTACTGCTCTGGAATTTCCATCTAAATGGTTTTGTGGGGTGGTTGCTGGGGGCCCGGGGCTGTTGGGCGTAGGTTTCATCAGCACAATAATGTGTATGTGTCCCCAGCTTTGCAAAATTTATATGGGGGGAATTAAAACCAAACTTAACTTCTGAGATGAATGTCCTTACCCTTGGCTTCTACAGGGCCTCTGGGTAGAACCCTTGCCTGGGCGTGTTCCAAGAAGGATAAACTTAATATTAATAATAATAATACTTTGCACTTGGTCTAGTAAAAATATTTTGGATGCAGCAGAGGCTGGGATGCGAATGTTTGCTTGGCACTGTGGGTCAGGAAGCGCCTCTGCTTGTTTATTATGGTAGGGCTTTGTGTACAGAAACTATTTTTCTCCTTTCTCACCACCTGGGGCCATATTTCTTGTTGCCTGCTACATCCAGAGTTTTACAGGAAGCTGCTGCTCACTTTAAATGACATGTTTTCAAAACATAGCTGTAAATAGCTGAGGACAGACAGATCGCTGTAGGTGTGGAGTTGTCTCATATCCTCCCTGTCAGATTTTCTTTTTCACTTGAAATCACTTCTCCATCCCTGTGAGGTTGGAACTTCAAATTCAGCAACAGCCAGGAGGTTGTGAGACCCACACTGTGAATTGGTGGCAGTTGGGAGTTTCCCAAAGAGGGAGATTCTCTTTTCAACTGGAGGTTGAAGCAATAGCCAAAGATGCTATACAAAAGCAGAAGAGGTAACCTGGGGTCTGTTCTCTACTAGCTGATGGTGGGGGAGGGGTTTGGGGGAGGGGGGACGGACAAGTGTTCTGCAGGCAAAATAGTAGCTGCCTTCTTAGAATTACAGAGCTTTCTTCAAGATCTGCTTCCCCCAGAGCCTGCATCCCTGAAGGGTGAAGCATTCATTGCCCGGGGATGCTATGGCAACCACAAACAGCCTTGCTGAGATGGAGGGAGAGCTGGTCCCTTGGATGTGTGCTCTGCAGTCATCTCCAGCCCCAGCGGTGGGATGATGTCTCTCATTCAGGCTAGAATCACCCAAGGGGCATGCATCCTCTCCAGATCTAACTTATTCTAATTCTGGGGTGCAGCTCTACCTTGGGGCCCCTGCTGCCATACTGGTAATCATTTGAAGTCACAGATCTTGCTCCAGCAGATTTGGCTAAGACTCATCCAAGGTGACAGACATACTGTTAGGGGAAGGATGAAGAGAGTGGTGGGCATATGGCCCATGGAGGTGTGGTGAGGCCTGGGGGCAAGGGGGATGCCTCTGGGGGGCCCATGTTGGGAATCCCTTCCCCCTGAGGGACCAGCCACACGATGGTATAGTACAGAATAGAGTTTATTCAGGTCATGGGAGAGTTAAGACGGTGGTAGAGGCAGAGAGAGGGAGAGAGGGGGAGGGGGGAATAAAGGAGTAGAGGTGTAGAGGCCAGCCATGAGCACGTGGAGGGAAAGGGGGGAAGGGAAAGGGAAGAGGAGGGGTAGGGGTGGGAGAGCAAGGCTGCAAAAGGCCAAGAGTTCTAGAGAGGCAAGAGAGCCAGGAGGCAAGAGAGAGAGGAGGGGGCAAGCAGCCCCTTTTATAGTGTCAGGTCACTGGGGCAGAGCATACCTGGCCACTGCTGGGTAATTGAGGGGTGGGGTATACCTGGCTGTTGCTAGGTAACTGAGGGGTGGGGTTTACAGAATCCCAACTGCAAATCTGTGCACCGGAAACATGGCAGTGAAGCTGCTTAGATGGTCTCTAGGAGGGAAGCTGGTAATGTGTCATCTACAGACTAAACCCTTGTTTTTGTTTGTTAGTTAAAGGAGTATTTCTCATACCTCTCCTGTAGCTTGGATTTGGACTGTCCCTTAGTCTCCATATTGGTGTTATCAGGAGGTAGAAGGAGCTGTAGGAAGTGAGGCCTGCTCAACTTGTACAATGTTACCTGTGCGTATGCTTTTGGGCTGATCATTTGCTGTTAGATAAGCAATTGGTGTGCTCTTCTCTGGAGACTATTTTTTCCACTCCCAGCATTCCTTAACTGTCTTTAGGTTATAATATATTATTATATATTAATTCTTATATATTATGTATTTATGTTATTGTGTTCTATAATAATTAATATATTAATTACAAATATTATATATATTTATTACAAATTTTATTTGTAATAAATATATGTGAATATTATACAAATTACAAGTTTATATATATAAATTTATATATATAAAATTTATATATATAAATATTATTTATATATATACATATATATACACACACAACCAATAAAAAGGCCAGTATATGGGAGGACTTGGTAGGCAGAAAGGGAAGGGGAAAATAATATTATGATATCATCTCAGAAAATTAAAAATAACAATTTTTAAACTATAAAAGTAAGAGGAATGATGTCCAATATGGAGTCTTTCGTCACCAAGTGATGTATCTGATCTGCCTGTGAGACCTCAGCCTCCTCCTCCTTTCTTTGCGCCATCAGATATGCCACCCACAAGCCCAGAGCCACAATGCGAACTGGTCATGGACCAAGATTTCCAAAATTGTGAGCCAACCTACAGCTTTCCTCTTTGCAGATAGGCTTTGAAAGTTGACAGGAAACGGATGGATGCTTTTTCAGAAAACGGTGAGCCTAACACGCATGAGGTTCCAAGTTCAAGCCTGCGCGCAGGAAGAAAATGGAAGAACGGTCTCTGATCTGCTGACTTAAGAGAAAACTGAAGCATTCACCCTGGCTGGCTATTAGCACGGACTTTGCTCAGTCACGTTCTCCCTGTGGTTCATGCGTGATGAAACCGCGGCAAAATCCAAATGACGCAGTGTCTGGAGACCTTCTGTGGTTCCTGATGGGGTGCACAAAGAGGGCACAAGAGTTCAACAACCCTTCTCCCAGACTCTTCATCTGTATCCTTTAACATCAAAGTTGTATTTCTCAGTTGTGTGAGCCACTTCAGCAAACTGATTGAACCTGAAAAGGCTAGAGCAATGGAAATCAATTCTTTGCAAAGAAATAAGCATATGAATACACAGTGCACACAAATAACCCCCCAACAGTGATTTAGTTACTTTTTGTTTGAGGGCAAGGCAGTCTCATGGTGTAGTTTCAGGAGCACTGGAACTTGTGGTGTTGAACAGGCTGGTCTCAAACTCACAGACCCACCTATCTCTGCCTCCTAGGAACTGATTGAAGACAGGTGCTACCATGCCCAGATTTTTCTTTTCCTTGTTGCCCTAACCAAATACCTGACAGGAAAGTGACTCAGAGGAAGGACACATTTTAGTGTATATTAGTTTCATGACAAAGAAACATGGCCACTAGGAACCTGGCTGGTTAGATCACAGCAGAAATTGGGAACGAGAGAGACTGGGCCAGGTTTCAACCCAATTTACGTTCACCCTTAGTGCTTGGTTCACTAGCTAGGCACTAAGTGCTCAAACACAAGAGCCAATGCGAACACCTCATACCCAAACCACAACAAACATCATCTTTCTAGATGGCCGGTCAGAAGCATAGGCAGAACAGCCAAGTGCCCTGCGTTTGGACTCTGAGGTCGAAAGGCACTTTTGTGGACTGAGCCTTCGCTAGTGGGAGTCCAAGCTATCTCCACATCTGAGTCAGGGTTTTTATTGCTGTAACAAAACATCTTGACCAAAAGGCAAGTTGGGAAGGAAAGGGTTTATTTGGCTTATACTAACTCACTCTTCATGATCAAGGGGAGTCTTGATAGGAACTCAAACAGGGCAAGAACCTGGAGGCAGGAGCAGGTGCAGAGGCAGAGGGTGTGTGTGCTGCTTACTGGCTTGCTCACCTGGCTGCTTGGTCTGCTTTCTTATAGCACACAGGACCACTAGTCTAGGGATGGCACCACCCACAATATATTAAGCCCTCCCTCATCAATTACTAATTAAGAACATGCCCCACAGGCTTGCCAACATCCTGATCTTTCAAAGGTGTTTTCTCAACTGAGGCTCCCTCTTCTCCAATCAATCTAGCTTGTATCAAGTTAGTTAGCCAGAACACTCCAAGAGAAAGCGTCACCTACTAGATTAGAGGATGCTACTGGTGTCCTATGCTGCAGAATCACCTGCTTGCTGGTGGGGTCAGAGGTGTGCTGTGAGTATAAAGTAGGAGAAACTGAGTCTGACTTGGAGTTGGCTTTCCCATTTATATCCATTTTCAAGTGTGAATGAAGTCACTAGACACCTGACATGAATGGCAGTGAAGGACCACCCCTGCATTGAGGAGCCGGTGAATATATTCCTGGCATTCCTTGGTCTGCCTATATTCAAGGCAATGGTAGGAGAACCTGAAGCAATTCCAGAAGCTGGGAAACAGGTGGTAACATGCATCCTTGGTCGATGAGAGCAGGGTGACATTGGAATGGAATAATAAAAATGATGCAAAGTTAGCAAGCGAGGCTTCATGCTCACATGTACATTGGGCTCAACATCTACAAAAAAATCAACGCGTTTCATCATGCTAACACACTGAAAACAAATTGTAAGACCAGTATTCACAGGGAAAATATTTAACAAAACTTAATAGGCATTTCTGATCAAAGATGAACTAGGTTGTGCTGGCTAGTCTTAGGTCAACGTGACACAAGCTAGAGTTATCTGAAAGGAGGGAACCTCAATTGAGAAAATGCCTTCATAAGATCTGGCTGTGGGCCATTTTTTAAATTAATGATTGATGGAGGTGGACCTCACCCATTGTGGGTGGGGCCATACCTGGGCTCCACTAACAAAAAACAAAACAAACAAACAAACAAACAAACAAACAAAAAAACAGGATAAGCAAGCAAGGATGAGCAAGCCAGTAAGCAGCATTCCTCCATGGCCTCTGAGTCAGCTCCTGCCTCCAGGTTCCAGTCTGGCTTGAGTTCCTGTCCTGACTTCCTTTGATCATGAACGGCGATATGGAAGTATCAGCCAAATAACCCCCCCCCCCACTTGCTTCTGGTCATAATGTTTCATCACAGCTATACTAATCCCAAGACAGAAGGAAACACAGTAGAAAACCTCACTGACCTGACAAAATCCAGGGCGGGGATGGGTGGGAGGGGAAGAAATCGCATGCAGATGCTCTTCACCCTGAAAAGCAGAATGCCTAAGTCAAGGACACATAGCAGTATGTATGGATCTATTACAACTACCAAACCCAAGTCACTGACAGCTGCCAAAGCTAGTGAGAGCACAGAGCAGCTGTAAAGTGGTCCAGCCTCTGTGGAAACCTGCCTGGCAGTTCTGACAAGCAGACCGGTCTTCCACATCATGCAGCGGTGGCTTTTTTTTTTGTATATATTTACATGATCTCTAGAACGTGCACACACATTCCTGGCAGTTTTATTCAACTGACCGAACCTTGATAGCAGCCATGACGTCCCCCAACAGGTCAAAAGGTGAGGAAACTACTGTATTATTAAAGTGAAAACCTATTTGGAATATTAAAAAGGCGCCGTCATGAAAAATACACAGAGGGGCTTTGGATGCGTATTACCAAGTGGAAGCAGTCAGTTTTGTAAAACTGCAGCCTGTGGGATTCTGGGGAGATGGCCTGTGTGGAAGATGAGACTTCGGAGGCAGGTCATGTCACCAGATTTATATGATGTGTATGATTTATATGACATAATGTCAGCTTGTGGCACTGCATATCTTCCAAACCCACAGCCAAATGCTTATCATTTTCGAGCTAGCACGTCTGTTTTAGTTGCTTCTGGTCCTCCTTTGCATGGAGTCCAGTCAATACTGGATATGTACAACGTAGTGAAGAGAATGTCAATGCAAAATCCACAGCTCTCGTCTTAAAGAGAATAAACTTTATTCTGGAGCCATTTGGAGCAACCGCAGCCACCTTTAGGTCGCCCCAGATTCCATGTTTCAACTTGGAAGCAGATTCGACAAGTTTTACAGTTTAACGAGAACAAAGAAAGTCAGAAATCAAGGCAGGATTAAAAAGCATTGGAAGATACACTCGAGTCTAGAGGCAGGTGCAACAGGATGAGGAAGCTTCTCTGCAGGCCAGAGATGCCCCCCCCGACGACATCCTTAGCCTTTGAGTGGAAGCTAGTGGTCTGATAAGTTCACAGATCCCACGGTGTTTTCTCTACTAGTCACTAGATGTTAGTGCGGATACGGAGGTGGGCCAGGAGTGGCTATTGCAGAGAGCTAGAACAAGCCCAAGATTAGGGAATTAGCCTCTGGACCTGCAACATTCCAACCTCCCTACAGTACAGTTCAATCAGTCAATCTATCTCAGCAGACACTGCCTCTTCCCAGAATTTCTGTCCACAGGGGAAAGGGAGGCTGGGGAAAAGGAGAAAAAATGCTTCCAGGTGGAGAGAGATGGAAACTGTGGACACAATCCATCTATGTACAAAACGCCTGAGAATCTAGCACAACCCTACTTTGAACAAAGAAGTAATCATAGCAGTGTTGTGGAATTTAATGTTCACTTGCAAAGAAAGCCAAATGTATTTCTACACATTTGACATGAATAAATAGACATCAAACATTTAGAAATCAATACCCTTATAATGGCACCTAAAAGATGGCACACTGAGGTATGGTCTGAATGGGTTCTTATCCACAGTAGCAGCTGGTCTATGCACACATTTTTCAAAAGACTGAGAATGGCCAATAAATGTTTGAGGCAAGTCCAACAGTAGGGGTCAGCAGGAAAAGGCAAACCTTAGCAAGCTATTAATTTTATCCTAGGTGGAATGGGCTATTATCAATAAGACAAAAATGTAAATGATAGCAAGGTGGGAAGAGGGGACTCTCATAAGCTGTCACCGGGGATGGAAGCTAATACAACCACTATGGAAAAAACGATGAGCGGTCTTCATGAAATGAGAACTGTGGTGTGTGTACGCAAATGAAAGCAGTAGATGAAAGACCCTGTACACGCAGAAGTATCCACTATTCACAACAGCTGTGCCACAGGATCAATTAAGGTGTCCACTCATCAGTGGATGGATGGATGAAGAACAGGCATTATGTACATACAGTGGAACACTCTTCGGTCACAAGACTGATATCCTATTGTCTGCGGTAACACTGACAAAACTGGAGGGTGTTAGGTAAAACAAGGCAGACCCATACTACAAGGCCCGTGTGTTTTCTCTCATATGTGTCTCACAAATGACTATCACTGAAAAATAATGTTCCTTAATGACTAGAAAGGAGGCTGGCTCAGATGTCAAGCATTAGTGCTGGGCAACTGTGAGGCCCTGAGTTCAGATCGCAGCAACCTTACAACAATCCGAGCGCAGGCACACATGTGCCTATAATCTGGCATGGTCAGAAGCAGACACAGGAGGCTTTTTAGGGCTTTCTGGTTACCAGTCAGGGAGAGACCCTGCCTCGGAGGAATAAGATGAAGCCACCTTTCTCTGTGGACACAAGAGCATGTGCCCTCACAGTCATTGAAAGAAGGCCTTTGCTGACATACCAAAGTATTTTCTTTAAGAAGAAAAAAACCTGGACAGTGGTGATACATGGTTTTAATCCCAGCACTAGAGAGGCAGAGGCTGGCAGATCTCTGTGAGTTCGAGGCCAGCCTGGTCTAAAGAGTGAGTTCCAGGACAGCTAAAGCTACACAGAGAAATCTGTCTCAAAAAACAAAAAAAGAAAAGAAGAGGAGGAGGAGAGGAGGGGCAAGGGAGAGAAGGAAGAGGAGGGGGAGGGAGAGGAGGAGGAAGAAGAGGAAAAGAAGAAATAAAAAGAAAAGGAGAATAAAGGAATGGAAATGGAGAGAGGTGGGGCAATGAATACCAAAATAATTGGAAGGGTGTGTCTTAGTGTGTTCTACAGCACAGTAGGATGAATATAGTTTACAATAATTTTATTTTTTATTATATGTTATTTTTAAGTATTTTATATATTCTTTCACAATTCCATACGTGTACAAATATACAAATAAAGCACTTATACACATAAAATGAATTTTTTTGATGAAAAACTGTTTTGTGTTGTGGTAAATATTAAATTATGGCTTAAGTTTTTTAACCTGTACTAGTGCCGGCTCCCACAGGGCCATCTGGCACTGCGGAGATTTCTAACTTGGTGCTCCAGGCTGCCTCTAAGAACTTAGGTGTGGTTCACTCCACTACCCCCATAGTTTCTGTCCCAGGTGGATATGGCTGCCCTGGCGTGTTATTTGGATCACTTCCCTCCACCTCCCAGTACAAGCATGACTCCTAATCCATGAACTTATCAAACAGGTTTATATGTTAAATTCTCAATCCACAAACCCTCTACACAATAAGCTTACAACCCATGGACAAATAAACAAACTGCCCATCCATATGAGATATAGAAACCCTTAAAATAATCTTAACAACCTTATCAAGCTAGAGATACGCCAAAAGAAACACACATGTCTGCCTCCATCTTCGTCCTCCCGAATCTCCTCCTCCTTCAATCTCTTCTGCTTCTCCAGACTCTTTTCCTGCCTACCTCTCCACTGTCCAATCATGTATCGCCTTAACATAAACCTACAGTTTTGTTTTTCTAAAAAGAGAAAATACTTTTCCACTGAAAACTGCAAAACAATGCAGAGATTAAAGAAGCTCTTTAACCCAGGAGAGTGAGACCACATTCATCATGATCAGAAGGTGCAGAATCATCCCAATGACAAATTTCTCTAAATTGGTATGTAAAGAACAATGTAACAGCCTGAATCCTACCAGTTGTTTTGCAGAAATTGGCAATAAAAAGTCTAAAACTTATAAGGAAACACAAAGAATCTACAAGAAGCAACATAAATTCAAGAGAAGTGAAGGTATATTAAATGCTTTCCTTGCCTAACATTTAAGACTTGTAAGCAGCCACAGTTATTAAGCATAGAGATGGATAGGTAGGTTAATGGTGGAGACACAGACCACACAGAGATGGGTAGAGCACCTGGACAAAGACAGCATGGAAATTTCTTTAGCACTCAGCTTTAGCTGAGCCTTGACTCATCACCCACAGGATTCCTGAGATAATATAGCTGTGGTTTTAATACAGGGGTTAACTGGTTACAGCATAGCAGACAGTTACTACAGATGGTTTCTTAAACAGTAACCACACACCTTCCCTATGATATGGCTATTTTGTTCTTGGTGTTTGTCTATAGCCACACAAAGTCTTACTCATCAATGCCCATGGCAGCTTTATTTGTTTTGTCTCCACACTGGAAACAATCAGCTCAGAAACCAATTAGCAGGTAAACGGATATACATAATGTGGTATTTACTTTCTATAACAAAATATGATGTAGAAATTAAAAGAAATGAAACACTTGAGTGAGTCTCAGAATACTTACACTGGGTCAAAGAAGACCAGCCATAAACAATACATATGACTCCATTAATATAAAGTTTTAGAAGATGAAAATCAGTATATAGTGACAATATTTTATAATACATTATTGGTAGGCTTCATAAATATATGCCCACATTAAATTTATTCTTGAATTTATTAAATTATTATTTAATGTGTTATGTTATTATTAAAATATTACTATTTTGGATGTATTAAATTGTCCAGGACATTGAGAGGTGGTGTTTGAGTTCTCTTGTATCCCAACTAGCAGTATTTTCTTCATAGCCAAAACAATCCTGAACAATTGCACACTGCTGGAGGTATCAGCATACCCAAATTCAAGTTATACTACAGAGCCATAGTAGTAAAACCAGTGTGGCACTGGAACAAAAACAGACATTTTGATCAATGAACCAGAATCTAGGACCCAGATAAAGTTTACATCATACATCGTACACCCAATTTTTGACAAAGATGCCCAAACATACATTGTAGAAGAAGGCAGAAACTTTAACAAGTGGTGCTGCAAATACTGGATATCTACGTATAAGTAACATGAAACGTGGTTCTTCTCTCTGACCATATATCCAAATTAATTCCAAATGGACTAAATATCTCAGTGGTAGGGACTGTAAATATGGCTCAGCTAACAAGAGCACTTTGTTTTTAGACAGGATCTCTGTTGTAGCCCTGGATGTCTTGGAACTCACTCTGTAGACCAGGATGGCCTCAAACTCACAGAGATCTGCCTGCTTCTACCTCCTGAGTGCTGGGATTAAGGGTGTCTGACACTACCACCCCACTATTAATTGCATTCACTATTTAGTGTTGATGTGAGAATGTCCCTATAGGCTTGAATATTGGGTCACTTGGTCCCCAGTTGGTGGCACTCTTTCGGAAGGTTTGGGTCATGCAGGCTTTTCCAGGAAGCGTGCTATTGCTGGAGGTGGGATTTGAGAGTTTAAAGCTTTGTGCTACTTCTTGTCTGTCCTCTTTGAGTCATGCTTAGAGTTGAGGATCCAGTCAGCTTCCTGCTCCTGCCGCAGGCTCCTGCTGCTTGCTGCCACGCCTCCCCACCACAGTGGGCTCCTATCTCTCTAGAACCATAGCCTCAAATAAACGTTCTTTTATAAGTTGCCCCAGTCATTTTGTCATAGTAACAGAAAAGTAATTAATACATTACTATTTGCAGAGGATCTCACTTTGGGCTTTTTTCTGCCCTGTGGGCTCCTGCGTACATGTGGTGCTGTGGTGCACACAAATTCATTCAGTGCAGACATATGTGCATATACAAGGATTAAAGGAATCCTTCCTCCTCCTTCTCTTCCTCCTCCTCTTCCTCCTCCTCTTCCTCCTCCTCTTCCTCCTCCTCTTCTTCCTCCTCTTCCTTTTTTGGATCTCAATGTTATACCTGAAACCCTGAAACCTTAAGAATAAAGAGTAGGAAATACACTATAGGCTCTGGCTGGGAGCTTCTGAATGAGACCATGGTTGCCCCGGAAACAAGATCAACATTCAACAGTGAGCAGGACAGCAAGAAAATGGGAAGACTTCTGTACCGCAAAGGGGATTCTTGATTGACTAAAGGGGCAACCTACAGAACAAGAAAAGTATCTTTGGCAGCTATATATCTAAGTAGGGTTAGTATTTAGCATGCACAAGGGGAAATAGTTAGACACCAAGAAATCAAAAAACCCAAGTAAAAAGTGGACTGTGGAGCTGAATAGAAACTTAAGAGTATCATGAGATGTTATCTTTCTTACTTTCTCTAGTCAGAATGACTAAAGTGAAGATTTATAAATGATGAGGTAGAGAGTCAAGACCCATTTCCATTCCCAGTACTTATGTGGTGACTTTTGACCTTCCATAACTCCAGTCCTAGGGGATCTCACACCTCTTCTGACCTCCACTAGCAACAGACATGCATATGATACACATACATGTATTCAGGCAGAACACACACACACACACACACACATATTATATAAAATATTTAAAAATATTAAAAACAACAAGTGTTGGCAAGGATGTGGGGTAGAGAGAAACCTTATGCACTGTTGGTAGGAGTGAAAATTGGTGCAGTCACCATGGAAATCAGTGTCAGTTTTTCATACAACTAATAGATCTGATAGATGGCTCAACTATAGCATCCCTGAACACATACCCAGAGGATTCCTTCCTACTACAGAGACACATACTCATCCATGTTCATAACTGTTCTATTCACAATAACTAGGGCATGAAACAGCCTAGGTTTCTGTTAATTGATTAATAGATAATAACAATGTGATGATACTTGTATATAGTGGAAATTTATTTGCTTTTAAAGAAAAATGAAACTTGAAGGTAAATGGATAGAGCTAGAAAACATTGTGCTGAATGAGGTAATCCAGACTTGGGGGGGGGGGGAGAATGTTCCCATTCTCAAGTAGAACCAGGAAACCAGAAAGGGACCATTGTTTAGGAGGGGAAACGAGGTTCTTAAAGAAAAGATCAGTCAGTGCTGTTTACTGTTGAGCCATTTCTCCAGCCCCATCACAGCTATGAGTTTTGTTTTGTTTTGTTTTGTTTTTTTAAGTAAATGCTGATAAATGTACCTGACAGTTGGGGGTGTTGAATCCTTATCCCCTAAAGTCTACATATCTGAACTAAATGTTTGTCAGATTCTGTCTAAAGGTTAGTGACGTGGCAGCAAAAAGGTTACCAGGCACTCCATTAGAAAATGGCTGCTGGTTTTGGTGCTAATGTTGGGATTGGGCATATCAGTCTGTTTACTGTTTATATGGTTTGATGTCATATATGTTTATATGAGTGTTCCCAATCCCTATCAAATGATGATCCTATGATCTTCATATTAGGACCTTCTGATTTCTTTGATCAGATAAGCCAAGCCCATTAGTACCTGGATAGGCAGGGTCTTCATCCTTGTTCATCAGCAAAGATGCCTCAGAAAATAGATCTTTGGCCATCATCACTCTTAAGACTAGAGGATCAAAGTCTCTGAGGGGAAGCTGAGGCAGGAAACAAAGACAGAAAGTTAAGGAGATGTAGGAAAGGAAAGGAGCTCCTACCCTTGAAGTCTTTTGTCAGCTGAGAATCAAGAATTTCAGCACAACTAACCAAATAGGCCATGAAGTTTGCCGGTGTAGAAACTATTCATTTTTATGGAGCTGTTTCAGAGAAGAGGCTTAGAAGAGAAGTGAGCCATGCTTGTGGCCGAACAGCATATGATCTTTGAGTTTAACATTGCTCTTTTTCAGCTGTAAGCCTAGATTTTTTTTATTGAAAAGAAATTCATACAATATATTCTAATCAAACTTCCTCCCAGCTCCTCTCTACCCACCAACTCACAAATGAGATCATAAATGCTGTTACAGTCAAAGCATATATTTTAACTCTCTCAAACCATAAAAATAATGAAGATAAATAAACTTGTGGCCAGGGTTTATTTTATACACCTCAGGAAACACCCTAGCTTTTACTAAGAAGGGGGAAATTCCTTAAAGCCCTTTGAACCATGTAACTTTAAAAACCACCCAAATCATGCTTGGCTGTTCTGAAGACACTTTTATGTGTCCCAGTCTCTCAAGAAGCCCTCATCCATGCTGTGGTGGTTTGAAAGAAAATAGACTCATAGGGAGGGGCACTATTAGGAGGTGTGGTCCTGTTGGAGTGGGCGTGGCTTTGTTGGAGGAAGCACATCTCTAGGGGGTGAGCTTTGAGGTCTCAGATGCTCAGGTCAAGTCCATTATGGCATTCACTTCCTGCTGCCTGTGGATCATGACTTAGAACTCACAGCTCCTTCTCCAGCACCATGTCTGCCTGCGCACCACCATGATTCTCACCTTGACTCTAACAAACTAAAGTCTGAAACTGTAACCCAGCCCCAACTACATGCTTTCCTTTCTTAGAGTCACTGTGGTCATGGTGTCTCTTCACAGCAATAAAGCCCTAAGACACATGTCTTAGGTGTACGCTGTTTTCCTAAAGCCCCTGCCCCCTCTACCCTTTAAAGTCTAGACTTCAAGTTTATTATTTTAGTATTAAAATTGCTTCTTAATAAACTTCAACTTTGCTTCCAAAAAAAAAAAAAAAAAAAAAAAAAAATACAGTAAGAGTAATGGCCGGGGAGGAGAAATTTAATTCCCTGAATTTAAGCAAGCAAACCTGGGGAACTTAGTTCTTAGTTCCCTTAATTAAAAGACCCTTCGATTTGCAGGAGGTAGAAAGTGAGAGAGTCATGCTCTGATACAGATTCAAGATCTTTTAGCACATCAGACACAAAGAGAAATTCTTAACAGCTTCCAGAAATGAAAGAAAAAGCCTCAAAGGAACAAAAATAACACTGGCTTCAGATATCACATTAGTCAAAAAGAAAGTTCTGGAAACATCATTGAAATCCCCAAATCCTGAACTCAGAGGCTTCTTAAAGTTGTGAACAGAATAATTTTTTGACTTAAAAGAACCCCCTTTCTACTGAGTATAAAACTTCAAGAAGCAGGATTTTTAAGAGGTCTGAGAATTATGAGGACCCTAACAATTAGGGAGAGCCAGCAAATGTTGCTTCACTGGCAAGAAACAAGTGAGGCAATTAGAATATTTAAGAAAAACACAAAAATATATAAGAGACTAGGGTCTCTATTTAAATAAAAACTAGGCAGAAATGTGTCATGAATTCAATGAATAGCCCACCATGTTGCTTACAGTTAGTGACAATGGATATACAGAAAAAGAAAAAAGAAGTTTTCAGATAGTGATCTGTGTGTGTGTGTGTGTGTGTGTGTGTGTGTGTGTGTGTGTTCCTGTATGTTGAGTATGTGCATTTGGAGGCCAGAGGTCAACCTTTGGTATTGTTCCTCAAAAGACATCCACATTAATTGGGGGGCAGGGTCTCTTACTGGGACCTAGGGCTTACCAGTTATAAGTATTTGGCTGGCCAGCAAGATCTGAGTATCTTTCTGTCTCCACATCATTTTTTTCCTAGGCTCAGGATCCAAGTTAGGTGCTTAGGATTGAAATAGGAACTGTGCTGACTGAGCTATCCCACCAGCCTCCATGACTGAATTTTAAGAAATAATGTCTACAAAGTTATAATGATGATCACAGTTTATTTATTTTTCAGGGTTTTAGAAACACAAGGACACTTGTGTTTACAAAAAAAGCATACAGGATTGTCAACTCTGATGATGATGTTAGAAATACCTGAGAGAAATCGATACATTAGCCAAAATAATAGAACAAGAATTGGTATTTAGGCATAAAATGGAATTAAAAGGTAGCCAGCTTTAAAAAAATCTAACAATAATTAAATCATAAAGATTTTTGGAGAAGGTGCAGTGTAAGTCAGCTAATACCTGTATTTCATGTCAGGAATTCTACAGAACTCATCCCCAACAAAATATGTAAACAAAGACAGAATTAAGATGGCATATCCCAGAGAAACCAAATACAGAACTGGTTAATGGTGGTGGTTTCTGGGAATAAAGGTGGAGAGGGGGGCAGGCTGTGTGGTTTCACTTTTCATATGTTCTTTTCTATGTCATATATTCTAACAAACATTTGAAACACTTCAAATTAATAAAACAAAATTTAGAATTGCAAGTTCTGAAAATTCAGTATTAAAACACATTGATTCTGTACAGCAGTTTCAGTGCATTAAAACCTTTGACACTTGAAATCCATTTGTCCTGGAACCCAGGATGGTTCTCTGACACAGCTGGGAGCAGCATCTTCCTCAGTATTACCACACCCAAATACAGGGTAAACTTCCAATGGATATGGTTCATACGTATAGAGGGTTATGGGGAAAATGAACTTGTCTGAGGTTTTCACTAAAATCACTAAGTTGTTTTTGAAACATGTGATTCAGAGGACCCAGAAAAGGGTGAGTATAAAAAAAATTTCTTAACAAAAACAGATTTATTTTTATGTAATGTGTGTGTGCCTGTGTGAGTTTATATGCAACATATACATGTAGATCATATTTCTTTTCTCAGATACTAAGTGTATATTGCTGTGGACACTAGAAACCAACAAAGAGCTATTGTGTTCATATATGATTAAGCTCTTAAGCTGGAAGTTCACCAGAACCTAGTCTCCTAGGGAAGAGCTGGAGACAGAATGGGCATCCAATCCACACTGGTCCACACTGAGATCATGTGGTCTCTCTACAGGAGACAGCTGTCTTCCTTATCATCAGAAGGGGTTGGGGGATGGGTAGCAATAAAATGAAGATAAGACTGGTTTGAAAAGTCAAAGAAGAAAACAAAGGTATTAAAGAAAATGATGACACTGACAAAAATGAGGATAGTTGGGAAGGGTTGACGCCATCTTGGATAACTGTCCATCCTGAAGGTGGACAGTGGGTGCTGGGAAGTTAACTGGGCTTTCTCCAGTCCAGGGAAATGGGCCAGCTTGTCTCTCCCCCTCTTCCCTGTCAGAGTTCAATGAGTCCAGGATTAGGGAGATGGGCAGTCAAAGAGGTTCAACCTCCTAAATGCCAGCTGACAGAACGTCCCTAATGTGCCAGGTTTCTGAGCCACCACCCATCCCAAGAATAAGGATTCTTGCAGATAACTCATTTAGTCTTAAGGGCTCTTCTCTCTCTGTTGTTACTCAGTCTTACTTTGTTTTGATATGTCTGGATTCCTAATGGGTGACATTTGTGTTCCGCAAGACACTTATAATAATCTGACTTGCTTCCATTCCCAACAGAAAATGTTCCATACTGTTGCATTCATAAAAGATGATTTATTGGGCTTTTATTATTATTATTATTATTATTATTATTATTATTATTATTATTATTATTTGTATTTTAGTGTTTGTACCTGTGTGAATTTATGTGCACCATATGTGTGCAGCACTGTCAGAAGCCAGAAGAGGGCACTTGATTTCCTGGGACTGAAGTTACAGGTGTGTGAGCTGCTGGCGGTAGATGCTGGGAAGAGAACCATGGCCTGATAAAAGATCAGTACTCTTAACTGATGACCCATCTCTGCAGCCCTGGGGCTTTTGTAGTTTTAGCCAAAATGTCAGCTTGTTGTTTATTCATTACCTGTTTGTTTGTTTGGTTGGTTTGGTTTCTTAAGACAGGGTTTCTTGCTCTCTCTTTCTCTTGCTCTCTTGGCCTCTTGCTCTTTCCCCCTTGCCCATCTCCCCCCCACCATGTGCTCATGGCCGGCCTCTACTTCTCTACTTTTCTCTCTCTCTCTGCCTCTACTACCCTCTTAACTTCCCTCCCCATGCCCTGGATAAATTCTATTCTGTACTAGAAAGAAAGAAAGAAAGAAAGAAAGAAAGAAAGAAAGAAAGAAAGAAAGAAAGAAAGAAGGAAGGAAGGAAGGAAGGAAGGAAGGAAGGAAGGAAGGAAGGAAGGAAGGAAAGAAAGAAAGAAAGAAAGAAAGAAAGAAAGAAAGAAAGAAAGAAAGAAAGAAAGAAAGAAGACAGGGTTTCTCTGCATAGCCCTGGCTGTCCAGGAAGTAGCTCTGGCCTTGAACTCACAGAGATCTGTCTGCTTCTACATCCCGAGTACTAGTTTTAAATGTGAGCTTGTCGTTTATTTATTTATTTTTTAATATTTCAACTTGAGCGTTTGACACCATCCTCAGGTATCACCAGTTTAGTAAATACAAACTCAGAATGAGGTGGAAGTGCCGACTCACTCATGTTTGTATCCATCCACCTGAGCAGGGGATACAGCAGGAAGAAAGGAAATTCAAACTTAAGCTACATGCAAGAATCTGTCTCAAAACAAAAAAGTAAGTAAAAGAACCAAAGAACTTACCCAGGTAGGTTTGAAGTTGAAGTTAAAAAGAAGTCCATATAATTTTATTAGTGCTAACATATTCCAAACATCTTGTGAGGTACTATGGTAGTTTGAAGGAAAATGGACCTCATAGGTCCATCATTTGATTTTGTAGTCACCAGGGCATGGAAGCATGTTAGAAGGATTAGGAGGCGTGTCTTTGTCATGATGATCATGGACTAACCCTCTAAAAACTGTAAGCAAGCCCCCACTTAAATGCTTTCTTTTCTGAGTTGTCTCATCCATGGTGTCTCTTCATAGCAATAAGACAGTAACTAAGACAGAAGTTGATGTGGGGGGACCGGGGTATTGATGTGAGAGGCCTGACCGTGCTGCTTGTAGAGGAAAATGGACGACTTTGGACTAGAAAAGCTGTTGAATGCTTTAAGTGGGGTTTCATAGACCTTCCTAGTAAGAGCATGACAGTCATGCTGAGGGTGATGGTGATTATGGGGGCCAAGCTCAAGAGAAGAAATAAGTTTTTAATGATTTTTGTTTCTGAGACAGGCTCTCTCTACAGAGCCCTTGACTGTGCTTGAACTCCCTATGTAGATCAGGATGGCCTTGAACTCATAGAAATCCTTCTGCCTCTGCCTCCTGAGTACTAGGGATTGAGGCATGTATCACCATGACCGGCTGAGAGAGAGAGAATTTTTCCAGCAAGCCTAGAGACCATTCTTGCAATATTTTGGCAAAGAATGTGGCTGCTTATTTTCGGCCTTTGTCATAGAAATTAGCTTGAGCCTGAATTGAAGATTTTTTTGGGCTTCTGTTACTGGCAGGTTGGCAAAGGATTTTGAGACAATCTAGTGTTGACCATGTGACACCTTCATTAGTGATCACTCTTTATGCAGATATATAACGAGAAGGATCAAGTGGGGAAGGGAAAAATGCAACGTGTACAGTGTTATGGTTCTCTCTGCCCTGGTGGATCATATAACAATATCAGTTCACATTGGCAAAGGGAGCAGAGAGGACAGTCGGGGGTGCAGAAGTCTTGAGTGTATGTACGGTGAAGAAGACACACTGGCCAGCTGCCAGGAGGCAGATCAACTTACTTGGTGGTAATTCAAGGCTTATACTGTTTTGAGGGTCAGGGGATAGAAACATCTAGATGGCAAAGGTCACTGGGTACTGAAATGCCTCATTAGCATGGAGAAGCATGTCAGGAATATCAAGTGCTAGATAAATGGAAGCCAATAGAAAGGAAGTCAAACCTGTAACCTAAGACTATATGACATGTTGCAGGTCCAGATGTGAGGCTTTTTGAACACCCCAGACAAGGTAAAAGAAAAGGAAGTCCTCCATATAGTGCCAAGTTCCAGAAGGCTATCTGACAAAGGTAGACTTTGACCTTAATTAGCAAATTTTTCTCTAACTGTAGGGGTGGGGGGAATCAGGAAACATGGAGCTGGAGCCAAGTCCTGTGCTTGAGAAGACAAAAAGTTTAAAGAAGGTACTGATTTGAAGGGGAGTGAAAGGAGTGGTACCCCCAAGGCAAGACAGCACCCAGATAATCCTGCAGCCTGTGAACGGAATAAACTGGAGGGATTTCTCTGAGCTAGAAACCATTCACAACTGGAAGTTATGCACACGTAAGTCTTGGAGAGGCCAAGTTTCAGTCCAAGTAGGCAGAACTTGGCAGCTAGCTTTTGGCTCTGGCTTTAGATTCAAGGATCTGAGAGCAGGGTTGTGGGATCCTCTTCCACAGTTAGGGAAAGCCGCTGAGGCTGGGCAGTGCAGTGCCCCTGCAGAGGCCTCTGAGTGAAGCTGTGAAGGTAACACCGGGATTGTGTTTGTGACCCCATGATGTTGGAGACGCCAGATACCTACCAGGGAGTTCTGCCAACACGTGTGAAAGCAGGTCACCAGACAGAAGTATGAGGCAGTCAAGGAAGCTGGAAGGAGTTGGGGATCTGCAGAACTAACTCTTTGACATTAGACATGGAGATGCAGAATTTTGAGTTTGCCCCGCTGACCTTCGGCCTTGCTTCGGTCCAGTATTTCCTCACCATGCTCCCTTTTGGAATGGTAATTTATATTCTGTGTTGGAATATGTTGGAAGTATGTTATGGGTTTTTAATTTTGATTTTACAAGTGGTTACAGTTAAGAGAGCCTCGAGTCTCAGAAGAGACTTTGGACTTTGAAACAGTGTTGAGACTTTGAAAAACTGTAGGAATTTTGAAAGTTGAACTGAATGTATAGTTCATGTATGATATTCATACAAGACTATGAGGGCCAAGGAATAGAATTCAGTGGTTTGAATGAAAATAGCTCGTGCTGGCTCATATATTTGAATACTTACCATCTAGAGAGTGGAACTGTTTGAGAAGGATTCAAAGATTAGGAAGTGTGGCCTTGTTAGAGGAAGTGGGTTGATGGAAATACACTTTGAGGTTTCACTCAAAGCTGCCAGTCTCTGTCTGTCTGTCTGTCTCTGCCTGCTGCTGTGGATCAGAATGCTCCAGCCCCACCTGTCTGCTTCCTGCCATGATGATCACGGACTAAGCCTCTGGAACTATAAAGTCCCCAGTTAAATATATTTTTTAATAGGAGGTATAATGGTGTCTCTTCACAGCAGCAGAACAGTAACTAAAACAGGTACACGCTCACACACAGTGGTTTTCACGGTTATCTGAAATTCAGATTTTATTGCATATCCAGTATCCATTTGGCATTCCCACAGGGATAGACAAAGTACAATGGATGCATCACATTGTATTTGCTGTGGGTGATTAACCATGCTGTTTATTCCTGTGTGTGTGAGAGAGAGAGTGTGTATGTGTGTGAGTGTGAGTCTGTGTGAGAGTGTGTGTGTGAATTTGTGTATGTGTGTGTATATGTGAGAGTGTATATGTGTGAGTGTGTGTGTGTGAGTGTATGTGTGTGTATGTGTGTATGTGTATGTGTGAGTGTGTGTGTGAATGTATGTGTGTGGGGGAGTATGTGTGTGAGAGTGTATGTGTGAATGTGTATGAGTATGTGTGTGTTTGAGAGTGTGTGTGAGTGTGTGTGAGAGTGAGTGTGAGAGTGAGTGTATGTGTGTATGTGTATGTGTATGTGTGAGTGTGTGAGTGTGCATGTGTATGCATATGTGCATGTGTGTGTGTGTGTGTGTGTGTGTGTGTGCTTGGTAACAGCTTTAGATAGGAAGCTCCAAAGGAAGCCCTTTTCAGAGGGAACCAAACAAGCTGGACTAGCTTGGCTAGCAAATGAAAAAAAAAAAAGAAATAAAAGGAAAAGAAAGACCGTGACTGGTCCCTGAAGAGCTGGAGGAGAAAGTTTATTGTAGATAAAAGGGAGAGCATCAGAGGCATCTGGGAGAGTCCAGATTGGACCTGACCAGACTGAATTGGACTGTGTGTGGAGAGGGAGGGGGAAGAAAGAGAGACGGAGGACCGAGGTACAGCAGACAAGAGGGCAAAGATGCAAAAAGAGGCAGGTGACCAAAATGGCTGGATTATAGAGAATGAGCTTCTAGGGAACCGGTGGCCCAGTCCGTGGGCTGGAGAGCTGGGGGGGGGGGGGGGGGTGGGAGGTAAGGAATGGGATCTGCCAGCCATTCCCTATAACAGGACTGAGGGATGCTGAGGGAACCTGGTCTACTTTCACGTTAAACAGGCACCTCAGGGTTTGAGACTCAACAGTAGATGGTCGCCTGGATGGAAGAGACTAGGTAATCTCACCTCGGCCAGAGAGGTGGGCAGGGGATATGCCCTTGTGTTTTCCTGTGTTTGGGAACTGTGGGTGACCTAAGGCATGGGAGAGGTGGCAGGACAGCATCCCCAGCTGGGAAACCGTCAGCATCCAAGACTCCTCAGCAGGGGAAACGCATCTCCTCCAGAGTAGAACATGCCAATGGGAGTGTTTCTACAAATCAGCGCCACCCCCTCCCCCACAGTCCCAGGCTCAGGTGTCCCTTATCTGGTGAAGAGAAAACACTCGGGGAAGTGTGAGGTGCTTCTCTCAGTAAGAGCTTTTATCTTGAGCCCTCTCTTTCCTGCTGAACCCTGCCTTTCAACCTGCTGGAGGTCCACCAACCCATGCTCCTCTCTTCTATCAGAAAGGGGACCTGTCCTGAGAGGTGATCCGAGAGGTCTGTGACAGCGTGAATCTGAGCCTCTCCAGGCGGCAAGACTGACTGGCTCCCGGGCAATGGACGCACTGTTCAAGCTGTGCCCACTCCTGGATGTGTGCCACCTGTCACACTGAGTGACAACAGGATTTATTCCTACCAGAGAGAGAATGCCTAGTGATTCACAGCCAGTGGGGCTGGCTTCGAGTGCATCGCTAGGGCCTTCTTTTTATAGGCAGTAATAAATTGTCCTATCACAGGGTGCTGACAAAACATGTTCCTTTTTAAGTGCACTATAATTTTTATTTTTTAAGCGAATATTCATGGCTGATGGCAGGGCTCCTGGGTGTCCAAAAGCTGCCCTGGAAAGATTGTTTTAAAGGTGTCATTCTACTCCCAAATGTCACTGTTAGAAGTAGACTTGACTTTTAAACGTGTCCCGGGGACCCTCTGGAGTCCTGATAGAGTGACTTGCTCAGCAGAGAGGCATGAAAGGGATAGAAAGAGAATCTAGAGAGCACGGGGGTGGGGGTGGGGGGGACACAGGAGGGGGAGCAGCATGCTGCAGTCTTTGGTGTATCCCGAACTCCCAATCCAGAGGACTGTGTAGCCACACCCAAGGACTCTCGCTCTAGAGCACCCTCAGGGTGGGGGTTGGGTATGTAGCATCAAAGATCTGCAACCACCTCCAGCCATTCCCAGCTTCCTTTGGCTCAGCTGGAGGAACCGGATCTCCCCCCTTGGTGTCCTCCAGGGAGCTGTAGATAGAGCAGCCTCCAGAGTCCCAGTGAGCTTTCTGGGGGTGAGACATTGTTCTAGGTGCTATACACTGACAGTTGGCTGGAGAGATCTGCCTCCCCTTGAGCAAAGCTTGAGTCTTCATCTAAGCATTACTCTGGCTGTTTGAGACAGGACCTCTGAGTCTGGGGCACTCACCCTCTTACATGAAACTTCATGGCCTCTTCACCAGTCCCTCAGCACAGAAACTTAGCAATCCCCTTAACCAGCTAAGGGAAGTGGTGCTCTTACACAATATCTTAGTTACTTCTCTATTACTGGGAAGAGACAACTTGGAGAAGGAAGAGTTCATTGGGACTTGGAGTTGCAGAGGGTTAGTTTGAATCCATGACATCATGGTGGGAAGCAAGGCAGCAGACAGGCAGGCCTGGAGCTGAAAGAGAGAGAGAGAGAGAGAGAGAGAGAGAGAGAGAGAGAGAGAGAGAGAGACAGAGACAGAGACAGACAGAGAGAGAGACAGAGACAGAGACAGAGACAGAGCTCACTGAGAATGGTTTCGGCTTCTGAAATCTCAAAGCCTAACCTCAGTGACACACCTCCTCCCACAGGGCCACACCCCGATCCATCCTAAACAATTCCATCAACTGAAGAATAAGCATCAAACAGATCAACCCACTGGGGCCATTCTCATTCAAACCAGCAGAGGTAAGGTCTTTCTTCTGTGCTCAACATTGTCCACCCAATGAACAGATGAGTAAAGTGAGTTCACAAGTAAGGCGGCACACCTTCCACCAGACTTGCCTCTGGATGCTATGGGATACCAAGTGGAAAGGAAAGGTAGGCTGTGAGTCTCTTACGGGAGAGGTGCAAAACTCTGGTGAGGCTGAACAGCCCAACTTCACCCTAACAAACATCTACATTACTGATGGCAACTGGGGTACTGCCAAGTGTCTGCCCTTTTGATAAGGTCTCCTATAACACTGGTATCAAGAGCCAGGCACAAGACAAGAATGCTGCATACTAATTCACTAGAAGTGGACACAAATATTACTTGCATTTTATGCTCAGGTGGGAGAACTGAGGCCCAAAGACATTAACCAACTCTTCCAACATCACACAGTGATGAGGTGGAGGAGCAGGGAGCACTTCTACCATCATCACATTTTGACTTTGAGTCTCATTTTGTAACTGGGCAACCCTGTCCTACTTAAAAACCATTACACCTGTCGTGTGGTCTTACACCTATCGTGGTGTTTCAGCCAGTCCTCAGGGAGCTGGGCTGGGAGTTAGACTTTTTAAAGATTTATTTATTATATATAAGTACACTGTAGCTGTCTTCAGACACACCACAAGAGGTCATCAGATCTCATTGCAGATGGTTGTGAGTCACCATGTGGTTGCTGGGACTTGAACTCAGGACCTCTGGAAGAGCAGTCGGTGCTCTTATCCACTGAGCCATCTCTCCAGCCCAAGTTTGACAGTTCTAATTTTCCCTTCCATTGAGAACCAAATCGGCTTTGCTTCTTGGTGATACTGACCACCTGTGGCCGGCTGCACTCCGAGGAAGCATGCTGATGAGTGTGGCTTGTTCTCGAAGGAAGACTGACTTTCTTGAATGGGAGAAGAAAGAACTGCTCCATGCCTGGGCTCGTAAAAATGTTTGGGTTGCCACCTTCTCAACCTTTGGAAGGTGGCCTTGCACAATGACAGGAAGCTGCAGTGGTGCAGGGGACCCTCTTAGGTAGGAAGCAGGCACTGTGGCAGGCAACCCTGAAGCTCTCTGTAGCAGGAACTGCAAAGAGTTGAGGACATCTAGGGGTCCCTGCTGAAGGATCAGGCGAGGTGCTTGCTGGTGTCCCGACCTCCGGACTGCTAGTGAGCTTGGTGGGGAGTTGGGGAGCCAGACTATAAATAGGAAGAGCATATAAAGGCCTCTGGGGGGTTTGGAAGCAGTGAATCCATTGTAAAGACTAAGTGCGGTGTTAAGAAGCCTGTAGGGTCTAGGGAAGCCTCAGAGAAACCCAGCAGAGCTACCTCAGCACTAGGTCCCCCTCTCCATCCCTACTGCTCACACATCACACCAGTCATGTGACTCCAGCCTCTGTCGTCCCACAGCCCTTGTCAAACCAATAACACACTTCTAAGGAGCTCAGTCTACAGGGTACATGCTACCTCTGGGCCCTTCAAGATCGCCTTACTCTCCACCAGGAGGTAGGGATTGTGTTCAAGGTCACAGCCTGCAAGTGGTCGCTGGATCCAGTCACAGTCAAGACGCACCCTGAGGGTGATGATACGGAGAGCTAAACTCCTGTGTGTACCTTCCTCTATTTCTTCTTTCTGGGAAATAGATATCCCTACACAATAAGCCCTTATCTATGTGGCCTAGAGCATGTCGTCACACCCCTTCCAGCTTCTATAACCTCTGCTACCCCAGGGCCCAGAGGCCTGAGGACAAATCAAGGCACAACTCGGTGAAGACTTTCTGTGTTGCTAGAGGATGCTGCTGTCTCCTTGGTTCCTACAAACAAGGCAGGTCCATACACTGTCCATCCTTCCTTCCACATGTCTTTCCTTCCTTTTAAAAAGTTCTGTTTTCAAAGTGTGTGCCTGTGTGCATGCATGCGTGTGTGTGTGTGTGTGTGTGTGTGTGTGTGTGTGTGTGTGTGTGTATGTGTGTGAGGGGGGAAAGAGAGGGGGGAAGAGAGAGAGGGAGGAAGGGAGAGAGGAAGGGAGAGAGAGGGAGGGAGAGAGAGGGAGGGAGAGAGAGGGAGGGAGAGAGGATGAGAGAAAGGAGGGAGGGAAGGAAGGAGGGAGGGAGAGGAATGAAAGTTCAGAAGAGGGTTTCAGGAACCAAACTCGGGTCTTCAGCAAGAGTGGTGGGTGCTCTTAACCACTGAGCTATCTCTAGCCTTCTCTCACTTAGTTCGTTTTATCACCAATGAGGAAAAATCTCAACCCTCCTGCCTGCTGGAGAAGAGCTCAACTATTGGCCAGCAGATTCTCCAAACACGCTTGCTCTTGATTTCTTTGAACTGGAAGACTTCTTTTCCAAACCCTGATGAAAAGAAGACATAGAAGGAAATGCATTTAGGACTAAAGATAGTCGGTCACAGTATATGGACTACCCAGAGCACTAACAGATCTTGTGAAAGGTTGTTGGACTCTTCCCACACCCACACTACCTGCCCTTCGCTCTCAGTGCTTCTGACCTTCTGCTACACTTCTAGATTTCACCATACCCAGCTTCCAGATACCCCAGGACCTCTGCCTATGGTGCTCCTGCTGTGGGGTGTTCCCACTGCCAGGTGCTCCACCTTGACCCACTTGCCTGGTGGCTCTAATTGGGGCCACTGTGTCAGAAAATACTAGTTCAGAGGATTTGCCTTATTGAGCAGGGATGGATTCAGATTGCTATGTCTGCAGTTTGCCGGTGAGAAGATGGGGCAGAGAGGACCTTTAGATGGGGAGCAGCCGCTGGGACCCCCATGAGTCAGAGAGATCCCACAGTGTATGGAGAGACACAGAGAAAGGGATGTGGTATGGGACGAATGCCAGGCTATCTAGGCCTGGTTGGCTAGTCCCTTTGGAACAGCCCTGGGTCCTGTGTGATGGCGCAGGAACACCAAGAAAGATGGTGCTAAAATACTTGAGTCTGGGCTCTGCCCTGCTGGCCAGGAAGTCCAGATGGAGCCCGTGAGAACCAAGACTCCAGGGAATGGCTGGGTATGGGCACTGATGGGCAGTGGTTGAAGTAGACTTCCTGTTCAAAGAAATGTAAAGCAAACATACTTGGTGTATCTGCTGGCCAATGGTCAAACCCTTCTCTAGTAGGCAGGAGGCTTCAGTTTTACCCTCGACAGTGAGATGTTTGAAAGCTGTGGAGCTAGCTGAGTCTGTATGGAGAGGAGTTGGGTGGGACAAGGCAGATTGATAAGGAAAGAGCAGCCTAGCAGAAACTACCCTGGGTCCTGGGATAGAGGGCACCACTATCCTTTTTGGCTTTCTGTTCTACTCCTGATCAAGTCCAAGTTTTTCCCAAAGCTGATGAGGTCGTCTCCACCTGACCCGTCTTTATTTCCTCTCTCACGATCCTTCTTGAATGATCAGTATTCCTGCCCCCTCTCTCCCTCTCCTCTAGCTGCTAGCACACTAAGCTTCCTCTACCCCAGGGCCTTTGCACATGCCAGTCCACTTTGGAGTGATCCCCCGGCCACTGCCAGGGGCTGGAGAGACTGCTGCCCCTCGATTGTTCCTCTATTACCCAAGTCTATGCCTCACAAGAGTCTTAATGTGATTTTTGTTTCTTTGCTGAGACCTGACTGGTAGATCATTTATGTGCATAGTTACTGTTTGTTTCTTCAAGCTCAGCTTAAAAGTGATTACCTTTGAGAACCTTGACTCAGCCAGTTCAATGCTCTCTGTCAACAAACAGGCTCCACTCTGAACTGAGAGGGGGAAGGCATATGGACCCTTAGGGGACTAGATTTCTCTCTCTATAAGACTGAAAGCTATGGGTGAGTTCTGTTACACATGGTTCTCCATATTGAAGAAGGTAAAATAGGGGGAGTCATTTAGGAGACCACTGGGAGGTGACTTGACCAAAAAAGGATAGTGTGGTGCAAAACAGTCAGATCCTGGGAGGTTATTCAATGAGAAAACAAGCAGGCTTACTGACATTGTAGACTTGGGAGAAAGGGGAAGAAAGGTGAAAGTTAATCCCAGTCTTAGGTCTGAACAGAAGGACAGAGCTGGCTTTTGCTATAACTGGAGCAGAGGTGTATATGATGCTTTACTGTAATGAACTACCTGAGTCTGGAATGCCTTATGAAGCAAAGAGGTTTGCTTTGGCTTATGGTTCTCCAGGTGCATCTGAAAAAGTCCCAAAGTGGTGCAAGGTATCATATAAGGAGAGAAGGTATATGTATGGGTCCATGCCTTTTCCATTTTTTTTCCCTTCATATAACAAAGCCACCGGATTCAATCAAGGTCTCCACCCTGATGACCTTATCTAATCCTCCTCAGTTCCCAGAGGCTCCTCCTCTGAGCACCAGGAACTTCCACCCTCCTGATGCCTCCTGGAGAGGATTAAATTTCAATACTAGAATCTCTGGGAGACCCAGTCAGCCACACCCAAGCTGGAGTGGAGTGTTGAGGGGGACATTTCCTGACAAGCTTCCAGCATCCAAATGGAGGAAGTATCTGTCACCTGGGGTCACTTGCATAAAATGGATATCTAAAGACAACAGAAAGATCTCCAGAGGGTTGATGATACAGAAAGAAGACCCAGAACCAGGGCTTGGGGCCAGCCTATGCCAGTGAGGATCTGGCCTTGGAGTTCTAATGTAGGAGGAGTGTCAGTGGGGTGTTCCTGGGCCTATGAGGATACCAGAAAGTCCTATGAGGACCAGGCTTCAAAGATGAGGGATGGGGCCAAGTCTGATGACCTGAGTTCAATTCTCAGAAACCACATAGTAAAAGGAGAAGAAAGAATGAATGAAAAAATAAACTCTATTTATTTGTCCTTTGACCTTTACACACACACACACACACACACACACACACACACACACACTGGATTTACTACCACAGAGGCTGCTGGTGATGTGTGTTGACAGCTTGGATCTGAGGGTAGGGCTTGATACAAGCAGGTTTCAGACAGAGCAGGGGAGATACTGACCCATGAGCAAGTTGCTGTCTTTGGGGTCATTTATAAAGAGAAGAGAGAGAAAAGGAGGTAGCTGCAAAGAGATGTTTTCAACAGACATCGTGCATCAGATGATCTAGCAAAAGTTTTGACAATAATGAAGGTACTTCCATGACAGGAATGAGATTGGAATCCAGAGTGGGGGAAGAGGGTAGCAAGGATCTGCAACGATGTTAGGAAGCCAGAGCCTGAGGCAGGGGATTGTCTTCTGAGAAGATGGAAGTAGGGTGTTCCGTTGGGAGTGGAGGTGTGGTACTGGAGGAACTGAATCAGCAGCAGGAGAGCCAGATCTGGGTGTTACTGTGGGTGTGTAAGGATGAATGGCAGGCGAGACCAGTCAGGGTGGTTTTGGTGCCTCCCCCCTTGCCTTGGGCAGTACTGATACAGCTCCTGGATGGATGCGAGGCTGTCTCGGGATTGCAGGCAAGTGGAGAGCCAATGGATGCTTCCATTTCCAGAAGCCTGGAAGCAACAGCAGAAGACAGTGGATGCTGAGGGGCTGCAGGGCAGGGAGGGGAGGCATCCTTTGTAGGGTGAAGGCCCCTCTGCTGAAGGGAAGGAACAGGAAAGTAAGTTCAGCCTGCACCTGATCTGGGGATCAGGGCAGTTTTGAGGAAGGGCAGAACAGGAGACAAACAAGATCCCTGACTTGTGATGTCCCTGGGGGAAGAGAGAAGCTATGGTGTTTCACAGGACCAGCTTGCTGTAAGAGCAAGTCTGAAAGAACCCCATGAAAACCTGACTGCTATTGCATTCTTACAAGTGTGCACCCAGCACCCCTCTGACAGCTACTATACGCTAAGCTTCAGTACTGGTCTTCGTAGACAGAACTAAGTTCTTCTCATGACTGCAGATTCACAACTCCCACCCAGTCTTCTGTCTGGCTCAGTTTGTCCTGCCTTGAAAGGGAGAGTGAATTCTGGAGTTCCATTTACCGGGAAGATACACAGGCAACAACTGGGAGCCCACCCTGGAATCAAGGACTTCTCAGCAGAGTGACAGGGGTACATCCCAGAGCTGGACTTGTGTAAATACAACTAGATCCTCATTTTGCTGAGGTGGGCTTGGGGTAGAGGTCAAAGCTGCTGACTCTGGGTCTGTGGTGCTGTTTTAGCCAGTGCTTCATTTTAATAACACTCAAGCCTGGTTCTTTTTATCCTCCCCCTCCCTTCTTGTTCTCTTTCTACAGGCCCCTTTCCCTCTCTTCCTTTCAATAAACATTTGTTGGAGCCTGCTGTTGGCTGAGCAGGATCTAGAAGGAAGAAACACAACAGAAACACAGAGGGTATTTGGAAGAAGGCTCGGTCCCTAGCTACCTTCAGGCGGCCATTACCTCTTGCTGACTTAAATTCTCTTTTGCTCAGTCTAGAGCAGTGACATGCTGCAGGGTGAAGAATGCCCCTCCAAGAGAAAACCCAAAACGATCAATCAGTCACAGCAACTAGGAAGCCAGGCCGCAGGAGGAGTGTTCCAGACCCAGGTCTGCCCAGTGGCACCCAAGGGGAAATGGACTGGGCAGTCAGTTCCACAGGGAGATGAGAAGGCTTCAAGAGGCAGGAAGCCATGCCTGCCTTCTTCCCTCGGAGGCTGTGAGAGGAAAGGATAAGCCAGTCTGTGGCAGTCATTTAGGTACCAAAGGACGAAGCCAGGCTAAGTTTAGAGAAGTAGTTGTTGGCCTCTGTATCACAGAGGCTCGGAGTTGCCTGTTGGTGAAAGAGTGAGATGCCTTCTTCCCTTGGTCATTCAAGGGTTTTGTAACCAGGCTGGAGACATGACTCAGTGGTTAAGAGCACTGACTGTTCTTCCAGAGGTCCTGAGTTCAAATCCCAGAAACCACATGGTGGCTCACACCTCATCTGTAATGAGATTTGATACCCTCTTCTGGTATATTCAAAGATAGCTACAGTGTGCTTATACATAGTAAATAAATCTTTTAAAAAAGAGTTTTGTAACCAAAGGCATTCTGATTGCTACAGATATGGGAATATCAACATTGTAACATTCTGTCACAGCTAGGAACTCCTTCCAGGCAAAAAATGGAACACATTGTAGAGCCTCTCAGGAAGGGCTTCATAGACTTTGGGAATTTGTTTTGTTTTTGACACTCAGATTCTATGTGAGATTATGAAAGAAGAGCCAGGATACTAGCTGTGGGGTCCAGGGTAACCGTGTATGCAGGGAAGACTGTTTTTAAGAAGCTTATCCTTAAAGCTAGGGTGCAGATACAAAGAGAGAATCAACCAAGAGACACCTATGGATGAGGGAAACAGCCTAGAGGGCCAGGCAGTGGAGGTGGAACTGTGAGGGAAAAAACTTTAACCCTATCCAGCAAGGTAGAATGTGGGTAGGATTCCCAGGGAATAAAGGGGAGAGAGAAGAAATACAAACAGGGAGAGAAGTGAATGTGGATCGGCCAAACGCTGGGCCTTGGGCCTAGGCAAAGGTTTTTAGAGGCATGTGGAGCAGAGATGCATTTCCACGTCTCAAGTCCCTTCCTGAAATCACGTCAGTGCGTCAGTGCTGCACTGTGGACGTCTAGCTCACCTTGGCACACAGAGCAGCCTGAAACAACCTGTTGATCTCCTAATAGAGGCATAATAGGCAGTATTTGGCAATTAAAACCGGTTCAAAGAGTGCCTTCACTTTGCAGAATAATCACAATCAATTTTGATGGAAAACAAAACAAGCAAGAAGAGAGATCAAAGCTCCGTGGATGTCGACAGGAGCCACAGGGAGAAGGGAAAGGGAAGTACATTTGCAGCTGTCCAATAGGTCTCTCTACTGAGCTGTGTCTTAAAGGCACTAACACCAAAAGCATCCTCAATCTTACATGTTCTTCATCAGAAGACACAGTATGACTTAATGTATTGTTGTTGTTGTTGTTGTTGTTGTGTGTGTGTGTGTGTGTGTGTGCAAGTGTTCATGCACCTATGGACACACATGTGGACAGGCCAGAGTTGACACTGTTTTTTTACCCAGCTGATGCTTTGAGACAGGGTGTCTACTGAACTAGGAGCTCACCAATTCAGGTAGACTGACCAGACAGCAAGAACCACAGGATTCCCCCCTGGTGGCCACCCCCACTGCTGCAATAACAGGTGAGTGCTGCCAAGGGTCCAAACTCAGGTCTTCATACTTTCAGAGCAAGCACGTCATCGATTAAACCATCTCCCTGGCTGTGAGGTGTCGTAAAATTTCAGGAGCTAGTAAGGTAGCTCAACGGTCAGAGAGCTTCCTGCTCTTGTAAAACATAGGAGTTTGATTCCCAGCACTCATGTTAGAAAGCTCACAACCACCTGAAACTCCAGCTGCAAGGAATCCATGGCCCATTTCTGACCTCCACAGACACCCACAAGAGTGGGTGCACATGCCCACGTGCATATATAACATAATTTAAATAAAATGTTCTTTAAAAAATGTCCCAGGTGGGGTTGAAGAGATGGCTCAGTGGTTAAGAGCACTGACTGCTCTTCCAGAGATCCTGAGTTCAGTTCTCAGCAACCACATGGTGGCTCACAACCATCTGTAATGGGATCCGATGTCCTCTTCTGGTGTGTCTGAACAGCGACTGTGTACTCACATACATGAAATAAATCTTAAAAAAAAATGTCCCAGGTGAAATACTACAGAAAACAATGCAAAAGCTACATTGTTGGTATGGAAGAAAATGGAGGGGAAACAACTACACAGAGGGATAATAAGAAACGCAGAATCCTCTGCATTGGTTCTGATAGAAATATAGGGAGAAGTGTGCTGAGTTAACCCTACGCTGATTTTCAGTCTGAGATCACACTGCAAAGCAGGCCCTCATGGGTCCTCAGGAGCTAGTGACCCCAGGTCAATACAAACCCTCTCTGGAGAAACTCAGTTTTAGTACCAACTAATGGTGACAAGCAGAGCCTCAACTAAGAGCTGCTTTCCTGGTTCCACGTGAAGATAATGCAAACCGGGCTTTGGTTCAGATGGTTCACTTCCTTGCCCTGAGCCTCACACAGGGAAACACAGCAATGCCAACTGCTGTGCCCCACTGTGGAGTGTCTGGTACCCAGGAGAACACAGTCATCAGTGCAGTATAAAGCACTCACTGGGTGCCAGGTGCTCCACAGAGGGTTTCACACCAACCAGCTCCTGTCACCCTCACAGTGCCCTCCCCAGGGACAACAGTGTCACTGACATTTAGCATAGGAACCTGAAGCAACTTGTCTGAGATCACACACAAGTGAGTGCTGTCACCTGTGGACTGAGGGCTCTTGTCCAGTCCTGATGGCTCTGCCTGCGCCACACAGAGCCATCTTTCTGTTCTGTAGAACCTAGCATCATCTGCCCCATAGAACCTAGCATCCTCTGTCCCATAGAACCAACCTAGCATCCTCTGTCCCATAGAACCTAGCATCCTCTGTCCCATAGAACCTAGCATTCTCTGCCCCATAGAACCTAGCATCCTTCCGTCCTGTAGAACCTAGCATCTTCTCTCCCATAGAACCTAGCATCCTCTGTCTCATGGAACCTAGCATCCTCTGTCCCATAGAACCTAGCATCCTCTGCCCCATAGAACCTAGCATCCTTCCGTCCTGTAGAACCTAGCATCCTCTGTCCCATAGAACCTAGCATCCTTCCGTCCTGTAGAACCTAGCATCCTCTGTCCCATAGAACCTAGCATCCTTCCGTCCTGTAGAACCTAGCATCCTCTGCCCCATAGAACCTAGCATCCTTGCAAAGGTATGATTCTGCAGTCAAGTCTCTATCACTTAAATGGAGGTAATTCTGAGTCCCCCATGAGGCTGTGTGGTACAAACTCACATGCGTGTGTAACATAATTTAATATATATGATAAACAAATCACCACGGAGTTCAAGTTTTTATAATTTCTTTTACAGAAGCAAAAGAATTCATTCAAGAAATACATACTCAGAGTACATAATGTTAACGATATACTATTGCCACAGTAGAAGATGTGACAATGGAAAGGCCTGTGTCCTGCTTTCCAGGACCAAAGGAGACAAGCACATGTATAACTACAAGAAAAGCCTTGACTCAGGGGCATGCTGGGCCCAGCTAGGCAGCCCTACTCTTGCTGTACCGGGACCAGAGATAGGCATAAAGAATACAACTCCATTAACACATCCTAGTGGCTCCTTTTTTCTTCTTGTTTGGAAAGCATCTTTGGATGATAGTTTCTAACTTCTGAGACACAGCCATCTCCAATTACCTTTCCATCCCTGTCCCGTGCCTGCCCAGCCGGGCCAACCTCAATCTAGGGAAGAAGCATCCCCCCCACCCCCCACCCCCATCACTCCTAGCCTGGGAGCTGCGTGCACCTCAGGGCCATCTGGACATCTGGAGAATGGGGCTGAGTGAGTAATGAAATCTCCTCCCTGCTGGAAGACGAGGCAAGTTTTATTACAGATCCTATCTCAACTAGAAGGGCTGGGACTTCTGTGACTGAGTTAATCCTGTCACTGCGTAAATCAGTTGGAAGCTTGCAGGCGGTGATTTGATTTAGGATGTTCATTTTGGCAAGCTGGTCTTTCTACAGCCATGCTGTGGCCCAGGTACGTCTACCGCAAGCAGGGAGTTTAGCCCCAGTGGGTCAGCCTTGTTAACACAATACATTCCAACCCCTCCAAGTACAAACCCCAGATGCATTTTAGTCTCCTCCCAGCTCAGTAGGCTGAATCCCGCATCTACCAAATTGTGACAGAAAACCTGCGTCTCTGCCTGTCAAGATATCTGCTGCCACAGGGGTACCCTCTGGGGAGGTACGAGGTGCTCCACATCATCTAGAATATGTGCATCGTGCAGGGTCTCCATGCAGGCCATGCTCTTGAAGCACAGCTTGGGGATATGGGATCAGTCAAAGACAGGCTGGTTCACGAGGGCCAGAATGGGGACTCTGGTTGGTTGTTCAGGTGGATTGCCCTGGAAAGGAACAGCCCAGACTGAATCCTCTGCCCATTGGCTCCTCTGCCTGTCTTTGTCCATCATATGCAGTGTTCTCTGGGGTGGCCACTTTGTGTGATCTTTCCCTCAGGTAGGGAACCAGAGAGCACCCAGGCCTTGTCCCAGGGCCTTATATTCTGCAACAAAGGGTGGATCTAGAGTTATTGCCCACAGAGCTGATTCCCCTTGGCCAGGAACAACAGGGGCAGTCAAGAGCTGGGGAAGAGGAGGGAAGGCCTCAGGTACCAAAAGGCAGCTTGTGGCAGGAGCCCTGTTAGCATGAATTTGGCTTGTTCTGGCTGGGCCCCCTCTCCACCAAGCTTCCTCCCCTTCTTCCATCTTTATTAGGATGACTCATGCTTGTAGAAAGGATGGATCATGTGGGATACAAAACTCTGAGAGAGATGTTGGAAAGGACTTCAGGTAGCTCTCTGTAGATCCTGCCTTCTCTCTCTCTAGCATTTATTCCAGGGCCTGTCTATCTGTCTGAGTTGCCTGGCTATAGTCTCAAGGCAAGTGAATTCCATACAGCCCCAGTCTGGGAACCAGATGCTCTTGGAACCTGAGCTTTGACAAAGTGGCTTCCTTCCTGACTCAAGGCCTTCTCTGTCCTGTTTTGCTGTATTTTGTTTCCCGGTTCCCCTCCTGCATTAATCAGGCTGAAGGTTTGCTTTCTGTGTGGGGCCAGTTGGGACTAATGGGTCCTCTGAGGCTTGTAACTATCCCAACCTCTCTCGTTGCTTCTTCACAGTGTGAACGAGTCCCCAGTTTCTCCAGGCCCTTCTGGGAAGGAGGGTGAGGATGAGTCAACTCACATTCGCACTGACTGGTCCTAGCTCAGTGGGTCCTTTTAAGAGCGTGCACAATCTAGTGAATACCAAGCACGTGGCAGGCCTGGGCTCATCAAAACAAACATTACTGTCAGCTGATTGCAAGAACTGGCATCCTCAATAGATGCTATTGTTATCTTCAACTTACAGATCCAGAAAGGACAGAAAGGTGCCCAAGATCACACAGATGGTAAGTGGTCAGCTAAGGGTTTCACCTGCACAGCCTTCCTAGCTAAGCATCAGCCCTGAATGGACACTGTGTCCCCAATACTCTCATGGACTCCAGCTAAGTTTGCCACATGCCCTTTGCCCATTCAATGTGGTCTTGAGGTCAGGCCAGGTCCTGGGACAACCCAGTGTTTTCCTGGCATCGCCTCCCCCCCACCCCCGAAGATCCTGCACATTTGCACGTTCACTGCTACAGCTAAGTTGAGCAAGGCTGTCTAGCCTTGGGGACCCCAGCAGGTGAGTTCGGCCTCCAGGGGCGCAACCAGTAGAAGGGTGCCGCTCTAAGTCAACTCCTCCGGGATATGGGGAACTCACGTGGGATGCCCAGAGCTCTCCGGGCCTCTAGCAGAACGCGCGGAGCCGAGGCTGCCACTCCGGGCAGCGCGCTGTCCCGAGAGCCCCGAAGTCTCGAGCCTTCCCTGCGCCGGCCCCCGGCTGCCAGCTGGCCGGGAGACTGCCGCACGAGCACGGGCCCAGGGGCGCCACCGGGCCGCGCGGGCGGGAACGCGCCGCGGCGGCCTCCTCCTCCCCGGCTCCCGCCCGCGGCGGCGGCGGCGGCGGCGCTTCCCGGGCGCGGAGCGGCTTTAAAAGGCGGCTCCCCGCCCCCCGGCGCACTCGCCGCTCGGGCGCCGCGCGAGCCTGCCGCTGCCATGCCTCCGCGCGCGCCGCCAGCGCCCGGGCCCCGGCCGCCGCCCCGGGACGCCGATGTCGCGCGGGGCGCAGGGGCCGCCAGCCGGCACGGGCTCCCGCCGCTCGCGCCGCGCCCCTGGCGCTGGCTGCTTCTGCTGGCGCTGCCCGCCGCCTGCTCCGCGCTGCCGCCGCCGCGCCCCGTCTACACCAACCACTGGGCAGTGCAAGTGCTGGGCGGCCCCGGCGCGGCGGACCGCGTGGCTGCGGCGCACGGCTACCTCAACTTGGGCCAGGTGAGTACGGCCGGCCCCGCGCGCCCCAAACTTTCCCGGCCGCCGGCGGCCACGCGCGAGGGGGCGCCTTGCCAAGCCCGCGGCCAGCGACACCGCGTGGGAAGGTGGCCCGCACCGCTGGGGACGGCGGGGGCTCCCTGCGGGACTCTCTGGAGTGCCGTGGGACACTCGGCGGGGAGGACGTGGTGGCCTGCGTGGATGGTCACGCGGAAGATCCCGAGGCCGTGGGTCCCCAGGTGGTGTCGCCGAGCTTTCGCACTCGGAAGTGTGGCCTCGGAAGCCCGGGTCGGGCGCCTACACCTGCCTAGCCGCGCTCGAGTGGGCGCCTAAGGGGTCGTTGAGATCTGCCCACCCGCGCCATCCTCAGCGTCCACCCTGTTCCCTGTGGCCTCCGAGCTCTACCTCCGTCTCTCGGGCCACTCTGCCCTCGACGGGTCGCCCGGAGCTCTGGGCTCCGGTGCGCGCGCCAAGGCAGTCAGGCGCTGGTCGGGCGACGTGAGTGTGACCCGGGCAACTCAGGGACTGGCTTTTCCTCTGCGTGGCGCGCCGGTGCCTGTGTCTAGAAGTCAGGTTTGGGTCAGGGAGCAAGCAGGACCCATAAGCTGAGAATTGCTTGTAGTCTGGACACTGCTCTTAAAACCTCTCTAGGCAAAAACACTGATTGCTTTGCTTTGGGCTCTGGACGCAGCTGGAAAGGCAGCTATCTGCCCACTAGCTGCATGACCTTGGGCATGTCACTTCTTGACGTGCTCATCCCTAGGGGTAGGGACTTTGTACTGCCTGAGGTTGTTTAGGTGACCCAGTAGTGTTCGGAATCAAGGCGCTAGTCATGAAATACCTTTCTCTCACCCCTCATGGTATAACTGGCTGTCGTTTATACTAAGAGAAGTTAAGATAGAGCAGTAAGTCCGCACAGCTTCCAAGGACTGCCAACGCAGGGTGCTTTTTCCTATTGCAGCCCTGCAGAGGGGCAATCTGGCAGGTTGATTCCGGTTTACAGCCGGTGGAGAGGTCCCAGCAGACTCAAATGTGCAGTCCCACTAGGAGAGCGCTCAGCACCTTAACAGATCTAGCAAACTACACACTTCTGAGGAGTCAGAGAGCAGAGCCTTATAACTCATGTTAGATTTAGTGTCATCATTATCTGTGACAGAAGCCAGCCACGTGTGTCTGGTCATGATCAAAATGGCTTTTCTTCTGCAGTTGATGTGAGGTAGAAGGCCTCCTGGACGGGGAAGTTCTGCTCTGTGAAGCTTCAGGTCAGAGTTGATTCAAAAGACAATAATTGGCTTTTGTGTCTTCAAGCATCCATAGAGCTAAGACTTTTGCCTTTTGGTGGCCCCGGCTTGTCGCCCTCTGTAGCTGTCAAAGCTCCAGGGTTGATTGTCCTTGTTGAAAAAAAAGTTCTCCTGCTTGCTTAGGACGCTCAGCTCCTGCCACTCTTCCCAGGCGGCCCAGCAATTTGTCTCAACTAAAAGTCATTCTTAACTGGATGGTAAATTACAAAGGGCCTGGGATTTGGGTCCCTGTAATTAAGTGAGGAGAGAGGAGGTGAAGAACTCTGTGCTCTGCGGTGCAAGAGGTGGAGAAGCCTAGTTAGCTCTCCCTTTGACAGTTTTGCCTCCAGGAATAACCTTGCCCACCTCCTGGAGGTGCTAACCTTTGAATCTACTGTATCTCACTGAACTCCTGAGGTCTGTGCTCCTGATTTTGCTTGTGGGTGAGAAGGGTTTTTTGTTTTTGTTTTTGTTTTTTAAGACAAGTTGTGGTGTTCTTGGGTGGCCCTGAAGGTCTCTGAACAGTGCGGCTGGACTCCACACAGCCTGCCACTCAGCGTGTTAGGCCTTGTGGTAGAGATGTGACGGGGACATTTTCGAGCTGAGAGATGACTGGTTTGGGGGTAGGAGCTGTCTCCAAGGAAAGACTTACTTGTTATTCTCAAACCAGCTTTTCTTTCCCGGCCTTGAAGTGCTCGGCTAATGTGGAAAAGGCCTGGAGCTTTCTAACCTCTACCTACTCAATAGGAACTCTTAAAAAACCTCAGTGCCATTTTCATGCAGGGAAACCTGTGACTCATAAATAAGATGTAGATGTTTTTAGGTTTGTTTTTTTTTTTTTTTTGCTTTATAGGTGAGTAAATGGGGTGGGGTGGAGGTCAAGGAAGGAGCTGTTTGTGTTCGAACAGTAACTATGTGTCACCCCTGCCATTATGATAACTGCTTTGTCTCTTGCTGCCTTCTGAGAGACTGCCTTTGTGTGACTCTTGCTTCTAAACTCTTAATGGGCAATTAGAGCTCTGTTCTGTACCTGCCTGAGTCACACAGCCTTGGTTTTCTTGTCCGTTTTTCTGGGTATGCTCCGACATTCTTGCTCGACTGTTTTATTTTTATATAATTGATAACCTGATTTGGTTTATTTAACATGATCCGCATACAGGTAATTGAGGGCAGTGATTATTGATCTTTTTCAAATTATAGATCTCTTTCAGTCTGATACAGGTTCTGTCCTTTTCCATTAAAAACATATGCATCTAAGAAAGACAAGCTAACCACCGTTTCCCTCATCATTCCCGACACCTCGACAAGTTTGTTTTTAGCAAGAAATAAAAGTCATGGGCCAATGAGATGGCTCAGTGAGTAAAGGGGTTGCTGCCAAGTCTCATGACCTGAACTCAGTTCATGGGACCCATGGTGGTGGAAGGAGAGGACCAACTCCCAAAGTTGTCCTCTGATCTCCATATGTATGCCGTGGCATATACTCATGTGTGTACATCTGAACACACACGAAGTAAGTAAATGAAACTGTAGTTTTTAAAAAGGAAAAGTTAGAAAGGGTCAAATTCCGTCATTGACAGTAGCCATAACTATATGGTTAAGGAAGGGAACCTAGAGATTAGTCATGAGAACTCAGAAGAGAGTTGAGCAGGCCGCCGGAAAACTCACCACCTGTGTGTACCTCAGCAGCTTGAAGACAAAAGGGTGTCTGTAGTTCATTTCAGCATCAAAGCCTCGAGATACTTAGGGATGAATCATTTTCGGAGGAGAATGAATGGAAAAAACGATAAAGTGTTTTCATTTGGGGGACCCAAGGAACAGATGGTGCCAGGCTGATGTTCTACCACTGGACCACAGCCCCTAAAAAAACTATCCGCCCTTCAATGAGGCCATTAATCCACTGTAATCTCGTAAATCCCCACGAGACTGAACTCCACAAATGAACTATAGAGTTCATATGGTGTAGTGAGGTCCAAGAATCCCTCAGACAAGTCTGGGAAAGAAGCAAAGAGGGGCGTTGGGATCATGGCAGGCTGGCACTGGCCCAGGGATGGTTCCACCCATCCGTGGAATGGACTCAAAGCCAAGGGTGTGTGGGAGCCTGTGTATGCCAACTGAAGAGCTACAGATGGATGAGAAGGATGGGCCATTTAGTTAATAAGTGTTTCTGGAAGAACTGACTGTCCACATGGAGAAACAATTAGACTCTTAGCCCATACTGTACATATGTTAAATTCTAGACAGGATTCAAGATCTGAGTGCATATAAGACTCTTTAAAAAGTATAATGACCTACCCTTATGGCACCAGGAAAGATGTCTTAAACAAAATCGAATTGAATTTGGGATTTAAAAATGGGACAGTAGTAACTATTTTGAAGTTCTTGGTCTAGAAATCTAAAGAAGCAGCTGTTAGCCTCTGCCCCAGCAATACGGCTCTCATGACATGCCTGCCCATAGGCTTTGCTTTCTCTTAGTATGAATTTATTTTTGATTAAAATTTTTAGTAACTACTAGGGCTCATAAGTAACTAGCTGGTGCAAGAGGAAGAGATTGGCAAGAAATAAAAATTTCTGTACAAAGGGCAGTCCTCTAAGAATATTAAGAAAGCTTGAGACAAGGGAAAGTAGTTAGAGATGATTAAAAAAAATTAAACAGGTTAATGAGAAAACAGATAAATTGCTCAGTAAAAAAGCAGAGACAAGCGTGACCGGAGGACTGTCCGACAGAGATTCTTAGCCCTGCTGAGAACTGCCCTAAAGCAACAGCGGGACACCATTTCACACCTATCTGATTGGCAAGCCCGTCAGTGTCAAGTGTTGGCAGGGATGTGGAACCGGAGACCTCTTGTTGCTACTGGTTGAATTTGGCACCTACTTTATAGAGCATTTTGGTCCTATGGTGAGACTATCCCGAGGCTAGGCAGCTAAGAGGAGAATGCCCACTGACACTTATTTCATAAACGCTGAGACTTATTTCATAGACGGAGGGAAAAGCAGCCTAAGCATCCACCAGAGGAAGAGTGAAAAGGTGAGCGGAAAGACTCGTACCCTGGAACACTAGACAGTGGCTACAGATAGGAAGAAGATATATATGTGCACAGCTCAATAGGCACCGAGTTTTCAAAGGCAGTTTCGGAGGTGCAGTGTTCATGTGAGTTTCCAGAAGCAAAGCATGCCACGTTACTGATGGTGAGCATATAGCAAACCTTTAGAACCCAGGCTGCGCGGATCTCCTTCAAATTTGGGTTTGTAGTGGCTTGTAGGAGGGGAAGACTTACAGTTTCTTTAATTTTTTTAAAGACTCATCTGTTTTACTTTATGCTTGTGAGTGTTTCTCCTGCATGTATGCATGTACAACACATGCGTGAATGGTGCCCATGGAGGTCTGATCCCCCGGGACTGGAGTTACAGGTGTTTGAGCTACCTTGTGGGTGCTGGGGCCTGAACCCTGGTCCGCTGAAAAAAGCAAGCAGTTCTCTCAATGGCAGAGGGATCTCTCCAGACACCTTTACTAATTCTCAAGGAAAACCAATATGTCCTCTGTGACTGTACTGCGTTTAACCAGTCAGGGAGCAATGCGGTGTTAGACACGGACATCGCATGCTTTCGTTCTTCTTTAAGCAGTATGGAGCAACTCCATGCACAGGCCCACATGGGATTAGGTGGCATAAGTAATCTAGTGATGATGTAAAGTATGAGGGAGGATGTTCTTTACACATACCCTATCATTTATATAGGGAGGCGAGCATCCTTGTTTGTGGTATCTGTGGGGATTCTAGAACCTTCTCCTGTGAGTAATGAATAACAACGGCACTATGGGAAACCCATCTGGCTTATGTATGGATTATATTCAGGGTCTCAAAGTTTCCTTCAAGTCAGAATACATTACCTACAATTCTGCAGGTGTGCCTGTAGAAGAGTGTGTATATGCATGCACCCCCGTCCACGTATACATCTACACATAAAACGTCAAAGGAGAAAAAAAAAAAAACAACTTGCCACAGCATTCTTGGACTTCCTGGAACACATCCATGGGTACCCAAGGGGCCTTTGAACCTGGGTTAAGAAGCCCCCCATTAAGGGACCATCCTCTTGTCAAGGAAACAGAATTGATGAACAGAAGACCTGGCCATAGATCACAGGCTGTTTGGACAGAGCTGTACCAAGCACAGCACACTCCCAGCCATCACCAGTCCCCTCTACCACACTGCTTCTCTGTTCTCTCTCTTGGAGGACGGTCCCCCATTCCAGCCCTCGGACATGGTTACCTTTGATATGGATGATTCCTAGACAAGACAAGCTGTTTGTGGGCTAGGCAGAAAACACAGTCCTGCGTGTACTCTGAGCTGCAGCAAGGCCTCCGCTGCTCTTGGAAGTGATGTTTATGTGGAGGGTGGCACTCTGACACCGTGCTTCCCTTGTGTTTTTGCTTTGCCTGGGGTATTGAGCTAATTTGTTAGTTCTAAGTTTGAACATAAAAGAGCAGGCTGGCTGCCAGGGCCCTAAAAGATCTAAGAGCCTTAAATGATTTTGAACTTGCCCTAAATAGTCGTCCTTAAAATAGCTGGCGAGCAGGCCATCTCTGGCCTAGAATTTCAGGTAAGCCTGTGGAATCCATTTGTCAGCAGAGGAAAAACACCGTTGAGCAGTGGACGACTTGCTCTCACAAGGAAGAACCAGCTGAAGTCTTAACCAGGTGTGAGAGTAGTGAGCCAGAACTTGTTCCAGCTGAAGCACTGGGGGCTCGATGGGGACACGGCAAAAAATCCAAAGTGCCAGTCGGCTGTGACCTAGTTCTTAAGGACTACTTTTTGGTCAGAGGCTGTCTTTCTGTTGTGCACAGCTGGCCGGGGAGAGGTCCTGGATGCACTCTGGGGACACAGACAAGATTGGCATTTTGAGGCTTGTGTCCAATTGTCTCAATGGGCATCTGACTGTACTCAGATAGTCCAGGCGGCGAGGGCTTTGATTGACTAGCTTGACCTTCTGACTCACCAGGACTGAGGTTGAGTGTGTAGAACAGGAAGGCCCCGCATGGCAGTGTCCTAAGGCAGACGTGGAATGAGGTGTAAACGGCTAAGCCAGCTGTCTAGCCCACTGGAACTGTTCAAGTGTTTCCCGTACAGACGTCGGGGAGCACAGCAATAGACCCAGGGCAAGGGAGCCAGCAGACACTGAGACTTCACTGCGCTTGCATTTTTGGATGGTTGGTCAGATACTGTTTTCCAGTGTCTAGCAATCCCCCTCGCTGTTCTGGGAACATCCCACGTTTGTTTGGGTCTTGGAGACTCTGCACAGACTTTTGTGTTTAAACTGATGTTTGAGCCCTCAGCCTAGCCCGTGCCTTCCCAGGCCTTGCACACAGAACTTCTGTGCACCTGTTTCTAGTGGCCGTCCTCCTGGCTGTCAAGGTCGTTCTGTGACCCTGGGAATGTCCTCACTCTGATGCTCCTGTGTGGGTGCCCTTGCTTGGGGAACCTTAGGCCAGCCCTGTAGGGAGATGTCATTTACTGGCCATGAGGTATTTGGTCCAATTAGAGTCTGACAAACCCTTGATTGACAGACCAGGGCCCAAACCCATACTCAGTGGCTGACTTTCCACTTTCGTCACCTTTGGCAGGTGACCCTGTCCCTGCTTCTCGGTCAAGGGCAAGTCACCCTCTTACTGAAAGCCTTCCTGTTCCCGATGAAATAAACAACTGATTGACTAACAAAGCCTCAGTCGCCTTTTCCCCTCCCTTCCACCTGGCACTCCCATACCACATAGGCACTGCTCTTCTTGACCGGTTCTCTCTAGGACAGCGGGCTTCCCCTTAGCATCAACACTTACATCTTTCTGTGTATTAAAAAAACAAGACAAAACTATACTAAACTTAGCCCCTCCAGCCCTAAGGCACTACACTCAGACACTAATGGTATGACATCATTACCTGGACACACTTAGCTGTAAAACTCACTCCCTTCCACTCGAGGCCTGGGAGCTGCCTCTGACTCCAACCAGCCCCATGTCATTGGCCCTGAGGTCCCCTGCTCCTCCCCCCACTGTACAGTATTGGCCAGGTCCCCCTAGCCCACTTGCCTGGCCACCATACTGCAGTGCCTGTCCTCCCACCCCAGTCCCAGCTGCACACCCTCTTCGTTCCCACGCTTCCCCTGGTCAGCCCAGAGTGGACCTCACCCTGCGGTGATCCCTCATCTCTTTGCCAGCTCAGCTCCACTGACAGCAGCCCTCCCCTGAGTGCCCGGAGAACACATCTGTCTTCTGGACTCCTCGGCACTGTCATCATCTCTGATATTTATGGCCTGCTGGCTTGTCTGCCACTTAGACTCTGGGCTTTCTGGTAAGTCTGGAGTCGGTCGCCTGGCTGTTCTTCCTCCGAGGTCAGTTTGGAGTCTCTGCCTGAGAAGCCTCACCCGGGCAGAGCATGGATGTGGGCTCATTTATTCGCTCTTGCATACAGGTTGTGGGCCTTCTAGGCTGGAGGAGGTCAGGTCCCTAGTCCTTACGTTATTGAACATCTCTCCCGACTGCTTTTTAAATTTTAATCCCTTGTTTTTCAAATTCACTAAGCCCCGTGTGTGCATATGCATGAGGACACCCTCCTGTGACACTGTCCTGGGCTTCTGGGTCAGGTCAGCTCCACCCTGTGCCCTGGCAGTGCCTGGGGTCCTGCCGTGCCAGCTCTCAACTCATCCTTCCCCAGAACCCTGTATCCTCCCGGTGTACTAGTGCCTCTATTCAAGGATTCTGAAGACAGTGATGGGTGCAAGGCCTCTGTCTGGTCCTTCAGGGAACCAGAATGAATAGCCTCCGGCTGTTGGGAGCCTCACACTCCGTGGGATGGGATCAGCAGCCTTGGTTCCCATAGTAACCAGTCCATCAATGCCCTCAGTGTGGAGATGGTGGCACCGCAGAGAGGAAGAAATGGTCTCATTGTCTCCCCTTTGGCCGCTTGGGCACAAACAAGCCGCACCCCGCAGGGCGCTGCAATACCCTGAAGTCCAGCCAGACTTGCTGCCCTGCGGTGGTGCGCTACACATGTCCCCTCCTGAACTGGGCCAGGAAGGGACCATCACTGTCAGTCTTGGACCCTCATGGGGACTCTTGAATTTCTGCCACTGGTCGTCAGCAGGCAGCCATGGAGCCCTTGTCAACTGGGGCCAACTTTTCAATGGCCAGCCAGGCCACTCCTGCCACAGGATAAACAAATCCCTGTGTTTCTGAAGGGATAGGATTTCCACACTTTTCTGCCTCTGGTTTCCAGTCATCTTGATGAGGCACAGGTTACCAGCAGTCAGTGTGTGTGTGTGTGTGTGTGTGTGTGTATGTGTGTAGGGTACTATTGTGTAATTCAGGCCCTCTCCAGAGCTCCCTGGGGTTCCCTATACCCCAAGTCTACCTTGTCTCTTTTCTTGCCCTTCAGGACAGAAACCAGGTTATCTCTTTGGGTGTTTCTCTTCCCTGGTACTGGCAGCCACTAGGTAGAATCCCTGCCAGCCTGTCTCCAGTCACCTCTGGCACCCTACCCCCAGCCAGCAGTTACAGCTCAGACCAGTGTCATGCTTACACTCCGCTAACATCCACTGTCTGTTTGGTTACCTTCCCTGACTGGCATCTCAGCCTTGACCTCCACCACCAACCAGAATAGCGCCACCAGCCTCACATTCTCCCTTCTCTACCTTCAGAGCATCAGAGACCCCCAGGAAGGGGTCCTATCTGCCTCCCGCATGTCCTCCAGCCTAGCTCCAGCAGTGCCAGAACCTTGATGTCCTAGAAACTGTACCTGTGTTCTTTCTTTACCTCTGGAGTTTGTTGTTGCTCATAGTCTGTCTCCATGTGATCTACCCAGAGAACCTCATCTACTACTAACAGGGCTGAGCACTGTCCACGCAGAAGCTCCATGAAGGGTCCATCTTCTCCCTAGACCACAGCATGGCGTAGTGGTGTCTTAATCATACCAGTGCCTCCTCAGGGCCTAGCCTGCTTCCTGGTATCTAGAAGGCTCAGTAAACATGAAACCTTTACATTAAAAAATAATTAATGAAATTAATTAAATTAAAATTAAAAAAATTTAATATAGGATTGGTGGTTTCTTGATTCTACTCACTGGGTAAATGATACCAAGGGGAAATGCTAACCTTACTGTTGTAAATTAGATTTCTCGCCTAGGCCCAGACAGACCACACCAAACACGGTTCCACGTGGAGAGGTTTAATAGAACGGGATAGGGCAGGGGTCAAGGCCGGGCGAAGAGAGGAAGAGGAAAGAGAGAGAGGAGAAAGGGTTTCGGTCTTTTGTAGGGGTAGTGACGTCACTTGCTCCCAGGTGGAGATGGGATTTAGAACTGATGTCTTCTGGGAATGCTTTGGCTGTTTCCATGGCAATTGATGTGCTAGGTTCCTGTCACCTGTGGGTGGAGCCATTGCTGGGGGAGGGGGCTATCCTAATGCCAACACTTACTGTTACAGCCTAGTGGCTTCCAGGTTTGTAACTATTGAGGACTGTATGGGTTTCTATCCAGTAACACCTCTTGGTTCATTGCTGTTGGGTGGCTTGTTTTCCAGGACAGGGTCTTGCTCCACAGTTTCAGGATCACCCGGAGAAACTTAAAATTGAGGTCAAAGGACAGAGCCGATGTATCTGGTGGTGTCCAGAGTCCATGTCTCCAAATAAGGGTGAACCCTTTGCTCCTCAGTAGACAAAGAACAGGAAGGATGCAACAGGACCAGGGTGTGGAGAAAGAAAGAAAGTTGTGTTTATAAGAAGATAAAGAAAAGAGATGGCCCAGGTTTCAGCACCAGTGTTAGGAAAAAGATAAAGAGAGTGGGAGAGGTAGGTCCTATGGAGGTATGGTGAGGTGTGGGGCAAGGGGGTGCCTCTGTCGGACCCATGTTGGGAATCCCTTTCCCCTGAGGGACCAGCCACTTGACAGTATAGTATAGAATGGAGTTTATTCAGGGCGGGGGGAGGGAAGTTAAGAGGGTAGCAGAGGCAGAGAGAGACACAGAAGAGATGTAGAGAAGTAGAGGCTGGTCATGAGGACATGAGCACATGGAGGGGGGGAAGGGAATGGGGAGAGGAGGGACAGAGAGTGAGGAGGGGTCAGGCAACCCCTTTTATAGTGCCAGGTAACTGTGGGGTGGAGTTTGAAAGAACCCTAACATTCTCCCGTTTTAGTTTAATTAAAAAGAAAAATTAGAGAAGATGGTGGAGCAGGAATGGGGTCGTCATAATCTCTGACTACTTTGTGCTTGCTTTGTAGGGTGGTGTTTCTAGAGAGTCTAGAAAAGTGGGAGTGGGAATGTTTGTCCAGTCGTAAGAGTTGGCTGTTTCCTTGTTGTCCAGGGTCTGTGGAACCATCTGAGGAAAGGTCAGAAGGAACAGGTCCAACAGAAGCGTCTGTGTCTGTGAGAGAAGGCTGAAGCATCTGTAGGTTGCTTCTCTGGAGCTGTAATGAGTGCCTGGACTTGACAAGATGCTGGAACACACACACACACACACACACACACACACACACACACACTATAGGTAGAGATTAAGTATGTTTGGAAGAAAGAAAATTTTGCAGGAGTGGTCCTAGTGCTAGCAGAAAGACTAAGGTAACGGAGGGCAGGAAGGACGGCACAGAAAGAGTCTGGCCTGCCCCAAGCCTCAGTGAGAGTCTCTAGTGATAGAGTCTCAGGCTTTGAAGTGACAGTCTGGATCCTGGCTGCACTGTTGTCTCAGGCGTGACTTTTTAATTGTATAGCAACTTAGGGGATGCCACTCCCACCATGACTGTCACCATCCAGCCTATAGCCTATCCTAGACTCCTGGCATTAACTTCACCAGACAGATGAGCAAATTGACCTCCGGAGAGGTTGAGTAAATTACTACGTATTAGTGGATGCCAACTCAACAGCTTGGCAGCCTTATGTGTAGGCCCTATCCTGGCAGTGCCGACCTTGTTAGGAAAGGTACAAAGAGAATATATGAGCCAGGGGGAGCTTGAGTCAAGTTTTCCAACCAGCTGAGTTTAGGGGTTGCAGTCCAGGCAGGAAGGTTTAGGGGGAAGGGCAGTGGCCCTGGGAAGGTGCCTTTGTGGCCCTGGTAAGTGAGGGTGCCTGGTTTCTTGGGATCCTCCCTTCTTATCAGGCCTCTGGCTGGGAGCTTGCATCAAAGGCTTATCTATGCAGGAATGAAGGCAGACCAGCACTGCCTAGGATCAAACCCCTGGGCCTTACACATGCTAGGCAAGCACTCTACCACTGAGCCACACCCTAGTCCGGGAACAGCAGTTTTTACTTCAGATCCAAGAATTTCAAGGGCAGGGAAGGTTTCCTGAATACCCTCCTCAGCCTAGTGTGTACCCTCCCCAGCCCAGCAGACCCCACTGTGTTCCTAAGGTGATGGCACTAAGTATCAGAGTCAGAAAGTAGAGCCTAGTGAGAGGTGCAGAAGAAAAGCCTTACAGGACTCAGGGCTGCAGTGAGGGTGGCACAGTGAAGCCGCCTTCACCTTACAAAGTCATGTGGTCTTGATCTGTTTCAGCAACCCAACGCAGTCAGTAAACATGTAAATCCAGGAAAAGATTGAAAGCAGAAAACTATAGCCATCATCCAGAATTCCACTCTCCATATCTTGGACCATATCTTTTTCTCCTAATCTTTGTATGTGTGTGGATATGGATGTGCATGCCGTGGGACACGTGAGGTCAGAGGTCAACCTCACCTGTTGGTTTTCAACTTCCACTTTGTTTGAGACAGGATCTCTTGTTTTCCATTATGAATGCCAGAGTAGCTGGTCAATGAACATTCAATATTGTCCTATCTACAAGTCCCAGCACACTGTAGGAGTGTTGATATTAAGATGTGTGCTACTGTGTCCAGCTTTATGTGGGTTCTGAGGACTAAGCTCATGTCCCCCCATTGACACAACTAATGCTTTACTAATGAGCCATCTTCCCGGCCTCCTCTTTGTTATCTTTATAACTGTGTGTGCACGTGTACACATACTTGTGCTAATATATGTGCATACACACTCATAGACGCACAAATGACTTATGTAAAGAGACTGTGTGGTTTCAAAACTTATCACTATTCTCTGTTGTAATTCTTAATGGCTGGTATGCCATTGTGTGGTCGGCTGATAATTTAAGTAGCATTTCCATGACATTTAGGTCAAGAGATTCTTTGTGTCAGGATGTGCTTGGTTTGGAATGACAGGACCTTGTGGGGAGGTGGCTCCTTGGCTTCCCTGTCCCTACTGACCTGCTCACACCTCTATTGACAGGAGACCTGTCCTACTTTTCTGTCCTTGTAGAGCTTAGAAATATTTAATTTAATCTTTGAGGATATTGTGAGATTTTTATTATTATTTTAAAAATTGCTGGGGCTGAAGAGGTGGCTCAGTGGTGAAAAGCATTGGGGGCTCTTCCAGAGGACTCAGGTTTGATTCCCAGCTCATACATGGCAGGTGACAACCATCTGTAACTCTAGTTCCAGGAGGTCTGATGCCCTATTCTGATCTTTGCAGGCTCTAGGCATGCATGTGGCACATGGCTATATGGGCAGCCAAAACGCCCATACATATAAAATTAAAAGAAATGAATATAAAGATTTATTTTGAAAAAAAAAATCACAGGATGGAAGATAGCTCAATGGCAGAGCACTTGCCTACTGTGTACTAGGCCCTGGGTTCAGTCCCCAAAACTGAAAAAGAATCTTAGTTATATCTTCTATAGTGACTTTTCCACCACAGAGTTCAAATAGTGCATTTGTGTAAAGAGGAAGAAAATCGCAAATGTCTTTGCAGAACTCATCTCAGTTGTCCCTACCTCCTGATCTCATCACTACTCACCTCAGTCTGTGTTTCTGTTCGTATCCTTAAAAAACAAGTATGAACACGTGCACACAAACAGCATTGAACTTGGATCCAGCTCAACATTTTTTTAATACCTAGCTTTCTTAACCACCCTGGACGTCTGTACATAGAGATGCCTGCTTTCTTGGTAATATTAGTAGCTTTGTGTCATCTCTGTGGTTGTGACATGTATCTTATTGCACTATTTGCCTGTGGGTGTTTGTTTGCCTTACCTCCACGCTACCCTGATCCTTATTCATTCCTCTCTGGGTACATGCATGAGAATTTCTCATGGGACACATATCAGCAAGAACAAACGTAACAATGAGAGTCAAGACACTGTATGATCCTGGCTAAGTCCCAGGCGGCTTTTCTACCCGTTTTTCCTTGTGCTGATTCACTTATATCCTTAGACAGCCTATGAGGTGGGTGCTGTTATCCCCATCTTCCATATGAGAAGGTTGGTTCATGGCTTCACAGCTTGTAAATGTCAGAACCAAGATTTGGACCAAGGTGGCCTGGCTCCAGAGAACAAGGGCGTGTGTCATGATGGGTCTCCATGTGACAGTGGGTTGAGCTTTGGATGGCTCCCCAGGGAGGTAGATAATGTTGTTGACACTCTCCAGAAGAGTGTGAGGAGGTCATTGTTGCCAATTTGGGGTGAAGGTGGTTTCTTGTTTATGTACCAACACTATTATACAAGGTTAAGGTCATTGGCTTTCTTTGTAGTTACAGCTAAAGTCAAACATCCCTTCACATATCTAATTGTCATTTCACTCTTCTCTGAATTGCTTATTATAGTGTTTTGCCCAGTTTTGTCTGAATAATTTGTAGGTATATTCTTTGTATTTTGAGGATCCATCCCTGTTTGTTTTCTTTTCTTTTCTTTTTTTTTTTTTTTTTAAGAACACTGCACCAATTTCTTTCAACCTAGTTTAGTGGGTTTGTTTGTTTCCCTGTTGCGTTTTGAAGTAGAACCTGGTATGCTGTTTGTTTGCAAGGCTTTGGCCTTGCTCTTTGTGTATTTCAGGGATGAACAGTCTAGATCCGGTCTACAACCAACAGGAATTCAACCACAGTAGAGGAACCTCCAGGTGCTGCTTTGGGCAACAGCAGGGAGCAGGAACTTGTTCCCTGGGGGTTCAGGAAAGGCTTTGTGACCCAGTCTGAGGGCCTCACTGGAGTTTTCTTGGACAGAGGAAAAGGCAGGAGGTGGTATTTGGGTAGTATCTCACTTAGCATCTCATTTGGAAACAACTCATCTTAAAGTAGAGAATCTCAGGTGAGGGCTCTTAGGGAGCAACCAGAGGGAGTTGGTGGAGGGGTGAGGATCAAGAGGCAGGGGTGGTGGGGTTGGGCATGCTGTTTGTTAGCAGAGCCTTCCTCCCTCAGTGGTGTCTTCCAGTGACCAGGTGATGCTGTCTGGAGGGCTCACTCATCCCAAGCACAGAGCAGAGTAGGTGGGGAATGGGCTATGGGAGGGATAAGAGGAAAAGATTATCTAGAATAGAGCAAGGTTGGAGAGAGAAAAGTTCTGGAGGGGGATAGGGGTTCAGTTGAGGTTCAAGAGATGGTTCAGAAGTTCAGAGCACTGGCTGGTTTTCTAGAGGAATTGGGTTCAATTCCTAGCATCCACGTGACAGCTCACAACTGTCTATAACTCTAGTGCCATGAGATCCAGTGCCCTCTTCTGGCCTCTATAGGCACCAGGGACACAGTGGTATGCATAGTCATACATGCAGGCAGAACACTTATACATATACAATAAAATAATTTGTACTTACTGTGCAATTATGAGGACCAGAGTTCAGATTACAGTACCTGTGTACACCAGCCAGTTATCCTGTAAACACCTGTAGCTTTAGCTCTAAGGGATCTGACACCCACCCTTATTTGGTCTCCATGAGCTTATCCCCAGTGCTCTCTCAAGCACACACACACATACAAACACACACACACACACACACACATCACAGATACACACACTACATTTCTTTAAAGTTCTAACCACTGGTGTGGTGTGTGTAACCTTAATCCTAGTACTCAGGAGTCAGAGGCAGATGGATCTCTATGAGTTTGAGGCCAGCTTAGTCCATCCAATGAAATCCAGACCAGTTAGCCAGGACTACACAGTGAGGTTCTGTTTCAAATATAAAGAAAGAAAGAAAGAAAAAAAAAAAAAAAAAAGAGGGAGGAAGGAAGAGGGATGCTAGCTAGATGATAGATACATAAATAGTTACATAGATACAGAGATGACAGATAGATACATAGATATATAGATACATAGATGGATATATAGATGAATACATAGATATATTGATTCATAGCTATATAGACGGATACATAGATACATAGATGAGTACATAGATATATAGATACATAGATGATACACATATATAGATGGATACATAGATATATAGATACATGGATACATAGACATATAGATACATAGATGGATACATACATCTGGGTAGGCTTTGCCACACATCTGATGGCATTAGGTGGCAGGGGTGTTTATTAGCTACTGCTTTCATTCAGTAAAGCTGTGCAGTGTTTCCAAGCCTGGCGTGAGGCCTGGCTGGTCCTGAGCTACAGAGATGAACTGGAGCAGGTAGGCTGTGCCTCTCAGTGGTCCCCCTCCTATGACAGTTTTAGCTTTATGCATGTCCTCTCAGAGGATCACAGAAGAAGCCTGTGGTTCTCTGTCAGACCCCAAGTCCTTGGATCCCTGCCTGCGTCTCAGTTGGAGTTTATTTAGGTGTGCCTGTCTGAGAACAGATTTTAACAGAAAAGTAAGTCCATTCTTAGCCATCCCTGGGTTTGGTCTCACACACATCTCTGTCTTATGCTGTTGATTTTTAAAAGTCCAACAAAGTCCTCAGTTTATATTCCTCATGATAAAGGCCTGTTTTTCTGGAATAGAAAAGAAAGTTACTGTCTTGCTGTCTTGAGCTCATTAGCATGGCTTTTTTCATTTGCAAGAATGTGATACTATTAGCCCAGACAAGAAAGCTGGGTTCATTTCAGTGGCTTAAACCAAGTTCTGTTCTGTGACTCGGCCAGTTCAAGACCCCCTTAGTCCCTCATTTAAACAATTGTTTTACTTTGTCAGTGTTGTGGATGGAATCCAGGACCTCACCTCATACAAGCTAGGTGAACGCCCTGACATTCAGCCACACTACCAGCCTGCTTGGGGAATGGCTGCTCTCTCTTTCCAGAAAGGTTCGTGTCCTTGTACACAATATTATTGTAAAAACTTTCTATGCACCTGCTCCTGCCCCATTTCTTAGGGATATAGCTCCACTTTTTGATAGCTGGTCTTGACAGGAACATCAGAAAACCAAACTGATTCTGTCTCCTTTGAAATCAACTTCAAATCCAGAAGAGTCCTTGGGGGTTGATATGGACACACTGATGTCACCATGTTGCTCCTGATGGGGAGCTAGTGGGTCACAAAACCACACCGTTGTTATGTCCTGTTGTTAAGTCCTGAGCATGGGTGGGTTTTCTGCTTTCTTCTGGTGTCAGAAGTTCAGCTGGGAAGAGCTGTAGAAAATCCTATCCTAAAGCCAATGACTCAAAGTCCGATTTACTTTCCAGCAACTGGTTCCTGAAGTTAGTCACTTATGTGCCTTTGTGCTTGATCTGTGCCGATGGCTGTGCCAGCCCCTGGCTTGTTTCCATGCCAGACTTTCTCACGGTCTCCTCAAGGGTCATCTTGAACCCAGACCACTTAGTGCAGATTTCTGGTGGCTTGTGCTGCCATTGGGAGATGGCTGCCTGCTTCTTCCTCTCCCCACCCTTCGTCCCCCCAGCTGCCTTGTTTGTTTTATTTGAATCACTCTGTCAGGCTGCATGAATTAGGTTGCAAGTCTTGAGGCCAGGGCATCTTGCTACAGGCATCACAGGCATGAAACTAATACCATATGGGTCGTTAGGGACAATGGACAGAGCTACCAGGAATAGACTCCTACCAAGCCTACCTATTCCATTTTAAATGTCCTCTTTGTCCTAAACTCTTTCATGATGTGTGTTAGCCTTGATCCCAGAGTGATTTCCACATCAGCCTCTCATAGCAACAGAGGCTATGTCAGCAACATGAATGATATGACCAGGCCTTCCTAGCAACCAGGGGAGCTAGTGCCCTGGTTTGCCCACTTGAGAGAAAGCAGGCCAGTAAGCATGGCCGGTCAGAGCCGGTCACCAATCTGCCCAAGTCAGTGCTAGGTTCTCGGCATGTTGGGTACTGTTTTCTACTTTAATCACAATTTTTAAAACTTTTATCACAATTGTAAATTTGCTGGCACCATCCATAGGCAAGTAGAGAAAGGACACAGAACAAGGAACGGACAATGGGTATGCATAACCAGAAAGACCTTACAAACATCACACCAAGCAAGAGAGGTCTTGTACCACAACCAGACAATGCCGTTTGTAGAAAGCTCTAGAATAGACAAAGCTAACGGAGTGGAGGGACCCAGCCTAAGGGGTGGGGGTGGATGGGAAGTTTTGGATACTTCAGTGATGTCTTGGTGGCAGTAAAATCTCAGCAAGTGTGGTATGAATGAGCTCAGCTCCTCACAGGTGGATTTTGCCTGTGAGAAGAAAAAGCCCTAAGTAAATATTGCACTCTTGATAAGGATGTGTGTTTGGAAGTGTTTGATAATGGCAGTTTACTTTAGAGTGAGCACACCAAGAATAAATGTGCTAATGGTGGGTGGATTCAGGGAGAGAACCCCAAGGGGACTTTAGTGGTGGAATAGTGTGGTGGGGGCGTTCTCTGCACTGTTATCTCTCAAAACTTTGCTGTGTTTGCAAATTTTCATAATAAGATGTTAGGAGAAAAAAGATAGTTAGGGCGTGGTGGGACAGGGCCCCCTGAGGAGGAAGCGGGTGCTGTCCTAATCATGAAGTTATGTTTACAGATGAAGATTAGAAGCCTTCTAGGTTCTAGGGATTTAATAGAGCCAATGACATCACCAAGGCTGTAGCAATGGAATCTGACTTCGGGACACTTACTTCTGTAGGGTATAGGCCACTTTGGCACCCGAAGGGACAAGTGTGGCTCCTGGAGGCCCTCACTTGCTAGTTCTGTGCTGGCAGAGTCTCAGAAAATGTAAATGAGCCCAATCGCACAGTTATAGGAACTTCCTGTATGAGAGAGATAAGCCTGAGGCAGACACCCCTGCCCCTTGGCAGCGCCGGTTTGGCTTGTTGTCTGCTAATTACCTTCTCCACCCGCCCTGCCGTGTTCTCGCTAATTTCAGGATCTGACTTAGTGACTTCCTGAAGACTTCTCAGCCTCCCTTGATTCTTTTGAAATCAAGGGGTAGGACCAGCAGCTGCTGCCGTACAGAGTCCTGAATGGGAGTCCTAATTTGGACCCCTGCCCGGTTCCCCAGGGGCACCCCAGACCAGATGCTGCAAAGACAACTCAGTCCTCTTGGGCAGGGCCTCTGCCAGAGAGGGTCTGCTGCTGGTAAATTCCGAAGTGGGGGTGGGGACATAGGAGAAGAATGAAAGCATTATTCTAGGAAGCCGCCTTTATTTATAGATTCTCCTAATTCTATTAGAACGAACGCCGGAGGGATATAAAAGTTGGAACACATAACACATAATAGAAATGAAAGGACGTTAAACCAAACTAGGGAATGACTCCATACCAGAGGAAGATGCGACATTTTTTTTTTTTTCTGAAATAAAATCATCTTAGAACACTTTGTACCAGGAAAGCAAATTAAAATAAGGACTCGGTAAGGAGAGCACTTGGAAGGAAGCATAAAATATTTCATAATGAAAAGGCGAAAGTGGTAGGCTGACTCAAGGGGAAAACATACAGAGTTCACACCAATTACATTACAGAGACAAATAAAATGTTGAAAAGGAAATAAAGCCAATTAACTACTTAATGTGCTCCAAGAGTCGTTTGCAAAATAAAACGTATTAAATATAATATATGCAAATAGCTTTCATTTGCTATTTTTTCCCCCAATAGCCAATACAGTGGGTCCTGTTCTGCACACACAGGGAGGGAGTTCTGACCACTAACAAAAGGCGCTGAAGGGTTCTAACACAAAGTAAACAGCCTCTTGTGGTAGACGACACTTTTCAATGAATGAGATGGAGTCTGAAGAGCATGTACTTAGTGGGAAAACTCGGAATCAAGTTCAATGAGTAGGCCCAGCCGGACGGCTTAGTAGTGAACAGGAGAAAACGAACTTCTTTAGGTTTGTCTCTGACTCTCACACATAGGCGCTTGTGCATGTGCATGTAGTGCACAGATAACTGCCATTTTGTTTTATTATTTTAGGTTGTTTTTGAGACAGAGTCTCACTATGTAGTTGTGGCTGGTCTGGGATTCTCTATGTCGTCCAAGTGGCCTCAAACCCTTAGAGATTCACTTGCCTCTGCCTCCCAAGTGCTGGGGTTAAAGGCGTGTGCCATCATGTAGTAATTAAAAAAAAAATCTAATATATGAAGTCATGAGTGATAAGAATAACTCGTCTGACAGTGACTGTTTCTTCCTGTACCTCAATCCTTTCTTCTGAAAACCGGAAGTTAGCAACACTTTCAGTAAGTGCATGCTTGGAATAGTGTCTGTCCCAGGTGACCATTTTGCTGCTAAAATCATCATCATCACCATCATCATCATCATCATCACCATTGTGATGGTTATCTATGTCAGTGGAGCCAGATTTACCAGTCCACCTAGTTTTCTTCTCCTCCTGCTCTCCCCTTGGTAACTAGCCTTCCCCATGATGCATAAAGCTGCCTTTCATTTTCTGGAACTACCTCAATGGACCAGCTCTTGCAAATAGAGCTGTTAAGCAAACATAAACAGAGGGTTTCAATCTGATCTGAGCACCTTTGCCTCTACACTGATCAACCATCAGTGAGCTACTTAGCATCCTTGGGTATCAAATCATTCCCTGTGATCATTGTAAAACAGAATCCTGCGGCTGGCTGTGGGAGACTGGAGGGTGAACGCCCTCCTCTGGAAAAGGAGCCCTTGCCTTGTCATTACTGTGGACAGAACCGTGGTTCTCCTGACCGACAACCTTGCTCTGCATTGACCTCAAGGAGAGTAGCATTGTCCCCAGTGGATACCTGGGCAGTCCCCACTGTGGCTATAGGCACCAGGAGGTGCCTTCTGTTTATTTGTTTCACTCTTTTGCTCCTCCCTCATTTATTTCCTGGGTGAATTTCATATTCAATTTTAAAAGAGCATAGAATTCGGGGTGTTGCAGGATTGGGGTCACCACCTGCCTTTTGCCATTAAGGGCCTAGAGTGCATCATGGGTAATTTGCTGCAGTTTGACTTAGCCAGTTCATCTAGCAGCTACCACTGGTTGTCTGCATCCCACTGGGAAACCATAACCACGTGTGTAAGTTTCATGTGTCCCGGCTTCAGAGAACTGATAAACTGTCGCTAGGCATGTGGTCAGAGACAAAAACCGGAGGTGAGAACTTAAACATTGTGTGTGGGTTATCTCTTTTTGTTTTGTGAGTGCCAAAGGGCACCTCAGTATTTTCCACCCCGCCCACTCTCTTCACAAGGGCAGTGCCTCGTGGCAGTGTGGGGTTAATAATACACATACGTTTTGAAGTCTAATATGCAGATGCAAGGCAGGCTGAGGGGATTGGAGGTGAGCGACTAGGGCAAAGGCCTTTTTCTTTTCAATCAAGTCCCTCCCCAGGGACTTGTTCCTGTATCTGTAGCAGGGGTTACAGCTGTGTCATGTGACCATGCTGGTAGGGGGGGGGTCTGGGAAATCAAGAGTTCAGGGTTCTACAGCCTTTATAGAAGAGGGAGGTAAAGAAGGGGTTGGAAATACAGCTGGGTTTATATCTACGGTGTTTCCTCCACACCACAGTGATGGTATCTCTGCGTTGTCTTGTGAGTGATTGGAAAGATGGGGCACAAGATAGGGGGAAAAGCCCTGTGCATTCCTAAGAGGCAGCTGCCTTAGTGTGTTGGGTTCACAGTGAGGAGCAGATTGTTGCAGGTGGCTAGACCACTGTATCAGGAGTCCGACACCAGCAGAATGTGGGAAACTACCTGGGAAAAGCGCAAGTGAGTCCAGAAGGCGAGGGCAGTCACCTCAAAGAAAAGGAGACAGGGACATCGTGAAGACAAACATAGCAGACCAGGGTGATGAACTCTTACCCAATGAGGAGGGGCTCCAAAGCCACCAACACTTCTTCCCACTGCCATGTAACAGATGAGGAAACCGAGGCACAGCATCACCTCACTGATTCGCCTGCTTGTCTTTTTCATCCCTGAGCCTTACCCAGGTCCTGTAAGTCAGGGACCGTGAGCAGCACCGAATTCCTGTGTGTAGGGCAGCTTGCCACTGGCTGCCACCATTCAGAGTTCCATGGTACCCACAGAATGTGGGGGATCTCATGTTGCTGGAACACCCCTTGGATATCTGCTGCCCCTCACCAGGGCACTTTCCGAGGGGGAGCCGGGAGCAGCCTCTCATTCTCTCAAGGGACTATAGGGCAGGGTGAACCCCTCCACGACTCCCATTTCTTCATGTTACCACCAGACCACCAGCAGCATCATCAGCACCAGACCACCAGCAGCAGCAGCAGCAGCAGCAGCAGCATTGAGGACATTACTAGAAAGAAAACTTCTCAGGCTCTGCTGCTCCATCAGAGACTCTGGCCATTGTCCCAGCGCACTGGCTTTAGAATGTAAGTTGTGTAGTGGCTGGATGAGCATCATGGGGTATTTGGGCTTCCAGCATATTGGCCTCAGATACTTGTTTTTATTCATTCTGGGCTGAGGCTAGCTGATCTTGTAGACTCTGCACACCTCTGTATGTTTCAGGACTAGTCACACGTGAGGAAAACAGCCACATCTGCCTGCTGACTAGCATCAGGCCTATTAGCATGCTGATTCTCATGTTGGGGGAAAAAAAACAACAACAAACAGTTATTCACACTTCCCAGACCCCTATGCACTAATCAAGACAATTGCTATGTCTCTGAACCTAAAGACCTGATTTGTAATATGGGCTTAGGCAGGTTAGAGGTGGGTGAGTCCTGAGAGAGGAGTCCCAGGCTTGTGAGGCAGCTGCCCCAGCAGAAGTTGTGGGAAGGAGCTTTGTGGAGAAGGTTTGTTAGCCATGGCTAGTGAGGGGTCATCTGAAGGACAGGCCAGAGATCATTGCAGTGAGTCGTCAGTTGGCTCTTCCTCACCTTCCTAACCTCGAGCGAGGCACCTGTGGACGCTTGCCATTTTAGTGACTCCTTGATTCAGGAAGTGCACATCACGTGCTGCCGGGGTTGGGGGGCACTGTGCGGCTCTCAGAATCTCCTTGTGTGTTCTTAGCTTTGAACTTCTTCAGGAGAGTCTACCTGACCTTTCAGCCATAGCCATCACTGTAGTTGCTATACTGTGTCCTGCAATCAGGCACCTCATTCCATGTGAGCACTTGTATCGTCATGTATAATCAAGAATACTGCAGGTTTGTGTGTAATCCAAAATGGCAGTGGATGCCCTTACCATACCCAACCAGGTAGTTATCTCAGGCTCCTGGAGTATGTGAAGCCCACTGTGAGGAGCTACTTATCTTCAGTTTATTTTCAGCAACAGTTACATCAGCGTGTATGTCAATTGGAAAGATGGGGTACATTCTACCGGAGAACTTTTGAGGAAGGTTGGCAGACCTTTTCCAAAGGCCGCCAGAACTCAGAAGAACATGGGGATGGTTCGCACAGTTAGCACACGGGTTCTTTCTCTTCCTTAGCCCCGAGGGAAGTAAACAGGCGCTGTTGATGGGAACCAGAGGGAAGGAGAAGGTAGACCAGCACTTTTGAGAGGGCAGGGCTCTGGGAGGGAAACCATGTTGAAGCAGGTCTGCAGGCAGAGGCCAGGAGAGTGGAAAAGCCAGCCTTGCCTCTTCTCATCTGCCTCTGGGTTCACTGAGCTCATCTTCTGCTGGGGGACTGAGGAGCCACTGGTGTGGTTCCCATCCCTGGGAGAAGTGTCCTAGCTTGGTTCTCTATTGCTGTGAGGAACACCATGGCCAAAAGCAACTTGGGAAAGAAAAGGATTGTTTCAGCTAACAGTCTGTCCTGAAGGGAAGTGAGGGCAGGAACTCAAGGCAGGAACTGAAGCAAGTGCTACGGAGGAACACTGTTTTGTGCTTTCTCAGCTTGCTTCTTAAATGTAACTTCAGAGCCCTGGCCATACCTACAACAGCCTGGGTTCTCTCACATCAACCATTAATCCAGAAAGTACCCCACAAGCATATTCCAGTCTTTTAAAGACAGTTTTCCTCAGTTGACATTCCTGTGTCAAATTGATTTTAAAAAAATTAACCAACACAGAAAACCCCTGGTCACTGTTAGATCATGACCTTGCCTTTCTTGTTTACCCCTGAGATCTCATGTTAATATCATACTATAAAATGTAGTACAGCTTTAAAAGCTCTGGAGTCTTTCAAAGATTCAAACATTTTCTTTTTTTCTTTTTAAAGTTCAAAGCCTCTTTAAGATATCTAATATCTCCTTAAAGTCTAAAGTCTCTCAACCATGATCTTCCTTCTGTAAAATAAAAAGCAAGTTAAAGCTTTTTCCCAGAGGGAAGAACCAGGACACAGTTATAGCCGATTCAAAGCGAACCCCAAAATTTAACAGCATAAAAAGTTGATTGTCTGACATCCGGGACTCACAATCTTCTGCTTCTAAAGGGCCTGGGTAGTTCTGATTCTTCAGCTCTGCCACCCTCAGCACTCACAGCTTGACTCGGAGGCACAGGGCTCCACATTCAGCCCACCCATCTTTGGTAGTCAGTCCATGGTCCCGGCATCTGTAACATACAGGGGTCTCCACTGCACCCATTGTAATAGCTTTAAGCACTTAATGGTTTTTCCAGGCTAAAGTTCTAAATTCCTTCTACAGTCTCCCCCAAAACAACACAGTCAGGTCTGTCACAGCAATACTCCATTCTCTGTCCTAGTTTGGTTCCCGGTTGCTCTGAGAGACACCATGACCAAAAGCAACTTGTGGGAAAGAGTTTGTTTTCTTACTGCTTACAGTCCATCGTGAAGGAAAGTCAGGGCAGGAGTGTAAGACAGGAACCCAGAGGTAAGACTGAGTATGCTGACTGGCTGCTCCCATGCCTCACTCAGCCTGTTTTCTTCTACAACCCAGACCACCCAGGGGTTGACACTTATACAATCATTAGTCAAGAAAATGTCTCATAGACATGTCCACAGGGGGGTCTGAAGGGACAATTCCTTAACAGATGTCCTGTCTTTCTAGTGACTCTATATTGTATCAATTCGGCAAAAACCAAACAAACAAATAAAACAAAGTGGCGGACCAAAAACCAAAACAAACAAACAAAAAACAAAACAAAACCCCCAAAACATTAGCATGCATAGAGTGCAGGGTGAGAGTAGAGAAAGGATTGAGGGAAGAAGGAGAGGCCTCCAGCCCACTCAGGCAGCCATCAACAGATGTCCCTTTTACGTGTCACACCTAGGTCTCAGCTTATTCAAATTCATTTTTGTGTTCACTGTGGAAAAGGATTTGATTTAATTTTTTTACCCTTGAAGGAACATTCATCTCTCTTAGAGTCATAGTTACCACTTGAGTGGCTTCTCCTTCCACTGAGGATGTTCTGGTTTTGGAGGCCTTGATATCCCACCGCAGGATCAGAGTGCTGGGTTATCAGGTATTTATGTACGTTCTGTCCAGTTGGCCAGTGAGAGTTCTTGACTGTGTAATTTTGAAGGGGGAAATCCCAAACATGCCCCCTCCCCATGAAGAGCAATGTTTTCTATTTGTTTTTGGTGTGGGGTTTGTTTTATCTTTTGAGTTGGAAGAAGCCCAGGCGTAGAACACATGTAGCTCAGGTGCCTGGAACCCCTGATCCTTCTGCCTCTATCTCCCGGTATTAAGATCCTGGTGAGCTGTCCTATGATTGTCTGCTCTTTTGTTTTAGTAGATCACCTCATAACAGGCTAAGAGAGTTCCTTTCTTTTACCAAATTAAAATTTTTTTCCTCAACATGTTTTTAATAGTATTTTTTTGAGCTTTTAACACTTGTTTATTTTTATTTTATATGGAATGGTGTTTTGCCTGAATGTATATCTGTGTGAGGGTGTCGAACCCCCAAAACAGGAGTTACAGACAGTTGTGAGTTGCCATGTGGGTAACTGGGAATTGAACCCGGGTCCTGTAGAAGAGCAGCAGGTGCACCGTAACCATGTATTACATTGATTGTGTGGGAGTTTTGCATCATATATCCCGACCATACCCATTTCCCAGTCCTCTCAGGTCCCCCTCCCCTCCTGCCACTCACCCTCAAAAAAAGAAAAAAAATCTCCTACAAATCTAATCTGTGTTACATGTTGCCCAGTGACCAGCCCCTGAAAGAAAACCGAGTTCTCTACCTCCCAAAGCCCCTCCAGAAGCTATCGATTCTGAAGAGCTACACTTCAGCGTGCTTTTTGTTGTTGTTGTTGAATAATTTACTTGCTGTTATTTTATGAGCATTGGTGTTTTGCCTGCATGTATGCATGCCTATGTGTGTGTGTGTGTGTGTGTGTGTGTGTGTGTATGGGGGGAGGAGCTAAATTGCTTGGAGCTGGCTTACAGATGGTTGTGTGTTACCACATGGGTGCTGGGAATTGAACTTGGGCCCTCTGGAATAGCAGCCAGTGCTCTTAACTGCTGAGCCATCTGTGCCATCTCTCCAGCCCCACATTTCTGCATTCTTACCACAGGTTTTAAGAGTTCTCTTTGCTGGCTTCCTGTCTAGGCTATTACCTTTTGGAGACAGGGTGTGTATTCTGGGGGGTGGAGTAGGGTCTTCATAGAAGCTTTTGTCCCTCTTTCTCTACTGCAGAAGTAGCTTCCTGGCCCTTTAAATTTAAGAAGTTTTAATCATGGGGATTTTGAATTTTCAAAAGCACTTTTAATTAGAAAGAGTTAAATGTATTGACTTTCAAATGCTCTTGCATTTATGGACTAAATCTACCCTGGTCCTGGTGGCTTATGGTGCCTACTCACCACTGAATCTGGTTTTTAAAGATGGTTGGGAGTTCAGAGTCCACACTCATGGCCAAACAAAGCCTTCCGACACAGCTCTTGTCTGGCTTTAATATTATCCCAGCTCATAAAATTTTACTTTTTCTGCTTTCTGGGCCAGTTTGTACAAGACTGAGGTGGTCTGTTCGTTACCGTTTGGAAGGGTTCACTCTTAGATCTGTCCCCATGTGCTCTGTGTGACAGATGGGAGGCTTCCCACTGCTTCAGCGGCTCTACCAGAAGGTCCCACTATCCCTTTTTAGATAGTTTCATAAATCATAATTTTCTAGTCATTCGCTCTTGTTGCCTTAAGTTGTCAAATACGTTAGCTTACCGTCCCGGTGAGTGTTTCTGTGTTACCCGTTAATTCTTGGCTATATCCGTGGCTGCATCTTTCTTTTCATTTGTCATTCCCCTTCTCCGAGTGATTTTATTTTCGCAGTGTCTGTACTGAGGTAGATTTATCTCTCCTGCTGGGTTTGGAAGGAAGTCTTTCCGGCTGCTTAACTTTTCTCTATTACTAATTTATGTTCTACTTTACAGAGCTCTTCTAACTTGAACTCTCCTCCTCCTCTCTGTTTTCTTGAACTTGAAAAATACCATTGTAGCTGGACGCTTGACCCCATCAATGCCCATCACCTCGGCTTCAGCCATTGTGGGAGGGGCTACAGGGCCCTTCTGATGTCATATTCAGTGATGCTCATGAGTCAGGATTTTCACGTCATTACATTATGCATATCTGAAGTCCACATGGGTCGAGCATGTAAACTAATGTATGCTAATGTATTTCTACATGTGTGGGACTTTTCATCTCTTCCTGTTACCAGCATCTAACCATTGCTGTCAAATCAGATATTGTCTTGGAAATTAATTCTTTGATGCTGAAGAGATGTATTTTAGGTTCTGGGACTTCAGCAGTCTCCGGAGAAGAATGTCGTCCCCTCGTTGGGTTGGGTAGCATTATGTCTGCTGGAGCTTGCCTCTTGGCAACATGGTCCAAACTTGTCCACTTCTGTGACATGTTTTTCTGTGATTTGGCTTGAGACCCAGCCTTGTGTGTGTGGCCTCTGATGTCAGGAGACCTGGTAGATGAGTAGGGTTTAATACGATTCCCAAGGGCTCAGGAGGAGGAGTAGCCATGGGACTCAGGAAGAAGTCTGAAAAGGTCTGATGCACAGAGAAGGTAGAAACAGTGGGCTGTGGTGTCAGGGACACACTTCAGGTGCTGGGGAGGAGGCTGTGATGCTGAAGGGCAACTGAAACAGTTGGCTGGCTGCATCATGAAGCTGAGAGGGCCTGAGCTTAGAGGGTAACATGAGTACTGTTAGGGGAAAGCCAGGGTATGGTTTAACCTCTGTAGAGAGGACCAGGGAGAAAAGGAGGAGTGTCCCAGGCCTGGAGGCCCAGGGGAAAGACCCTGTCTCACAGTCAGGAGAGAGTTATTATCTCCTGGGCTTCAGGGGAAGCACCTACAGGGAGAATGCCAGGTGCTTGGGCTTGGGTGGACCTGGGCTATAGGGCAGGGTCATATTTGTATAATGAGTTTTATAAGGCAAAGATGGTAGTGTGATTGGCCATGTATGTAGCAAAGATGTCCTCAACTGTATGAGGACCGTGAGAACAGAACTCTCACAGAGAGAAGTCAGGCCATTGGGGTTTGAAGAGAACATGGTTGACATAGCGCTGTCTAAAGGATTGGAGAGCCAGGTCGCACTGGAACCAGGGGTGATCAAGGTCATCAAGTTGTGGTGATAGAGGGACATTGGTATGGGGCCTGTCGATGGCTGTGTTCACAGGGCTGGCATGAGGGGTCAAGGAAAGAACCAGGGAATTAGGAGAGTCATCTGCCTGGCTATCAAAGCCCACACCAGTGACAGGAAGGTGACCGAGGAGGAAAGTGAGCCCAGGAATGGTGGTAGTCACCACTGGGAGGGAGGAGCGATGATATGGGACTTGGGAAGTAGAGCCTCAGGGTGATCCATGGTGACAGTGTGTTGTTGGCTCCTGTATGCCCCTTCCCTCTTGGCTGCAGAAGTGATTGAACAGCCCAGAACTTTTCTGAGAGTGCAGGGGAGATGGAGAGAGGCTTAAGCTAGGGTGCTGACAGGGCCGAGAAAACAGGATACATGCTACCTTTTAGAAAGGGCTCTCAAGCAGATAAGAGAGCACAGAGGAAGAGGAAAGGGGGAGATAAGTAATTTATTTGTTTGAGGACTCCCTCCCCCCCTTTAATATGGTTCCCAAGGGCTCAGGAGGAGGAGTAGCCATGGGACTCAGGAAGAAGTCTGAAAAGGTCCAATGCACAGAGGAGGTAGAAACAGTGGGCCGTGGTGTCAGGGACACACTGCAGGTGCTAGGGAGGAGGCTGTGACACTAAAGGGCGACTGAAACAGGAGTGTGTGGGTCCCACTCACTCCCTTATGACTTCCTTGTCACCCCAGCCATGGTCTCTAGATGCTTTAGGCCTGAGATTGCCTGCCAGACAAGCTGTGTTTGCATTTCCTCATCGGATCCCGGATCGTCTGAGAGGCAACCACACTCAGACCTGCAGAATGGGGGGTGCTGCTCGGCATTAACCTCCAGGCACACTCAGCTCTGGTCCAGAAGACAAGCAGGTGGTGCCTGGTGCTCAAACACAATGGGCTGGGGGTTGCTCTCTTTCACATGAGGCAGATACAGAAGACTTATGTAGAACCTGACAGAGACAGACCAAAGGCTGCTAAATTTGGCCCACGTGCAGGGGTGCAGTGACAGAGTAGTGTACCAAGTCATTATTAGTCCTGCTCCTGAGAACTAATGATGTTTCTCAAAGTCTGTGTCTTTCATTGGCATTAGGGAAAAATCATAGCAGAATGAACGCATCTTTGAAAAGAGCCGGCCTGCCCCAACTCTGCAGAGAGCTCAACACATGCAGTCCATCCAGGGAAATGCTTCTCAACCAGTACGTGGTGACCGAATTGGGGGTCACATATTTTATATCCTGCTTATCAGACATTTACGTTGTATTCATAAGGGCAAGATTACAAGTTCTGGAGTAGGAACAAAATAATTTTATGATGGGGAGTGTGTCTCCACAGCATGAGGCAGTGTATTAAAGGGTGTCAGCACTGGGAAGAACCACGGAGAACCTGCAGAAAATGCCATGGAAGGCAGGGTATGGGTAGGCTTGGGACAAACAAGGACAGTGTCCGTGGACAGGCAAACAAACCCAGCCAGGACCTTGCTTGAGTTTGTGTTGAGGGCTTGCCTGGAAAGCCAGACCACATGGGGGCCAGGGACTGCAAACACTGGGCTATATTGCCTACCTGGCTTCGTTGGGGCATTTGGGCGTGTGCCTAAGATCAAAACCATGGGGAAAACCCACTAAACCCTCCTACTGCTCACCGAAGCATCTCAAATCCACACAAGGGAGAAACTGATCGCACACCACTGGAGTTGTGGTTGACAAGTGGCCATTCTAGTCCTCACAAGCTGTTCCCACCCTAAGGCAATGGGATGGATTTGCCTGTCACTCTTTGAGAGAGAAGGCACCTGGCAGCTGCATCAAATCCTCACCGTGTGAGTGATTTCTGATCACATGAGAGTTAGCTATGGAGCCCTTGGAAAGCAAGACACGTAAGGCAACCACACTCAGAATCATTGAAAGCCTCACTAGAGCCAGTCAGCATCTCTGGAGAAGACTTGTCACCAGCACCGGGTGACGAGGGTATCGGAGACACTAGTTGTCAGCTCCAGCAGGCAGCACGCTTACATCAGACAGGATTTCACAGACCCAAAGAGCACCTCCCAAGCTCAGAGCGAATTTGTCTTTGCAGACTCGTGAACGTAAGAGATGACATACGGCATGAATCTGTTTTGCAGAATCAGAGCTCCAGGACTTAAAAAATGTCTCAGCCTGGAATCAGCCATATATTGTCAATGCAGATGAGTGTGTCAGAGTAAGTGGATAAGAATGTCAGCGTCGGGGAACTGGAAAAGGCAGTGGATGGCTAGACACAGGTGCTGTCACATGCCTAGGATGCTTGTGTGTGCCTCGTCACCTTAGCACCTTTCTCCACTCCTGCTGCCCCTTTGGGTGGAGGCTTAGCCAGCAAGGCGCTATCATGTTCACACTGACCTTTTGAAAGTCTTTCACAGTAGGATTATTTTCCCTTCAGAACCACCAATAAAGTCTTCCTTTTTCTTGGTATCTGAAAGATTGGTGCCAAAGATCCCCAAGGGTACCCAGGCCTGTGGGTGCTCAGTTTCAGCATATACAGTGGTGCAGTATTTATGGAGAGTCTATAGGCATCCTCCTACGAACTCTAAATCACCTCTAGATGACTGATCATTCTTAACACAGTGCAGGCATGATATGAATTGCTGTTATGTAGTATTCTTCAGGGGATAAAGTCTGTTTGCGGTTTGCACATGTCAGTACAGATGTACTAGCCAGCCTCGTAGGCCTAAGGTGTAATTGGCTCATGGGTCAGCCGTCACAACCCCCACCCCCTTTTTTTCTGAATGTTTTCAGAGAAGCTAGTTGAATTCAGAGAGGCAGAACTCTAGATGCAGAGGGCTTGCGGCACAGCTGAAAGCGAAAAGAAACCGAAGGGCAAATGGAATTTATCTGACCTTCCAACCAATTTCATTTGGCCTATTTGTCCTCCTAAAGTGGGGTGCACCCTTGTTCGTTTCTTCGAGAAACAGTATTCAAGAAGCTTACCAGGTACCCATCTCCACAGCATTTCCTGTGCTGCAGTTTTCCTTCCCACAGCCTTGGGCAGAGGAATATTACTGTAATCCTTACATGGAAAGGGAAATGAAGGCAAAGAGAAATGAAGGGCTTTGCCCAAAGTCCCTTTTCAATTAAGCAGAGCTAGTGTGAACAGTGAGCAGCCCGCCTTCAGAGTCAAGACCTCACTCAGCTGCTGAGTTAGGTCCTAATGGACTTTCTCTGTAGGCTATGCAAGGAGATAACTGGGGGGTGAATTCCTTGTTTCCTTTGTGTCCCCACCAACACCAGCCTTTCATTGGAAGCACACTAGACGTGCTCTCACTAGTAAGCCTCTGAGAATGCAGGTCCCTGTTTATATCTTAGGACAGACATGTTTTTGGTAGATGCCCTCTGAGCCCCTGGTGGCCGGGATGGCTTCTTGAGTCTCCCCCATCTTACTCTATTTGTTTTTATTGGGCGCCTCTCTGAAGTAGGGTCCCCCATACTTAGGTCTCTGCTCTGCTCTACTGGCTGCTCACGTCCATATTGAGACAATCCATGGGGGAATGGATGGGTGTACATGGAGACCTGTGGTAGCTGAATAAGATGAAAGCATCAGTCAGAGGAAGAGAGGGAGGCAGGGGCAGACCTGCCCAGCCTTGCTGTCAGCAAGGAGATACAGAAGGCTGGGCGGGTCTTCTTGGGTCTCCAGGGTGCAAGACACTACCTTGTGTCAGGGAGTCCCAGCTGGGGAGGGCGCAGCGGATGGACTGCTTTCTCTCATTTTCCTTTGAAGCAATTAGTTTAGTTGATCAGTGATCTGGAGGTTTTACTTTGAATATGAAAGCTCTGCCAAAGTTATTCATTAGCAAATATTCCAGAGACCACAGGTGTTAGCATGAAGAGGCTGGAGAGTAAGCCAGTGCCTCTCTTCCTTTGAGAGAGGAGAAACTGAGGCTGGTAAAAGATTCCAGGGGTTTCAATACCCTCCTCTGACCTCCAAGGGGATCAGCGTAGAAGAGTACATAGGCCAAACACCCATGTGTGAAATATAAAATGAACTAGATCTAATTAAAAAATTTTTCTCTATATGGGGCTAGAAGAGATGACTCAGCAGTTACGAGATAAGCACTTTCAAGAGGACCTACATCCTGGCTCACGGTGGTCTGTAACTTCAGTCCCGGGGATCCAACACCCTCTCTGAGCTCCATAGACACCTGGTGTATGCACATGGTATACAGACACACATGCAGGCAAAACATCCGACAACAAGGTTTTGTTTTGTTTGAAAAAAAAAAAAGGAAGTTTTCTGCTTCCTGAACCCTGAGGTGCCCATTTTGATAAAATAACCTACTATGGGTCATCACAGACACATGGTCACTGGGCTATCTTTCTATGCAAGCCGAGGCTGCCTCTCACGATGGGGATAAGGTAAAGGAAGCTGAGCTTGCTGTATGTTTGAGGCCCTCTTATGTATTAATCCAGGACTGAAGACTTAGGGTGGGCCAGAGCATCGTGTCCGTCTCTGAGGAGACTGCCACCTCCTTCTCTTCCTGTATCCTACCTTTAAAGGACACCACACCATGGGGGGTGGCTGGAGGAGGGGGCAGAGCTGCCTGGGTCTGTGGCAGCTAGTCACGAGAGCTGGCAGCCTCCCTGCATCTGCTGTGCCCGCTTCCTCTCTAGTCCCTGAAGCCACAGCCTCCAATATGACACAGGAGACAAGTCACCTTCAGTAACTGTGTGGACAGACCATGGACAATGTATACTAATGGGCGATCAGAGATGAGTAACAGACCATACCATCTGAATCTTTTTTTTTTTTTTTTTTTTTTTCTGTGCACAGTTGAGTGTCATTACATCTATTCATGCTCACGTGTTGTGGTCCCTACAACCATTTCGAAGCTGAAACTACGTGTTAAATACTCATTTCCCATCCTTCTTCCTTCCAGCCTCGACGCCAATATCCCATTTCCTGTCTGGGTGCTTCACTACTACGATGTTCTTAGCAGTGAACTCTCCCATGCGTACTAGCTTGTTTCACTTAGCCTGGTGTCCTCTAAGCTCATCCCCGTTGCATCCTGTGTCTGCATCTCCTTCCTTTCCGAGGCTGAACCATCTTCCACGGCACACCGGTACATTCCACAGTCACCTCCTCAGCCACAGACGGATGGACACTTGGGCTGTTCCCTTCTTGGCTGTAGCGATATTCTGTGAGCTTGGGTATGCACCTGTTGCCGACAGCTCTGGCTTTTGCTTCTATATAGGAGAGTCTTGGTTTTTAAAGTGAGAAGTTTGAAGATTCGTTCCTCTGGCTGTCTTTGCATAACTACTCTCCGGCGAGAGTTTCAGATGTTAAAGTTTAAGTCCTATAGAATCTTTCTTCTCCCCACCTTCTTTTGGTAACCTGACAGTCTCCTCCAACATGGCCTTCCTTCATGGAGTAGACCAAGCAGCACCCAGCACTAAGCCCCCGTTGCTCTGTGCTGTGCACAGCCATTTGTGCCCAGGGGCACAGGTACTCATGGCTATGAGCAAATCTGAGCCTGTGAATTTCTCAGCTAGGGCTTTCTGAGGGCAAGGCCACCATCACCCTGTTTCCTCTACACCCAGGGAAACAAAAGCAACCAGGGGCCTTTTGGAGACAGGAAAGTCTGAGCCAGTGTCCGATGCTGCCAGGATCACAGGCCACTGAAAACCTGCAGACATGTGAGGGGTGGGTTCTACAGTCATAGTAACATTTAAGTGAGGCACTAGTGTTAAAAACCTGGTATAAAACTCATGTACAATCTGAATATCGGCTTCTTAGGGGAGAGTTTGAGATCCCTGCTTCCTGTCATGAGATCCCTGCCCTTTGGGTTTGGGGCCATCTCTCCTAACTATGGAGACCAGATGTAGTTAGACCCTGGTCGTTAGCAGGCAACAAGGACACACAGTGTGATCCCATCCTTAGTAATGAGTCAGCTGCAGGGTAGATGTCCTATGGAAGGGTCATGAGTCCTAACAAACGGTGAGATGCTCGGACCTGGGGCCATTATGGGCAGGTCCACGCCTCCTGCAGCCTCCCTATCTCAAGATCACCTTCTTTGGAATAAGTCCCCTTTTCTTTCTCTTTCTTCTACAGTACTCCGGGGCATTTCGGGTTTAGCTTTGGTTAGAGGAGGGAATAGTGATGCAGTTCAAATAACCTATCTGTCATTCACAACACAGAGCTAAATAGAGGGGCACAGATATATGTTACAGGAGTCGAAGCATTTCAGCTTTTGTCTTCTAAACCATGAATTCTATTTATTTGTTCGCTTATCGGGACAGGGTGTCACGTAAGCCAGGATGGCTCTAAACTCACCATGTGGCAAAGGCTGTTCAATACTAATATGCCTGACTAGTCCATATTTTCACTGGTTTTTGGTTAGGGTTTTATATGAAGAGACACCATGACCATGGCAGCTTTTATAAAAGAAAACACTCGGGCTGGCTTACAGTTCAGAGGTTTCCCACTATTGTCATGGTGGGAAGCATGGCAGCACACTGGCAGACAGTGCTGGAGAGGTAGTTTCACATCCTGACCAGCAGACAGCAGGAAGGGGGAGACACTGAGCCAGACTTGAGCATCTGAGACCTCAAAGCCCACCCCCATGACACACTTCCTCCACTGAGGCCACTGCCTATGAGTTTATGGACACCATTTTCATTCAAACCATCACAGTGTTCACTGGGAAAGGGAACTGGGTGGTGAGGTGCTTTGTTTTATTTGCAGTGAAAGAACAAAATTGAAACCAATGACAAGCTGTCCAGAGAGTTAGCATCCATAATGCATGCTCTTGGGGAGACTGTTGCTGGCTTGGTCTCGTCAACCCCAACACTGTCACAAAAACAAGATGGTCTATATAGAACTGCAAAAGATACCTGCAGGGCTGTCCCCACCTGGGAGCCTCACTGTCCTCGGGCGCCCAACAGTTGTCTTCGCCGGGGGTGAAGCTTGACTTCCAAAGCTCCCCACAGCTTGCTGTGATTGGGAAGAGGTAGACCCTTTGAGAGGTGGGTCTGGATGTGGGTGCATACCCTCAAAGGGGCCCACAGAAGGCCAACCCCTTTGTCTCTGTTTGTTCTTTCTCCCTGTAGATGAATGGTTTTGCTCTATCATGTGTGCCCCCCATGATGCTCTGGCTCATCACAGGCAGCCAGGACTACCTAACTGTGTATGGTGACTTCTAGAACTGTCAGATCGAACAAACGTTTTCTCATCACAAGTTAACTGCCTGGGGTACTTTGTTACAGTGACAGAAGGCTGACAGTGTAAAGAAGGGTTCTGTTCAGTCAGGGTTATGTTTTGGTGAGCAGTCCCATTAGCAGGGTGGTCATAGGACGGAGTGAGATTGGCATGTGGCTGAAGGGCACAGTATGAGGAGGTACCAAAAGACTCCAGCACGAATGCAAGTAACAGCTAATGCACAAAACCCCATGAACAAAATACTGAAGTCTGCAGTTCAGCTCAGTGTGGCTGATTTCTCCTTTGTGTTTGGTTCCAGTGTTGTTCGATCTCTTCCCATCTAAAGCATTTGTTAAGGGTGTTTTGTGGTTGTCGTTGTTTGTTTTTTGTTTTTGCTTCCCTGACCTGACCTAAATCCTTTTTGCTTATTAGGCCAGCAGTTTCAGCATCGTTCTAGTTGGGTGTGTCAGGTCCTGATGGAAGTATTACAGGAGGGACATTGGTTGTTACCATGGCACCTGACCACATCTTCGCCTGCTTTCTGTTGCTAATAACAATAGTACAGAGTGGGTACATTATGTAGAAAAATATGTTTGCTTTGGCTCATGGTTCTCGGGGTCCAAAGTCAATGGCCTATACAAGTGATGCTTTCCCTGCTGGCAGGGTACCAAGCTGGCTCAGGCTGTCATAACATGACAGGAAAACAGGAAGAGTATCTTCATGTGTTGAGGTGTTTCTCCCTCTTCTTATAAAGCTGTCAAGATACAAGTCATGGGGCCTCCCCATATGAGCTTATCTAACTGTCGTCACCCCTGGAAGATGTCATCTCTAAGTATCAGGTTGGGTTTCCATCATCTTAAAGTTTCATGGTAGGGGCTAAATTCCAGCCCGGAGGAGGCAAACCATCCCAAAGCATCCACAACCCCTGGCTCACGTTCATCACTTCTCCGGTGATGCTTCTGTAGGTCGCTTGACTCCGGCGATTTTCATCAAGATTTCCGCAGCAAGATGTCTCTTTTTGCTTTCATAATTGTATTTTGTGTAATGTTACTTTGAAACTGTATGAAACGTAGCAGAAAGCTTGAGTTTCTTACTGACTTTCTCATATCTGTAGAGACTCATGGTTTCTTGTTTTAGAAGAAGCTCATTGGGATGCTTTGTGCCCAGGTTGTCAGTGGGTGCCCTTCTGTCTGGCCTCTGTATCCTCAAATATCTCTAGAGTTCTTTGGGTCTTTGCTTGCTTCCTGCCAATCTATGGCAACCACATGTTTTTCTGCCTTCCCGTCCCAGAAGCAGGCACTGCCCACAGAGCCCTGTTCTTTCCAGTAGGGTAATGGTATTCATGAGGGCCGAGGGTCGTATTCTTGGTGGCCCTGTAGCTTTGGAGTATTGTTTGCTCTGAGGGGTACGCTGGGGAGGTTGGGACTGTGCATCTGTGTCTACATACACCTCATGTATGACCCTTTGACAAAAATAGGCAAGTCTTATTTTTGTCTCACTGTTTGTGGGGTTTTAGCCCAGAGCCCTGCTGCTGTAGCCAAGCTGAGAGTGTACAGTGGGCCAAAACTATCAGCCAAGAAGCAGGACAGGGAAGGCACTGGCTTATACTCGTCCTTCAATGGCTTCCTCCCACTAGGCTCCACCTCCTTTAATGGTTCTTTCATCTCCCCAAAGCTGGCGACTGAGCTTTTACCACATGGGCCTTTTGGCGACACTTTTCCAAACCGCGGCACGCATGCATTTACTTCTCTATGTGCATTGCAAACAGTTTACAAGAACAGCTAATTCCAGCCCTAAAACCAAAGAATGCTCAAGAGTTCTGCCTCGCATGAACGACCTCGCCTAATGCTGGGAAATCTGGCTTTTATGGTTCCTGATGCACTGATACATTGGCTCACGCCCCTGTGGCTTACCCATCTGAAGTATTCATTGATTTTCATCCCCACGGTGGGTACTTGCTCATATTAGATGTCTAAAGTGGGCCGCTCTGCCTATAGATTCCCCAGGTTTTCCATTGCCTGTGGGAATGCCTTCTTCACTTGCTGAGTTACAGCAGTAGTGCTTTGCCCTGGGCTACCCCAGGCCTTCTCCTTGTGCCCTTCTTACACAAGCCACTCCTCTGTCCTCATGGCATTTGTTTGAAGACTTCAGAAGAGGAAGGGTCACATGTATTACTTTTAAAATCAAGTAGAAACAAAATGGAAGTGAACACACAAGGCATTAGGATCAGGAGTGAAGAACAATAATGAACTTCACCAGCCGCTAAGAATCTTTTAACTAGTAAGGTCTTTAGAGAGGAGATCTTCAAAATTAATGCTGCAGGCTGTTTGTGGCCATGAGCAGTATGAGCCCAGGCCAAGTGGGTAAGTCAGACTTCCTCATCAGAAACCAGGCTGTTTGTTTCAGCCGCTGAAGGGAAAGAAAATGAAGTCTACAAAATCAAAATTAATGTGGGTTTTTTTTTTTTTTCCCTGTGGATTTGCAGGAAGTTGGCCAGTTTAATTGCACTGTTTGGGTGTGTATGTGCTCAAGAACATACTTTTAAAGGACTGAGAAATCGTGCAGTGTCTTAACTCGAGTGGGACTGTAATTACCGCAATAACAGAATGTGGCTGTGTGTATATGTGACTGAAATGGGAAACAGTTTGTGAAATAGTGCTTTAAAAAAACCAACAAAATGTCCATTCTGTCCCTCTGTATTTCCTTAATTATAAATACCAGGTAGCCCGGTGTAGGCTAAATATAGGCCCGGTGGCAATCTCTATTTATAACGTTTTTAGGAGGAAGTCACCAGAGCAATTCAGAATTAATTTGGTGTGTAGGCTTTTACGGGCTCTAATTAGTTGTGTTTTTCTCAAGCAGACCAACTGGGATCAATAGCGTTATATAACTGAGCCCAGGGGACCATGACTGAGACATGGACTCTTCCAGAAAGCCAAGGCCTTTGGAAGATGTCAGCCCAAAGAAAGCCCAGGAGCTCCAGAAGCCAGCCTGCTGCAGCTGCAGGAAGGAGGGCTGGCGACGTCTGCGTCCAGCCAAGGGCAGGCTCCAAGAGCGATAAAGGGTTTTGCAGTCAGAAGCTACAAATGTACTCCCCATTCCTGTGGAGACCTTGAAGGGGGACATTCCCGGGGTTGCTTATCAGCTGTTCCCACGAGGCGAGGTTTAGCCCCTCCAGCCTGGGGAGGTGGGATGATGTTTTTCCTGGACTGTCCAGTCCAAACTATGCAACTCCCGGAAGAGCCAGCTTTCCAGCCCCAGGGCTGGTGGACCTTTGGAAGACTCCGTGTCGTCTGGGGTGGATGCTGGTGCTCAGCAGTGGTCCTGCTGCACATCAGACACAGATCCGTGACTGTCGATCCTCCCTCATTCCTTCAAGTAGACACTGTCTTGAAGAGTACAGGGCGAGCTCCAGCTGGCAGCCTACTGGGCTCTGTAAACACGAGAGTAAGCGCTCATGCTGAAAATAAAGACTCAAGACTCTGCTCCGACACTGCTCGGAGTCTGCTCAGATACTTTTCTCGGGATCTCCTTCAGATCCTCCCCTGTGTGGCTCTGCGCGTCCTCCATGCTCCCATCTGTGGGGGAGCACCTCTGCTCCCCGTGAATAAACTCCAGCCTCCTGGGTTACGAGGAGCTGTGCCTTCTAAATTGCACAGAGGCTAAGTCTGTCCAGGCCACCAACTGTCGGCCTGTCCCTCAACTCCACAGCACAATGGTTTCCAGCTTCACAGCTGTCCTGAGACAGGGACTGGCTGGCAGGCTATGCCCAGAAGGGAAGGAGCTGCCAGGCTTCCCTCTGGATGCACACTCTCCCTGGGCTATGAGAACTCCTCACCGGTATTGACCTGGTAGCATCTGGGGCTGGAATCCTGGAATTTACTCTGTTTACCATGTGTTTTTTGAGCTTCTGTGTACCAGAGATCTTGACAGGGACCGTCATTCCCTGCTGTTTTCAGCCAAAGGAAAAGAGTCATGATGGCCATAGGTAGCCAACTGAGTCTGGGACATCTGAGGAGGCTTCCTGGTGGCAACAATGGCTTTAGCGTAAGGTTAACAATCGCAGGAGCTAGTGGAGTCAGCAAGAGAAGAGAAGGACAGAGGCCAGTATGTGAAACAAGAGAGGTGGCCCTGCATCAGTGCCAGGCTGGGTAGAATGACAGTGTGGAGATATTAGAGAAAGTAAGGGGCCAGCACAGCACCTTGGGGCCTAGTCCCCGTCAAAGACTTGCCCCGTGGGATGACCGTGGACTATTTGAGAAGGTCGGGTGGTACCTCCCACCATACTAGAAGAGAGTAAGGCCAGATGGGGAGGCGGGTGCAAAGCAATGGCGGTAGCTCGGTTGTCTGAGAGTCATTGTCTGCTGACACATGTGTTGTGCCAAGCCTCAGGACAGAGATGCTGAGAGCGTGGCCCGGCTTCCCAACACCTCAGCCATGAGAATGCAGGGTACTCAGGACCCATCTAGGTGGAGGGAGAGGAGGCTCTAGAGGAGCCAGTGGCCCTCAGTTGTGTCCTGGGGATAGGGGTGGAAGAGGGCAACCTGCTAGCAGCCTCCTGGGGAAGGCTCAGCTTCTCCTGCTTCAGAACCCACAAGCCCCATCACCACCCAGGCCTCTGTAACCAGAACCTCTATCTGAGGTCAGACCCAACTCACAGCAGATTTACTGGAGCTATTTGCCTGTTTTGAAGCATATTACAGTGGGTAGCCATAGACCCAGGGCTTCTGAATTAGGGCAGGCAGCACAGGCCCCAACAGCCCATTTGATTTGACAGTTATGGGAAAATCAAAGGTTTGCTAGGCTTTGGTTACAAGCCCTGCATAAACACACACACACACACACACACACACACACACACACACACACACACACACGTATCCACACACCTGAATGTTTACGTATTTACATATACAAATTCCTACATATTCATATACATATGTAAAATACACTCATACATATATATATATACACACACATATATACACAGTCACAAACACATACATATCTATATACATACACACATTTTATAAATTGGCACATCTGAATATATATAATAAACATATATGCACATATGTATCTTAATACTAGTATATCTTACAGCAGAACAAACAGGTACTCATATAACTTGAACATCCATCCATCCACCCACACATGCATACAGAGGCATGGTGGAAAATATACCATTGAGCTTAATGCCTGGCCCCATACTTTGCCCTGGAAGCATTAAGCTGTGATATGGGACCCTGCGTGGACAACATCCTACTGAGAACAGAAGTCAGGTTTTTGGCGTCTCCGTGGCAGCTTCTGTTCTTTAATTGCACTGAGAGATAGAGGTTTGGCGCCTAAGAACCCCTAGCTATGTTATTTGCATGATACGTGGTCTTGAAGACATTACTTCCCTGTCCCATGCCTCAGTTCCCCTACCTATAAAATGACATTAGGGTTAACAGCTAGCTGCTTTGGTTGTGAATTCATCTGAACGTTTGAGCTTGCTGCCTGGGATGGGCGTGGTCACCTGATGCCAACCTAGGTAGGTGCAGTCAGTGCAAGCTGAGCTCCAGAGAAGGACAGAATGGTTGCTCCCAATTCCATGCTCTCTTTGTACCGCCCTTGTCTGACCTGTATACCTACATTACCTAACGTTCTGAAATGTCTAATGGTACCTCCTGGCAGGGAGAATTAAACTGCATTTGACTCCTCTCTCTGTGAGTTTTTGATCTCATTTCTTCCAGTGTCTGGTTGAGATCATTTAGCAAGGCCTTTAATGATGTTTTAATGACATTACCAATTTTATCAACTAATGTATATAGTTACATATTGATGTTGAGTAGCGAAACATGAGCATTTGATATTCAGCGAATTGTTGTATTGGATAGTTCTCTGAGAGACTGATTCTAATGAACACATCGAGAAAATACCATGGGCAGGAAAGGAGAAAAGAGCATATTGGATTTTTTTTTTTTTTTTTTTTTTTTTTTTTTTTATGTAAAGATTTAAGGAACAGTGCCTTCCGCTGCTGCAGGCAGCTTTGCTGATGAAAAGCAGACGGGGTCCTTGGAAGGCTGTAGGTCTGCTGAAGCTGGTTTCTCCTGTCCCCGACAAAGGGGAAGGGAGAGGAGCTGCCCTCAGCCTGTGCGTGGACGCGTTTGAAGCATCCAGTACATCTCTGTAAGGACAGACTGTTCAGAGACCGGCTTGAGAGGTGGTGTGCAGAGTTGTGCCCACTGACCATAGCGGCAGAGTCAGTGTCTGGCATAAACTGTCCCAGCCCATGGCCCAGAGACAGCCCACTGAGAGACAGACCACTGAGGAGCTAAGTTAATGTGAATTTGAGTGTCAAACAAGGATGTTTCTGGGCTGGGCATATATCTCAGTGGGACATACTTAGCTTATGTGAGGTTCATTGTTTAGTCCCCAGCACCCATTTTCTTCCAGAAAAAGCTTTGTGCTTCCTGCCTCTTCTGTCTGTAGGAGCCCTTCATTATCTGAGGGGTCACCGTTTATAGTTGTAGTTAACCCACAATCCACCATAGCCTAAAGACATTAAATTTAAAAACTGGAAATCAGTTTATACATTTCATTTATAACTTACACTCAAACAGATAAGGTTATGTGTAGTATATTATATAGTAGATATAGCTATATTTATTGTGGTTCTATTTTGTTATTAAACTCTGTGCTTAATTTTATTAATTATTTTTGTAATTTTTGTAATACTAATTAATTAATTAGTATTGTGAGTATGTATGTATAGGGAAAATCATAATTACTTTTGGAGTTTGGTGCAATTAGTAGCTTCAAGTAGCCACCCATGTTCTCAGGTAGAAAATTCCTATGTTCTTACACTGTCATTTTGACCCTGAAGATATGACAAATGGATGACAGTCATCTTAGGTCTTAGTGGTATGCGTAGATATGTCCTTTATTGTCGCTGCCTTTGCTTGTCTTGAGGCAGAGTGGTGGTGTTGCTAATTCAGAAATTTGGAGTCCCCCCTTCCCATATAACACTGGGGCCTCAGTCTCCTCATACAATGGCCTCATCTAATAAATGGGAAGACTGAGAGTCCAAGGGAATCAGAGTCACAGAGCAGTGAATCCCTCTGACTAACCTGTGTCAGGATCAGAATACATTCCGGTATCATCTTGTTGAACTAAGAGAGTGCATCCCTGAGAGAGACCCTGTCCAAGCCTGGACCTGCCACCCTGGTATCCTGCCTTCTCTCCTCATGACAACCTGAGATGAAGCCAGAAAGAGTTTTCAAGCTCAGGAACTGCAACCCGAGTCAGTGCTGCAGGGACAGGTCAGGTGAGAATCCAAGAAGAGCTGAGACAGCAAAGGAGAAACAACAGGAAGTGGCTACATAAGCAAACAAGTGTGATCTGTCCAGTGATGCTAGAAGTGGGACCGGGGAATGTACCCAAAGGAAGTGAAGCAGGGACTTGGGCAAATATTGGCACACCCCGTTCATAGTGGTGACATTCACAATAGCCAAATGAAGAGGTAACCCATGTCCATCAGCATATAGATAGATATATCCACACAATGCAATGTTCTTGGCCATCAAAGATACATCATACAACATGGATAACCTTGAAGTCATGATGCTAATCAAAACGAGGCAGGCACAAAAGGACAGATGCTACGTGGCTTCACTAAAGTGGTCAGAGCCTCAGTGTGTTGGCAGCCAGCTTTTCAGGGGCACGAGGATGCCTTGGCTGGTGCTCCCTTCTCATCTGCAGTGGAACTCAACCCTTCTGCTGAGTTATACAAGTGTCTGAACAGGTGCAGTGTTGGGCACTGCTGATCCCTAAGGCCGTTTGCCTAGTTAGTGTTATGGGGACCAGTTGTTCCCTTCCTTCTTCCAAGAGAACAGCTCATCAGTAGAGACCATTTCTAAGGCCATTTCTAAGGATGTTCGCAGTGGCCTAGAGACAAAGAGACAGAGTGACCTTGGGACTTGTTTCAAGGGACGGGATGGCTCCTTTGGCTTGGTCCAGCTACTTGGAGACCAGTAGTTTCCTGAATGGCCTCCAGGATCTCTGTTCAGTGGCTGGTGGCTCAGTGTAGGGTCTATTTCTTTGCCAGCAAATTTCATTCACCTGTTTACCTATTCCCCTAAGAGGGAACTGGCTTAAGTACATAGACTTACAAGACCAACAGTTATGTGACACTCAGCAGGGATAGCGACTGCTTGTGAGCAAACTTACTAAGTGCTGCCATCTAGTAAGTCTCTGGTAGCCACAGGCCCACCCTGCTCTAGCAGACCTTTGGATCAGTAGTTTGAAGACATGAACAATGAGAGTTCCCTGCAAGAAGAGAAGTACCTATGTGCAAGACAGGAGCGGCGAAGTTTGTCATGGCCAAAAAACGATGCCTTGAAGCAGAAAATGAGTGGAGAATTAGAATTGTGGATAATGGTGACAATACTTACGGCCTTCTGGGAGCCCTGCTAGCCCCTCATGTACATAGGTATCCCCTTCAGATCTGGAAGCAATTGGTCCTGCAAACTGGTACTTGGAGTCTCATGAGATGAAAACCCGAAGAGGATAGATGCAGGTTTTCCAACAGGAAGGGGTTAAGATCTGTGCACAGAGTTGTCCCAATCCATAGCATCCCAGACCTGAAGGGAGAATGGAGGGACCTTGAAGAGGAGTCAGAGGGTCACCTCTAGCACCCAGTAAGGGCTACCCTTTGTTAGCACTACCCGAGCGTCCTGGCACCAAGAAGGTGACATTTGACTGTCACAATGCTTCAAGTTCTTTGTGTGTAAGAACAGACTATGTCAGAACAAATTTAAGTGGAGGGGCTTTGTTTATTGTTTTCCCCATTGATTAATTTATTTACTCACTTTTCATCCCATTCACAGCCCCCTCTTAGTCCCTTTCTCACGCAGCCCTTCTCACACCCCCCTCCCCTTCTCTGACAAGGGGGGACCCCCCTTATCATTCCACTGCAGGACTAGGCAAAACCTCTCCCACTGAGGCCAGACAAGGTGGCCGAGTCAGGGAAAAGGATCCACAGGCAGGCAGCAGAGTCAGGGACAGCCCCTGCTCCAGTTGTTGGGGGACCTGCATTAAGACCAATCTGCATATCTGCCACATACATGTGTGGGGGTTTAGGTCCAGCCCATGTATGCTTTTTGGTTGGTGGTTCAGTCTCTGGGAGCCCCCATGGGTCCAGATTAGTTGATTCTGTTGGTCTTCTTGTGGAGTCCCTATGAGGGGCTTTATTTTAACAACAGAAGGCTGTCTCCTGAAAGCCAGGTCAGGAAGCAGTGGCTCTGGGAGGCTGGCTAGCAAAGACATCTAAGGACAGCAAAGAACCCAGCAGAACCTCATGTGTACACGTTCCCATCTTATACAGAGATGTGAAAATGACCAATCTTAGCATCTAAATACCCCCCAGGTCTCTCCTCAGCACCGTCATCTCTATTGGGCATCTACATGTTACAGCCAACAGTGGTTGTGAGGTTGGGTTAATGGGCAGTGTTTTCTGTTAGGTAAACTTTAGTCCCTGTTAAATTCAAGAGGAATCAATAAGGCAAAAAAGTCCAAGGGTAAGCAGTTTTTATATCCATTTAACTCACAAGGGCTGGAGATGAATAGGGATGGAGGCATCCATACTCACAGTCACACACACACACACACACACACACACACACACACACACACGTATATATGTGTATATGATATATACAGATGGATGTACTATAGTATATATTGTATGTACTTATAAACCATGTGTGTGTGTAGACATACATAGATGTGCCCACTGTATTTTTCCCTAAACATGCATACATACCTGTGATAAGGTTTCGTTTGTAAGTCAGGCATGGTAGGAGATGAACAACTAGTGAATAGAGCAATGATATGACATGGATTACATATCGCGGCGTTTTCCATGACATGTTTTCCACCTAAGCTGACTACACATAACTCTGAAATTGAAAGCAGGAGTGGGTCCAGAGGTGGCCCACTTACTCCTCCGTCCCTCTGGAGTCAGCCACTCAGGTGGCTGAGAGGTGTCTGTGTAACTTCATTCCACCTGCATGTTCCAGCTCTGCTCTTGAGGCCACTGGCTAACCAGTGATGTAATGCAGCAAGTGACAGCTAGGACACCGGCCTCTGAAAGCAATGTTGTCCTCACACTCAAGAGTTATTAGACACCGGGCAAGTCCACATGACTGGGAGGGCATGAGTATCAACCTTCCTTGAAGATGGGACAATCAGGCCTCAGGACCCCTTTCAATGTAATGGAAACTTGGGACACCACAGGGGGCTGTGTGTTCTCATTCAACCTCTTACATACAGTCCCTGGGCAGATGGAGCTGTGTGTTTTCTTTGGCTTCCTCCATGAACTTGAGAGGGCAGGCCCATTCTTAGAGGCTTTGGTTTACTCGTGGTATGGAGAGGAAGGGGGATGTTTATAATGGATGTTTTGATGTAGACCTGACTTGACATTAACTTCGCTATCTCAGTGATACTGGACCCAAAATAAACTCTAACTCGTGTCCAAAAATCTTGGCCACAATAGTATAAACTTAGACAATATTAACCAGTGAGATGTGTATGCTTTCTCAGAAACATTACCTTGGGTTGTTTATCTGAAAAGAACTATCCAAACCATCCTTCCGGTTCCCAAACACTGACTGCCAGAGGCACAGGTGGTGGTGGGGTGTCTTCTCTGGAAGCTGAGTTGTGGGAAGGAGGCTTTTGAAATGTCTTTGAGGCATTTTAGAAAGTGGTAACCTGCTTTTTGTTTTGCAGATTGGAAACCTGGACGATTACTATCATTTTTACCACAGCAAGACCTTCAAGAGATCGACCTTGAGTAGCAGGGGCCCCCACACCTTCCTCAGAATGGACCCACAGGTACACACCTCCAGGCACGATTACTTCCCATGGACTTGAGCATCTAGCTCTGCCCTCCTCAAAGTGGACCATAATGGGTTTCTAGTCTCAAAGATTAATTTCTGTATTTACATTGAATAAAAGGCAGCAGAGATAGAGCAACATGCCAGATCTATTAAATGCTTTCAATTTTTGTATCTTTATCAGACTTGACTTTAGCTGGAATTTATCAATATTTTAAAAATCAGTAAGGCTTGGGGGATTGTAGGTCAGTAGTAGAGCCCTTGCCAAGCATGTACAAGACCTTGGGTTCACTCCCAGTACTATAAAAGATTATTTATTTTTAAAAATAAAAAAATGCAACTGTTAATATATCATTAATCTTATTAATTAATGTTATTAATATATATTATTAATTAACAACAATATTATTTATACATTAATATATTTATAGATAGTATTAATATCTATACTATATTTATGTATATATGATTCTTAACAATGAACTAAACCCTTAAAGCAAATATTTAATAATAAAATTAATAATCAGGCAGAGAGAAAATTTCCTGGTTATTATAATATGTATCTTAATTGTTGCCATTGGAGCAGTAAGTATGACTCTTTTTTTAAGATGTTCATGTGATATCTTTCAGATTTAAGTAAGTTAGTTTGAAGTTTTCATGTAACCCATGTTGACTGAGTCAGTAACTTATATGTCCTTTCTACCTGTATTTGAAATTAATGTTAGCAAATTTCGGTCAGCAGCACTAGGTAAGATCACAACTGCATACCAGGCTGGTGGGTCTTTCACAGGTTCACAGGCTCATTTTCACTAGATACTTTTTCAACTCCTGCTGTGTGGTTTATTCTGCCTCCAGCAAGGGCAGTGAAGCTGGCAACTGGGCTGTCCAAAACTGAAGCACAAATTTGGTGACAGCTCGAGCAGTAAGGGAAAAGGACATGCATGTGAGAAACAGTGCTAACTACACGGAGGTGTGGCCGTTGATAGGCCACTGTGTTTGTAAACATGGTAGTCATCTCATATTAAGAGCAATGCTTGAAATGCTAGTCTGAACTCACCATCTGTCTGGCACACAAAAATTATTTCGGTCATTTCCAGAGAATGTTTACAATAGTTTCCGTGGAAGAATGGGATTTTGATGTTGCCACAAACCACACCATTGACCATCATGGCTTCACTGTGTTGACAGTGCTGGGGGAAGGGAGAGAAACAGTCTATCCCTGGACACAGTGATGAATTACTGGGCCAACACTCTATGGTCATGCAGCTTTGAGTATAGTTGAAGTAGCCCCGACTCATGTAAGTAGGGCATGGAAGGCAGAGATCCTGAATGTATTTGTGAGTTCATTTTATAGGTTGGTGGGTGAAAGGACGGACAGACGGATGAATGGATGGATGAATGTATGAATGGACAGACAGACGGATGGATGGATGGACAGGCTAATGAAGGGGTGGATGAGTAGATGAACGTTACACAGGCAAAGAGGTGGGTGAGTTAGTGAGGGTGTGAGTAAAGGTACTTCTGATGGAGGCATAGATGGGTGGATGGATACATGATTGATGGATGCTTGGCTGGATGAATAGGTGGATTAGTGGGTGGATAGATGAACAGATGGACAAACAGAAGAATGGATGAATAAAGACAAGGATACAGGTAAAGGACATTCCACTAATTCTGTGATTCCTGCGCCAAGGAAAGGAATCTAATAACAGATTTTTATGTGTCTGGGCATTTTAAAGCATGCCATCTCGCCTAATTACATGGGGCTATAATTGTGTCTACAGTACAGAACGTGAAGAAATGCTTTTCAGAGGCACGAGGCATTCCCTTCTCTCAGGAAGCCAAGCCATAGCTGCTCACACTTCCAGAATGGGAGTAATTTATAGAGTGAGCAGGAGGCCGGTGCACAGCCGGAAGTGGAAGAGCTGTGGTGGGTTTTGTGAGTTGAAAGAGAGCCATTGCCTGTGTTAGGAGAAAGGCTAAGCTAAGAAAGGAGTTAGCACCACACTACCCTGCCACAGTCTCCCTCTGAGAGAGTAGTTGATATGTCCTGTAAAGACAGCATGCTTTCTCTTTTCCTCAAATCTCCAGCATCTTCAAATTCTTATGTCTCAGGGAGTTAAATAGTGGGGGCAAGTATTTGTATGGAGAATGCTCTGGCGTGGGGGGCTCTTTGCTAAGAGACTTGGCCCCCAATCCCTTTCAAGAAAGCTTCCACGAATTAAAACTGCTTTTTGATATTCAGACAAATTTAGAGTCGAAATAGGAGACATACAGAGAATACTTTGTCTTCTGTTTCAAACCTTTGTGGTGTTTTGTTTCTGTTCTAGGTCCTGGGGCATGAACCTAGCGCCTCCTAAATAATAAGCAAGTGATCTACCACTGAGCTATGTTCTCAGCCCCCTTTTGTATTTTTTTATTAGGAAACAAAGTCTATAGATAACTTTTGATCTTTCTGACCCAGCCTTTTGAGTAGCTGAGATTACAGACCAGACCCACCAGCCCTGAAAGCTTTAAACCTTCCTAAGGTACTTAGCTGGACTTGTGAACCATACGAGTGTGGGATGCACAGCCGCTCAGTAGTTCTCGTATTGGTGAGGCCCAGGTGTTGCTGGGGCAGAAGGCTCATGCCTGGGCCATTGCAGGCAGGGTGGCAGGGATATATTCCAAGAGGTTCCCATGGCTGGGTACCCTCGTCCTACCTGTGTGCGACAGCTGAGCTGGTCCATTGATTCATGTTGGGTGTGTTGAAAGGACTGTGTTCCATTTGGGTCTCCCTGCAGTATTCCCCAGGGATTAGTTGTATCATTTTATTTGTGACAGGATCTCCTTCTATATCACAGGCTGGCCCCAAAGCCACCTTATAGCCCATGGTGACTTGGAATTTATGGCAAGCCTCCTGCCTCAGCTTCCCAAATGCTGGTGTTCCAGTTGTGAGCCACCATACCCTGCAGCTGTATCCTGAAGTAAGCAGATGGAAGAACAGATTTCCTCGGGCAAGGCTCTGGCAGTTAGCCTTTTCCAAATAAAAACTCATTTTACCGAGATTCTTAGTTCCTGGCAGGACTGCCATCAAAGCGCCTTGCCAGTAAAAAAACTAAAGAGGAAAAAGGTGAAAAGCCCGCCGGTCCCAGCCCTGCCTGAAACATGCCAGTGATTGGCAGATTGTCTCCCTCAGTTCTAAATAAAGCTTCAACCCCAGGGAAAGCATAGAGACCAATTAGGAATTCTGAACTGCAAATGAAACACCTTGTTTACATAGTCTAGTTTCAAGGCAAGCCAAATGAATCTGCTGTCTGTCTGATGCATTTTTTACTTTACCTGGTCACTACCAGTTTGACTGAGTTGGCTGTCTCACAGAATTGTTTAGTATTGTCCCTTCTTGGAACCAGTTTCTTCCATTAGCCTTTTATGATACCCTTACACTTGGGAGGAAAGGTCTATGATTAATATTATTAACAAAAGGAAAAGATGATCTGATGCTATTCAGGGACGTTTGGAATGTAGTTAGCCATGTGCTGGAATGACCAAACAGGAAATGAATGTTATAGGGCTTTAGGATAAAATCCAATCGAATGCAGATGGTATTTTATTTTAATTACCTTCGGTTTCTGTTGTATCCATGGAGTCTGATGAGCAATGGGATTTACAGTTCACCCCAACATTGTATAAATGGATGAAGTGTACATTTGTTTAAACAGAACACGGGGGGGGCAGCGAAGGAGGGATGCTTGTCTTTATCTACACACAGACACATACACCCGTGTCACCCCTGCGAGGCAGCTCCCTACGCTCATCTCTACCAGCTTCTCTATCGGCGTCTCTATCTTCGCATTCCTTTACACATAAAATACATATTATTTTATGTACACGGTTGTTTGGCCTGCATGTATGTCTACGCCACATGCATGCAGTTCCTGTGGAAGCTAGAAGAGATCACGGGATCCCCTGAAACTGGAGTTGTTAGCCAGCATACAGGTGCTAGGAACTGAACTCAGGTCCTCTGGAAGAGCACTCAGTGCCCTTAACTGCTGAGCTGTTCCCTTCTGTACGTTAATTAACCTTTGCTTTATTTCCTCCTGAAGGGGCCATCTTGTTTTGCTTTACTGATCAGCCCTATCACGGTGGGGGTGGGGACAACCTCTGTGTTCCCAGTATGAGGTATTGGTCACTGGTTTTCTCTAAAGACTGTCATTGAAGCAAAATGAAACCATTTGTTTTTTAACTTGTTCTTCTGCTAAACATTTGTAGAAGGGCAGATGTTACGGAAGCTTCAGCCAATAGCTGAAAAGGCTCACAAATTTTTAAAAAATTACTTGTTCTGACTCTGTTCCAAACTGGCTTATAGTTTAGATGCTGCTGCCTGTGTCTTCCAAGCCTTACATTTTAGCTACATGACTCTAGTTGAGCCCTTTTCTTTCCTTTGGTTCTCAGCCAGTTGGATGATGAAAATGGAAAGATGGTGATGTGATTGGAGAAAATTTCAGTGCCTGCTTCTAGGCTGTGGGGACCTTCTAGTTGGTGCCTCCTGTTGGGACTTTGATGCTTCCCAGTTGCAGCGTGATTTTGGGGGTCTGCAGTGGGCATTCTGCATAGCACAATGGGACTTTGCCCTAGAGTTTAATCAGGGCTCGGGTTTCTTTCCAGCGGTGATGCAACATTTAAACAGATCTTTCCATTAACCACAGATGGAATTGTATCTGACAGTTTGTGTGTGAGAGCCGTTCGAATAACAAACAGAGAGTTCCTGGCAGACAGCAGCACACAGTGAGTGACCACAGTGGTCTCCGGGGCCAATGGACTATGCAATGGGCAGGCTGCTCCTGCCCAGGATCATCTGCCCATATGGGTGGGGATAACGTTCCATCACTCTGACTGGGTGTCACAGACCACCACTCCTCCCAAGCAGTACTGAAGACCAACCGCCACGAGCTGGTGGCTGTCTCTCCCCATTTCAGAACAGCACAACTGATTTTAGGTGCAATGGCAAAAGGGTTTGAGTTTTAAAATGCACCAATTTTAAATGCTCAAAAGACAATATTTTTATAATTTTACCTGCATATTTGGCACTTCTTAGTGACATCAAAGGCCTTACGGCCTCAAAGAAGAGGTACTCATTTGGGTTCTCAGGCTTGAGTTGGCAGCTGCCCTCTCCCCCACTCACTTCTTTGGTCAGGGACATCCTTCTTCCTGTATTGTCAAGTCTGAATCCTGATTACAGCAATGTCCTCCAGGCTGCCCTCCGGTGAGCCTCCATGTTGCCTCTGACCCCCAGCTAACCCCTCCACTCCCAAGGGATCCTCTGAAGCCCCCTGTTGCCACTGTCCCAAGTGGGCTGTACTCCCACCTCTTGGCTTCCTGTGGCCCCTTGAGCCCAACAACACCAGCCTTTGTAGTCCCCCCATGATGTCATACTTCATTCCTCTTGAGCCTTTGCACAGGTCGCTCCCTATCTTTCCCTGTCTCTTTCTGATCTCAACTATTCCCACTACCAGGAAGCCTGGGGGCATGGTCTTGCTCTTCTTATAAGCTGTGGATTTGTGTTCTAGATTTGGCCTGGGATGGGTGCACATCGCAGTATTTGATAGCAACCAATCAGGACTAGTTGTTTGCTTAGGATCTGTTTGGTGTCAGAAACAGAAGATGCTTAGGGCATCTCTGAGTTCTAGAATGGGCTAGGGAGTAGCACATCCAGTGTGCTACACCTAACAGAACCAGTGGAGAAGATTGGGAAGGCAAACCAACCAGATTGATGAATTCTCTTGGGGAGAGGATCCTGGTCACTGAAATACAGTTCCTTGCCAACACAATACGAAGCTGTTGAGAGCCAAGGCTGCATCTAGTTTTTCTTTCTTTCTTTTTCTTTTTTTTTAATCCCTTTACAAGCCTAGCAGTCACCCAGTAAAAGCTAACAGATGCCAAATAAATGTTTATTGAAATGTCTCTCAGTTTTCACAGACCAGGCCCGTGCATCGGGCGCACAATGGCTACCTAACTTCATTCGCATATCAACAGCTTTCTATCTAAATGTTTTAGATATAAATTGTGGTTCACCCCAGTTCGGTGGTTGTTAACCCCCACAGGAGAACCGGAGAATGTTGCTGAAACCAAAATGACAGACTAGGGGAGTGTGAGCCAGTGTCTGCTAGAGTTGTTGTGACAAAGGGTCACAGACTGACCGGGTGGCTTGCATAACAGGTGCCTACCTACATCTCACAATTGCAGAGGTCAGGAGGTGAAGGGGAACATTTTGGCCGTGTGTTTTTATGAGGTCTTTTGCACATGACTGTGTTCTGGCTGTGTCCTCACATGGACTCCCTCTGCACATCTGTGTGCTAATCTCATATGAGGACATTAGTAATAATGGATGAAGGCCTACCCTAATGACCTTACTTTAACTCAACTTGTCTCTTTAAAGACTGTCTCCAGAGGTTTGGGTGTGGCTCAGTGGCAGAACACTTGCCTAACATGTGTGAGGCTGTAGGCGTGAGCTCTCACAGTCTCATTCTGAGACATCAGGGGTTAGGATTTTAACATAAAGTAGAGCAGTGGTTCTCAACCAGAGAGGGTCAAATGACCCTTGCACAGAGGTCACCCAAGACCATCAGAAAACACAGATATTTGTGTTATGATTCATAGCAGTAGCAAAATTACAGTTATGAATTAAAATCAAAAATAATTTTTACGGTTGGGGAGTCACTACAACATGAGGAACTGTATTAAAGGGTTGCAGCACTAGGAAGGTTGAAAACCACTGATCTAGAGGGAGACACAATTCAGCCATAACAATCAACCCAACTGGGCTGTGGCTGTAGCCTCTGGTTTCAGTGACTAAGCCAGTAACTGTCTGTGTCCTTCGGCAAAGTGAGAAGTAACTTGGGATGGATGGACAGCTTCAATTGCCCAAAGTACCCACAAACATACTGCTCATATGGCTAGAATCTTCTACACTGAATTCAAGGAACGACTTCTATAGTGTTTTTCTGTGGCTGAAGGTGAGGCGCTGTGTGTGTGTGTGTGTGTGTGTGTGTGTGTGTGTGTGTGTGTGTGTGTGTGGAGTTGCTTCCCTGTTTCCTTGGTGACGTGAGAGGGTGAGGATGGTAGGATTCTAGGCTGAGTAAGAAAACATTTCATGTCCTGGGTTTCCTAACTTTTCCCCACCGTCTACTGCCATGGCTTTTCTGTTGTGGGTGTACAATCGGCATAGCAACCTGGCGCATAGCAACCTGGCATCCCCTCAGAGCAAACCCCAGGCAGAGGCAGTGTATCGCTACAGGTGGGCTCAGGCATCCTGCTAAGGCCAGATCAAATGTAGGCAGTAACCTATGGCAACAATTCCCCTGTCCTCTAAGGAGGTGACAGCTGTCACTCCCATGCCTTGCACACGCTTAGAAAACCCTTTAACCCCCATATTTTCACCTGCAACTCTTTGATTTAATCCGTGAGTTGTATTTCCTTGATCTGACATAGCATATTGTTCTTAAACTGTCAAAGTGACCAGAGAACATTTTTTTTTTTTCTTTAGAGACAAAAGGAGAAGGGCAGAGGAGAAAGAGCCAAGAGATAAGAAAAAGCTAGAGGTGGTGGCACATCTGTCTTCTCAGGATATTCCAACACTGAGGGGACCAGGTAGGGACATGTAGATGGGAGCCATCCTACAGGGAACACCAACGCCTTAGAGAACCATCAGACTCCAGTTAACAAGGGGGCCTTTAGTCTACTGGGAAATGCGGTTAGCATCTGAGAACAAGAAATCGAATAGGGGTGCAAACCAAGCACAGTGTCTTAATATTTAAATTTTCTTTTTCGGTAAAAATGTATGCTTTCCCCTTTATGTCTTAGTGATGTATATGGCAGAAGAGGATGGAAAGGATGGCTGTCTCTTCAGGGTTTGCTCCATGATCCTAATCACAGTGGGAATGAGACCCCTTTGACAAACTGGTCAAGGTTGTGGAGAGCAAAAGGTCAAGCCCCTTTCTGAAGCATTTCCGTGAGGTTCTCAGAAGTCTCCTTCTATTACATTAGGGACAAGAGCCCAACTTCACGTCCCCTCGGGTTGTGTAACCATTGGTGAGCACTGCCCTCTTCTAACTCTCTATGTAGCCACTTGTTGAGCCCTTCAGCCGGTTGGATGTTGGTATTGGGAGTAATTAGTATTGATGGAGACTACTCATGACCGTACTGGCCAAGCCCCACACATAGTTATGGTTTGGAAACTAAAGCCCCGGCAGGGTGTCAGACTGTCTACCCGGGCTTCTTTCCTTCTGCTGTTCCCCTTTGCCTGAGGGCTTGGGGATTTGTTGGTTCTTAGACCCTGGGGACATAGCCTCTGACTTCCTCTGCTGATTTATGTGGTGTGTAATCAGACTACCTTACCATACTGAAGTCCCTCTTGTCTTTTTACATTTACAGAGTAGAGCATACTTCTCTTTAAAGCCAAAAGGTACAGGGAGGAGAGATGCTGGGAGCTAGCTCCTCTTCACTGGGCACAGCTGTGTACGGAGCACAGAATCCATTTAGGATTCAACAGAGACCGTCCTCTGTTAAAAAGTTCACCAGCTTGGCTCTAATCCACCCCCTCCCTGATATGCTGTGTAGTAGTCTTTAGTACAAAGAACTCTGGGAATGTCTTTTGTCACCTTAGCTCTATCCACACCATGGATAGACCCTAGGCTCCCTTAGAGAAAGGGGACTCCCAAAGGAAGCTTGCTGGGGTTTCTCAGGACCTAGTAAACCCCTTATGGGCAGGAAAGGGCTCAACAGCAAAGCAGGCAGAGCTTTACGCTGTCATTGTCAATGCCATCACATGAGAGGATTTTTCTAAACAGCCCTTTGTTGCTTAAGACACCGAGGACCAGTGTGTCAACTACTAGGCTTCTGGTCTGGCAGTGTGCCTCTGGCTCACAGATGAGGAAACAGCTTAAAGCTGCCTCTGGGACTACGTGACCAGGGAGGAGGCAGCATCAACAACTCTTGACACCTGCAGGGTGTTTACTGCTGTCCCTTCAGGGTCTCCCACCCTCCCCACCCTGCCCTCTGCCTCTGGGTCTCTGCTTTGTTTTCACAGACTCCCCTGACTGTGTCTAAATTTTATCTCATCTTACACAGGAGGGGAGTCTGAGAGGCTGGGCTTTAACTTGACTTCTAAAACAAAGTTAGACACATGCTGCAAAGCAGAGCCCAGAGCTGGGGCGAGGCTCTGGGCTGGATCCTAGGCCATGTGCAAGGGCCTCTGTTCATGTAATCCCAGGGAGAATCTGGAACCTTCTCTATACTTAGAATTCTTTCCCAGAGCAAAGAGCTTTTTAGGGTAATTCTGGTATAGGTTTAGCAGGAAACGAACAGAAGCAGAGAAAAGGGAAGAAAAGTCTGAATGAAGTTCAAAGACATCCTAACGCTTTGTACCAGTTTGTGGTTGTAGGCTTGGTGCTCAGCAGATGTGACACTTAGTAGCTGTGCTCCCATCCCAAATCATGTATTACTGATGTTCCACAAAAACCCTGAGCAAATGTCATACAGTACTCAATACCCATGCTGGGTGTGGTCATGCCAGAGCATGCCTGGGTTCTAGTATTAGTAGACTGGGTAGAGAGGATTGTGAGTTCAAGGCCCTCCTGAGCTATTCCAGACTAGCAGATACAACATAGTAAGACCTCATCTCAAAAGGAAGAGAAATCTATCTAAATCATATTTCCAATTCAGAAGTATGTTTTTCAAAAGTCTCTGATTGTTCCTTATATACAGCCCGAAGCATATTCATATTTAAGATCTGAACTATGGCTCCATTAACTCCATATGATTTCCAGGCATTGCCTCGCACAGTGAAATGCAATGAAGACAGGACTCAGACCCTGTCCAGGTAGCTGTAGGGTGGCAGCGTAGGATAACTGAACCTCTGTTTGAAGTTCGCTCATCTTTACATCACCATGACAACTACCTGAGATAAATAAACTTACGGAAAGTGGGTAGAAGGGTGAACGATAATTCGTTTATGAGAATACCATAATCCATTGCTTTAGTAACTTAGATTGATTTCAAAAGAGGAGAGTTCGCTTTGGCTCCAACTTTGGAGGTTGTAGCTCATAGTCGCCTGGTCCTAGGGTAGTTGTTCTCAGCCTTCCTATCACTGTGACCCTTAAGACAGTTCCTCACGTTGTGGTGACCCTCAGCCAGAAAATCATTTTTGTTGCTATTTCTTAACTGAAATCTTGCTTCTGGTATGAATCATAATGTAAAATATCTGGGTTTTGATGGTCTTAGGTGAGCCCTGTGAAAGGGTTATTTGACCCCCGAAAAGGGTTGCAACCCACAGGTTAAAAACCACTGTTCTATTGGTTTGGGCCTATGTCAGCATACATCATAAAGGAAACAGGACAGAGAAGACAGATTCTCCATATGGCAGCTGGAACACAAAGATAGGTAGGAAAGTACTGGCCAATATTCTCTCAAAACACACAGATCCTATCAAAATTATGAAGGACATAACTTCCTTCAACTAGTTCCTCCTATCCCCTCAGTGCTGCAGTTGAAACCCCATACATGCTAGACAAGCAGTCTACCGCTTATCTAAAATCCACCCAAGACCCCACCTCATTTTTTTTTAGAGATGTATTTATATGAGTACACTGTAGCTGTCCTCAGACACACCAGAAGAGAGCATTAGATTCTATTACAGATGGTATGTATGTACCACCGTGTGGTTGCTGGGAATTGAACTCAGGACCTCTGGAAGACCAGTTAGTGTTCTTAACCACTAAGCCATCTCTCCCGATCCCCCCTTTAAAGATTTATTTATAATATATACAATGTTTTGTCTGCACGTATGCCTCCACACTATAAGGGGGCACCAGACCTCATTACAGATGGTTGTGAGCCGCCATGTGGTTGCTGGGAATTGAACTCAGGACTTCTGGAAGAGCAGCCAATGCTCTTAACCTCTGAGTCATCTTTCCAGACCAAGAACCCACCTTTTAAAAATGTGTTTTTCTGCTCCAATTTTTCTTATTAATTGTAGCCGTGCATAAGAGTTATGAAAAATAACTAAGCCACAGATTCCATATTATGTATTGAAATCCTCTCTGCCAAAGAAATTGGTCCATTGCTTTTTTTTCCCTTTAATTTAGCCTCAGGCAAATTCTTAGGACAAGGACAGAAAGCAGCTCGATTTTTTTGCCAGATATCTTAGAAATGGACTCCAGCCCAGTTTCTGATACTGTTTTCCTCTGTAACATCTTCATGGCCCCCATTGCTCTCAGCACACTGCCATCCATTCTCCTAGCAGGATGGCCCATTAAGCTCTGTTTACGGCATTTACCCTCTTTTCTATTTCTCTCCACACTCCCCCAAGTTCCAAAGTCTTCCGTGTTCCTTAAAAATGGCAACAGCGTAATGAGGTTCTTTACAACAGCACTCCACTGTCTGGTACCCATGTCTCTATTAGTTACCTTTCTGTTGCTGAGATAAAAATACCACAGCTAATGTAGCTTACAGAAGGAGGGCCTTACTTGGGATTACTGTTTTAGGGGTTTGAGAGTCTGAAGTGGGGCAGGCATGAGGGCTGGAATAGGAAGCTATAAGTAGGAAGCAAAGAGAGCTAACTGGAAGTGGTAGATCCCCCCCCCACCAATAAAACACATCTGAACCATGGGTACCTTTACATTTAACCACCACAAGCACAAGGGACCATAGGTAATTCCACAGAGATCTTGGTGCTGCTTCTTCTAACACAGGTTGTTACATTTGCCGGGGAAGTAGTCCCAAGGACAAGTTGCCCACCGTTGGTTCTCGCCAGTTGCCTTCAGGTTCTACAGAAGCATCTGTTCCACCAGTGATATGCTAGAGACCTCAGTGATGCAGCTCTTTGCTGTAAATCACATGACCATGTACATAATGACAGTCCATGAACATGCCTATGTGAAAGGACCATTCTGCATGCATGAGTGGGCATTCTGTTTCATCCACTTACTTGGTTTTGGGACATGAGCATATTTCTGGCCTTCTTAGTGTATCCAGGTGGCTCCTGGGCTCTAACTTGAGGGGACCCAAACAGAGCCTGGCTGGGGTGGAGCATTGGTGTGTTGGCCTTGGTCAGGAACCAAGTGTATTTACCCCTCAGCTCCCCCAGAACCTACTACTGGACCCATGAAATGCTCTTACACATCTCTGTTGACTGAGCAGGTAACTGCGTGACTCCAGGATGCCCACCAGGCAGAGCAATCGGGCCAGAAAATAGCTTATTCTTTATGATGGTCAAGAACTGAGAAATCCTGTTGCACTTTCCCAGAGATGGATGAGGAGTTAGGCAGTAACCAAAGCTTGAGTAGAGGACTGAGTGACAGCTAGCCATATTGGCCACTATACTAGTCTGACCTGAGTCCCTGTCAACAGAGTTGGATCCTAGAAACTCCCACACTGGGCGCATAACCCATACTGTTTGGTTTCATTGCCCTGACACTGACTTGGTCACTGGCAGAAGCTTCTAATGAGCGGGCCTATGACTGGAGGGCAGAGAGAGCTACCATACCATTGGGGACCCCCAGTTTTGCATCGGATCCAGTATTGGCACACCTACCCTCAGAACCGTGTCAGCATGGGGCTTTCCCCCTGAACCCAGCAACAACAAGGAGCTGGGATGCTTAGCTCATCCAGATGGCAACTCCATACTGATGCTTGTTTCCCTCACAATATACACCTAGGCTCAGAACAGCACAGCTACCTCCTCGGAGCGGAAATGAGGCCTGGTAGCGCTGCAGCTCAGGGCTGTGAGCATGGCAGGAGAAATGGACTCACCCCTGGGAGTTCAGAGCCTGAGGAATCCTCTGTGTTTTAGAGCAAACACTGAAGCACACTGCCTTACAGCTTTCATACCAGTAGAGCTTTCTTGTTCAGGTGGCGAGGCTGTAAAATGCTATCAGTGGGTATTATGAGCAAAACGTCTCACTTTCTCATTTTATTTTCTGCTGGAGTCTCTTTCCATGGTGCTCATAAATTACCTAGGACTTGAAACTGAAGCTTTTACGAATGTATAATCCAAACCGGATTTCAAGCTCCTTTCAGGATTTTTTTTTTCTTGTTGTTGTTGTTGTTGTTTTGAAACAGTGCCTTGCTATGCAACTCTGGCTAGCCTGGGATTTGCATCAAATGAACCTTCTGCCTCCCAGGTACTCGGATTAGGTGTGTGTCCCCACATCCAGCTTTCTTGCTGGGTTCCTAATCAGCCTAGTGCCTAGATGAGTTATAGACCATTCGTATCAGTGGTGGGACAAGCTGTGGTGATTCTTCCTGCAGCTTTTGTCCTGTATACCAGGGAGGCTTTGACAACCATGTCTGCCTGTGAGACTACCAGTCAGGTGCTGTGCTTCCTCCTTTAGGAGATGGAGAAGCTGATGCTTAGAGAAGGGGGAGGGGAATCTTCCCTTTGACACTAGGGGACCCCACTCCCTGCTTTCTCTGGGACAGCCATTCTAACTTCCAGGACCAGCCTGTGGTCCTGAGCAACCTTTAAGTTTCCTTGTCCTTCATTGTTTCCTCTTAAGTCTATGCCAGATCTTATAGGCGAGCCTGTCTTGTGTAGAGTAACCTCACTGCTCGGTGGGAGCCCCAGAATGGGATCCAGCCTTCCCAACAGCAGGGGTTCCAGGCTCTTGAGAAGCACATTCTCATTTTTCCGGTCTTGGCCCTCAGCACTGGCTTGAACCCTAGCAGGAAGCATTGTTGAGGGGCCAACCACCCCAGCAAGGCCAAGGAAAACATATCTGCTGCCTTGGGTTCTTGAATAGGTTTCTGCAGTTGGAAAGCAGTGTTCACAAGCAATGAACAGATGCTGTATGCTGGGCACTGGTGTGAATGTTTCGTACACACTGTGTCCACGGTGGGCCCTAGAACTCTCTGTGTAGACAGACATACAGGCTCAGGAGGCAGCACAAGTTGTAGAGCTGGGTTTTATTCCAGGCATCCTGGGTCCTGGACCTCTGGCCTTCTGTGCCGTTTATTCCCACCTTTCAAACTTGCTTGTGCAAGAAGGTAAGCCATACCACGTGAAGGAAATTTATAAAACCCCCAATTATAAATTCGCAGTAATGTTATCCAAGACTTACTGTGGTTAGCGCTTTGCTGTTTCCTTTTCTAGATCTTTCTCTGTCCATGTTTTGGTGCTATGTTTCTAGGTGCTGCACCAATCTCTGATACGTGGACTATGGTCATTTGCTTACCCATGTCCTCACTAGACAAACATCTCTGGTACAGTTTGACTGAACAGTTTCTTTGCTCTCTCATTCAGCCTCTCCATGCCCGTGTTCTCTTCTTTGGAACAACAGCTGTTTGTCCTTTTTTTTTTTTTTTTTTTTTTTTTTCTTTTTTTGGCACCGTCACAGTCGACTGTTTTTAGCAGAATAACTTCAAAATCTGTCAGTGGGGTGTAGTCACCACCATTCAGTGGGGTGTAGTCACCACCATTCAGTGGGGTGTAGTCACCACCATTCAGTGGGGTGTAGTCACCACCATTCATAATAAGCCCGCTTTCAACTGTTGTCAAAGCATCTCTTGGTGCACACCATCCAGATCGCCTACCCACAATCTTGTAAAAGGCTGAAGTTGGGAGGTCACCAATCTCTCATCTCTCTCTGTTATCGGTAACAGACACCTATGCTCTCATCCTCCTTTTCTCTTATCAGTCACAGACGTCTCTGTTTAGTTTGCATGTACCCACACACGGATGTCACACACAGTGTATGTGTGGAGGCTAAAGGGTAAGTATGGAGGATAACTCTAGACTTTTCCATGAGTTCCTCAGGTTTGTGCTAAGTGCCTTTACCCACTAAGCAAATGCAGGCTTACACACATGCGCTTGCGTTACAGCATGCACGTGGAGGTCAGAGGATGGCTTTCAAAGTTGGTTCTTTTTCCACATTGTTTCTGATCTCCTTGTTGCTGCCACACTGTGTACCCCAGGCTAGCCCACCCTTAAGCGTCTGGGCAAGTCTCCCATCTTGGTTTCCCCAGCTCACTGCAGGTGCGAGATTACAGGTAAGAGCTGATGCATGGTTTTGTTTTTGTTCTCTAATGTGGGTTCCTGAGTTTAAACTTAGGTTGCCAGGCTGACATAGCAAGTACTTTAGCCATGGAAACACCGTACCTTTAAATAAGCAATATCTACTTTTTTCCTGATAGGTAAAATGGCTCCAACAACAGGAAGTGAAGCGCAGGGTCAAGAGACAGGCACGAAGCGACTCTCTTTACTTCAATGATCCCATCTGGTCCAACATGTGGTACATGGTAAGTAAGGTGTTGGGGCCTCTGTCTTCTCTGGGACATGAGCACCCTGTGCCTCTGAAGTGGGTTAATTTTCATTGCTGCTTCATAACTGTAATTTTGCTAGTGTTATGAATCATAATATAAATATCTGCTATTTGACCTCTGTGGCGGGGCCATGACCCACAGCTGAGAACCACTGCTCTACCGGAAGGCCCGACTGTGACTGTGTGAGGGTCTAGACAGGGCTCTGTATGGGGGGAGGAGCTTTGCTGATGGAGACCGTGACACCGGGACTCACACATTCAGATGCAGAGGAAGCCTGGGAGCCTCTGCACAGAAGGAAGTTTTTACTAAGGTGGAGCTCACTGCTCTTCACCGCTTCTTCGCACGGGCGTCCCTGTCTGGGTGGGTGTCAGGTCAGCTTCAGAGGTGTCTGTCCTGGGCCTCATGTCCTCTGTGCTTGCAGCACTGTGCTGACAAGAACAGTCGCTGTCGGTCAGAGATGAACGTCCAGGCGGCGTGGAAGCGCGGCTATACGGGAAAGAACGTGGTTGTCACCATCCTCGATGACGGCATAGAAAGGAATCACCCAGACCTGGCCCCCAACTACGTAAGTCCAGCCTCAGAATTGACACACGTGGTATTTTACTACACCCGTTATTAAATACATCCAGGCTGCCTTTCCTCTCCCCGAAACACATTAAATCAGGGACTAATGAAAAGCATGCTGGGAAGGGTCGGGGATGCGAACATTCTGCTCAGTCCCTCCCTCAGTCCCTCCCTCACACCAGAGAGCTTTGCAGAGGGACATGGCCATGTGCTTTAGTTACATGCTTCCAGGAATGTAGCTAGAGAATAGAAACACGGGTGTGGAGGTGGTCACCACATGCATATTAGTCTTTGGGTTAAAACACAGGTTAGCAGGCTGGAGAGATGGCTCAGCGGTCAAGAGCACTGACTGCTCTTCCAGAGGTCCTGAGTTCAATTCCCAGCAACCACATGTTTGTTGGTTCACAACCATCTGTAATGGGATCTGATGCCCTCCTCTGGTGTGTCTGAAGGCAGCTACAGTGTACTCATATAAATAAAGATAAATAAATCTTTTTTTTTAAAGGAGGTACAGTTAAAAAAAAAACCCACAGGTTATAATGCAAGGTTAAAACACAGGTTATAGCGCAGGTTTAAAACAGGTTCTGAATTCAGAGAACCCTAGATCCTCTCCTGACTTGCCTGAGACCCCAGGCAAGCTGCCTAATTTCTCTATTCCTCAGTGCTACCACCTGTAAAATAGGGCTCCAAGAGGACCGCTTCTTAGAGGGTTATCGGAAGGACCCTCTAAGATGAGTTTGTGCACATAAAGATGAAAACCCAGCGTGCAGTAAATATGGGAAATGTACCACATTCTCTAAGATGCCCGGATGCCAAGAGTAGCTAAGTAAACCCCAGGGAATCCACTTCTGAGGTCATTATGTGGCCCTTAGGGACGAGTTGTGAAGACTGCATTAATTCTGGATCACTTGGTAATACATTTCCTGAGGAGGATGACAATTTGTCTGAATGCCGTTACTACAAATACGTAAAGAGAACCACGCACATTAAAATATGAAATTAAGGAAATTCAGACACGTGTGGCAACTCCAGCCTGAGGGCTTTATGTTGGTGGAATCACCTGTCACAGGACACAAATGCTGAGTGATTCATCCTCTTAAGACGCATCTGAAGCCAAACTGAGAGACAAAGAAAAGCATGGTCCTTGCTGGGGCTGGGGCTTGGGGCTTGAGGAGGGGTGGGGAGTTACTGTCTCCCCAGTGTAGGCCTTTAGTTTTGCACAATGAGAAAATCCTAGTGATACATGGTAGTGGTGATTTCACAGTAATGTATGTGGACTTAATGGCACTGAACCATACATCTAAAGATAGCTGGGATGGTGAGGTTTTATGTCCTGCACATTTTACCACAGTGAACAGCATATAGGGTGTAGTGACCGTAAGTCAGGGCAGTCCTGGGTGTGGTTTTCTTCATTTCCCAAGCATGGCCTAGGGATGGGTTGAGGTGGCAGTATCATACTTTGCATCTCCTGTTGTCACTAACCAAGATCTAATCCCTAGGATTCCTATGCAAGCTATGACGTCAATGGGAACGATTATGACCCATCCCCGAGATACGACGCCAGCAATGAGAACAAGTATGTCCTCCCGCGGCTGCTGCGGTGGCCTAGCTTCCTTTCGGGGTGCATGTCTAGGTCTCATAAGTCACTCTACCACAGCTCTTGGAGTACAGGTGGCTTCCATGGAGTTAGCCTCTTTAAGAAACCTTGCTGACACAACCCTTCTGTTCTGGAGGCTGCTCCACACAGATGATGTCCCCAGCCCAAGGGCTGTTGGGATAGGTAAGTGAGGTGAAAAGTAGGGATCTGTTATGCTGTAAGTCACCACCTCGGGTAGCCCGGAGATGTCAGGTGGCCTACACAAGCTAAATGGCAGCCCTGGGGTTGTTCCTGAATTTCCTTCACCATGCCTTCCTGTCCTTTCTGTCAGCATGTCCAGTTCCTTTAACTCTTATCACTCTTCCGGAAGTATTTAGAGGAAAGTAACAAGAGCGAGCTCTTTCTTCCTTCCCCGTGTTGACACAGCACCAGCCTGTGTACATCCTCCCAAGCTGAGTCTGTTAGTCATCTTTCTGCCACTATAAGGAAATGCCTGGCTTAGAAAAGGTGAAGGTACCGGCAGTGGCATGCGTCTCTGGTCCTAGCTACTCAAGGGGAAGGCAGGAGGCGCTTCTGAACCGAGGAGTTAGAGCCCAGCCTGGACCAGCTAGCAGGACGCATCTCTGAAACGGGGAAAGGAAGCAGACAGCGGGAGAGGAAGGAGGGGAGAGGAAAGTGGGAGAGTGTAAGAAAGACAAAAACAAAGATGGGGAGAGATTTGCTTTGGCTCACTACTCTGCCCCAGTCCATGATCAGTTGGTCCACCTCCCAAGTCATGGTGGGAACACACAGCAGACCATAACACTGTATACGGTAAACTCAGAAGCCTAAAGAGAAGGAGGAAGTGTCTGAGTGTTACCACCCCACTCGGGTCACATTGCTCAGTGACCCAGGGCTCTGTCTGCTAAAGATACTGCTCCTCAGAGTAATGCCACCATGGGACTAAGCCTTTGACACATGAGATTGGGGGAAGGGGGTCCAACACCCAAACTCCAGCAATGTGCTAGAATGCTGTGGGTTCCGCTGTGCAGGGCTGCTTGGTGCTGTGTGCCACATGCCAGATGCTGGGCTCCCAGGCTCCTGGACTGCTCCCTGCCTCACGTCCCAAGGTGCCCTTCTGTCAGGCAGCGGGAGGCCTGAGGCACAGGGCCTGCTTCCTGGTCACACATCAAGGGATGGAGAAACATGATCTATATTCCATGCAGTGACCCTTGAAGGGCAGAATCAAATCCCATTGTGTGACCTGAGAGCAGGCCTGGCCTTGGGGCTGTGACACGTTCAGAGAAAGACAGATGGCTCTTTTCCAAAGGGTCTAGCATGCATGCAGGCCCTGGACCAATTTTTTAAGTTTGCTACCAATTTGAATAGATGAGTCCAAGTCCCCCGTGGTCTCTACTCACGGATGTACTATGTAGACCAGCCCGTGTTTTGGCATCCACTAGAGGGAATGACACATCATAAGATAGGCTTGTTCCTGGGGAAAGCCATTTTTCTCCCTCATCCTCTGCTGAGCATTCCAAAAAAAGCATCCTTTCCCAGCTCCTGTCACACAGCCATGGGAGTGACAGAGGTCTGTTTGGGCTAGCAAGATTGTCAGGACACTGGGAGCCAAGGCAAAAGCACAGGGGTTTCTTTGTGTCATTAGTGAGGCAAGCATTGATACCACCACACCTGTGTCTACCAAGTGATACTTCTTTAGTCACAGGCACTGAACGGAGGCAGGTTGGTGAACAGCAGAGCAAGGGCCAAGATGCCCAGGGCTGTGAACACCGGCAGCAGGTGCTGTAACTCTGCCCGGGGAATCTTTTAGAGGCATCCTAGAAGGGACATCGTGGGAACCAGTGTTTGTCATCTCCAGAAGGCAGAGAGGGTAGGGCAAAGTCTGATTGAATGCATAGGCTGAAAAGAAGGGAGAGGGGGCTTTGCTGGTATCTCAGCTATAGGGAGGGATAGCTGACCTTAGCGGCAGAAATAATGAGCAGTACACAGGGTTTGCTAAACAATCACTGGACCAGGGCCTCACTTTGTTTCTGGTTTTCTCTGCTTCAGACATGGTACTCGCTGTGCGGGAGAAGTCGCTGCTTCGGCCAACAACTCCTACTGCATCGTGGGCATAGCATATAACGCAAAGATAGGAGGTAAGGTGAGACACAGAGGGGAGCAGAGGGGCCAAGGGTCAGGCAGAGAACACCCTTTCTGATGGGTTCAGCAGCCTCATGTCCTCTGACCTGGGCATTGACCTGTTCTGAAGCAGCAGCGCCAACCTCGCCACAGCTCAGGCAGCCAGCCTAGTAAGGGGTTCCCGAGGCAGAACTCACTTGAGTGAGCAGATAGGCCCCACTGTTTTGGTTGTTTAAGCAAGTCTGGCAGCATCTGAATTCCACTAGAGATGCAGATTCCGTGCTTCACCCCAGACCCACCAACCAGATCTGCAGATTCCCAGGGAGTTCGTCTAGAAAGGGACATTTGAGAGCATGGGCCTCCCTCCAAGACTCTCTGGGGTCATTCAAGTGGGTGGTGAGGTCAGTGGAAGCAATGCTTACAAAGAGTCACCCAGAGGAGCTACACAAGTTCGGCTTGCTGTCCTTGGACGGTTCTCCTCTATCTTCATTGCCAAATTGTGGCTCTGAGCTTCCCGGAGTCTTGGAAAGAGAGCAGTACCTCCTGAGTAGGGCCAGGAGCAAGAATGTATGAAAAATTAGTTCTTTGAACATCTTCAAGCACGTACTGCATATGTAACTCTGGGCAGCTGCCGAGGGGGAGACGAGGATGCCAGACATAATTAGGAGCCTCCAGGAGCTCAGCATGCCTTTGGGGTGAGCAGCACCGCATGGATGTGTGAGTACGAGACCAGGTACTGAAATGAGACAGGCAGACAGAGCTCAAAAGGGTAGAAGAGGGAGCCAGACCTGGAGGCTTGGCTGCGAACAGAGAGCATTCCAAGGAGGCAAAGGATGCAGCCATGTGAAGCTGGGAGGTGCTACACTACTTTGGGACAGGACAAGGAGATTCATGGAGATTGCGTTGTCCTTAAGCCAAGGAACATATATGGCCGCCAGAGTCTCCAAGGCCGTGTTGCATACCTCCAGTTGTACATGTATGGCCACCTCTTCCTCCTGCCCCGCTCCTGCCACTGGGCAGAGTAATTTCGGAACACTCCCAGATATAGGGTGGCCTCCCTCTCTCTGAGTTTTCATGCACAAGGCAGGGAATTTCTCTGTAGTGCCTCTGAGCTGATCAGTAAGGCTAAACCATTTTTTGTTCGCCCCCCCCACACACCCCGTCATTGCTCAGGAGAGTAAAATGTGTATCTTAGCCTGCCTCGGTCTGTCTGGAATAAGTCATAATAAATCATGTGTAAAGTATGAATCGAGACAGATTGTTTCAGTTCACACCCTCGTGCTCTGTGCTGGATATGTGAGCATTGCTGTTACGCCATTCCTTCTCAGTTTTTATTTTGACACATAGCTAGCTCTGTAGCCCAGGCTGACCTTGAACTCACAGCAATCCACCCTCTGAGTGCCGAGGTCTCAGGTGTGTATAGCCTGACTTGACTATTTCTCTTATTCTTGTTTAAATACTCAAGTCAGCTCATAGGACAATATGATATGCCTGCCTATATGTGGGGTATTTCTCGTGCTTTGTGGTTTCTCTATTTTCAACCTGAAGGATTTATTTTTTGAAATAGCTTAAACTGGTCTAGAGCTCTGTATGTAACCCAGGCTGGCTTCAAACTCATGACCCTTATCCTAGTTCAGCCTTCCAAGTACTGGGACTAAAGTCAGTGTACCCAGAAAATTTCTCTTAACTTCTCTTTTAAAGTTCAGGTATTGTGAGAAATTCTCCTAGAGTTTATTTGAAAGTGTCTTTAAAAAAAAAAAAAAGAAATGAAATGATTAATTTAGTATGGTGTTGTATGCCCATGCATATAGAGGTCAGAGGAATATCTGGGGGAGATCAGGTCTCTTCCCCTGCTGTATGAGTGAATTTCTGGCTCTGACAGTGTCTTTGCCTTTATTTTGGAAAGAGGTTGTACGGAGCAGGATTCTAGCCTGACACTTTTAATGCCTTAAAGATACCATTCTCCTGTCTCCGGCCCATCGCTCTCTCTGACGATGAGCCCGGTGTCATCCCGGCTGCAGTCCTGAGCTTGTGTGGTCTCTTCCGTGGCAGCTTGATGATACTTTTCAAAACGATTATATTTTTGTAGCTATTGTGGCCTTTTGTATCATTTTATTTCTATTATTCCAGAGTGGAGTTTGCTGATTCTCAGAGAGTCCATGTTCACTCCCTTTAGACCAGTGCTTGTCTACCTTCCTAATGCTGCAGCATGCAGTCCCTCATGTTGTGGTCACCCCCAAACCATAAAATTATTCCGTTGCTACTTCATAACTGTAATTGTGTTACTGTTATGAATCATAACATAAACCTCTGTTATGCCGGACCTGTGAAAGGGTCATTTTACCCCCAAAGGGGTTGTGACCAACAGGTTGAGAACTGCGCCCCCTCCCCACACACAATTTAAAGAAAAAAGTCAGTGTTTAAATGTTTCTTACTTGCAATCACCCAGCTGCTCCGGACACCTCATAGCTCACTAAGGTGCTTCCATACATTAAGGTCTGTTTCTCCATTTGCTTAGTCAGACGGTTACTGCTAAACCCTCTGCTCACTGCGCCCAGTCTGTTCTCGACTCCGCACTGTTACAAAGTGTCGGTTGTCTTTTTCTGCCTGAAGTTTTCAGTTTGCTTCATCTCATTTGTAACCATCCAAATCTTCCTGAGTCTCCCTTAACTCCGTTCCTTAAGTATCTTTTATCTTAAACTCCCTGGCGTGGTAGTCAGAGTTACTGCAGTCTTTTGTAAGGAGTCCAGTAGCTCCGTCATTTTTATGTCCCTAATGACTGATTCTGCTCTTTATAGTGGCTCACATACTCTTCTATTTTGCATGTCTAGTTATTTTTATTGTATCATTATATAATAAAATTTATTATGCAATAAAAATAATCTATATTGTAGAATTTGGAGCCTGTTGATTTTTTTTTCCTGGATACTGTAAAATGTTGCTATAGCAATAATATACATTTGCATTTTGAAAGACTTATTCATCATTTCACAGAAGTCTCTGCCAGGAATGCAGCTTTTCCTCTTGTAGCATAGCTTTTGGTATTTTGATGGAAGTCTGCAGTCCTGGGTGCAGAGTTCTCGGAACATCTGCATGGCTTGTTTAGGCCTGTGCCTGTTCTCTTCCTCCTAGATATATATGTATTTTTAAAGAACATTGCATAGAAACGTGTTCAGGGATCTGTCAAAGGAGTGAGTAAACATTATACCTTTTCCTGAGTCCTTTCAGAAATTTCTTCTCTCGGTTTCTCAAAATCTATGTCCTGTCACAGTTGAGTTCAATGGAGAGCTCTGCTGTGGAAATCCATCTAAACTTGGACACCCAAGATAAATCCTTTCTTTAAATCGCTAAACACCTGTCTATCTCTGCCCTCTTCTGGTTGCTTTCTGATGCCCTTAAAAATGTACATGTTTCCCAGGGTCTGTGATTATTTTCTGTGAAGACGTGGCCTGTTATGAGCAACTCTACCCTTACTGAGACTGAAACATAGAACTTGTTCATACACACACACACACACACACACACACACACACACACACACACACATGTATATATGTATGTATATGCATATTTGATATGTGTATCATATTTTTTCAACTAGTAGAGTTTACATTGATTAGCCATTGCCGCATGGCAACCATCTCAGACTAAGAGTTCTTAAACAGCATCCGCCTCATCAACAGCACATGGCTACACCAAGTGGTCCAGGTTCAGAGCCATTCTTGAAGGTGAAGTTAGGTAGTTGGCTGTGTCTGAGATCTGGCTGCTTTATTGGGGATCCCCTCTCAAGATGGGGGACACATGACTGCTGGTGAGAGGCCTTCACTCCTTGGCAGCTGTGGGTTGGGGGCACTGGTGTCGCAACGTTTCTATCTGTCTCCAGGGTGGCTTGAGTGTCCCTGTAGCATGGAAGCTAGTTCTTCTAAGTGCTGTAATTCAAGAGAGAAAGAACCATCATGCTAGAGTGTCTTTTTAACTATTTATTGATTCTTTGTGAGTTTTACATCATGAGGTTACAGTGTCTTTTATGTTCTAGTCGCAGAGGTTACACACCATCTCTGCAGCCACATTCTGCTTATCAAGAGTACATCACTACATTTCTGAAAGGAGAGGGATTGTGGTTGGGCCTTTTGAAGAGAAAAGTTACATAGTTTAAAATCACCACTGATGGGCTTCCAAAAAAAAAAAAAATTCAAAAACAAAAAAGCATGCCTGTTTATTCAAACGGAGTAAATGTTAACAACTTTCTTTGTTAGAGTTGAAAGATTTTTGTTAAGTTTTTATCACATAAAAATAACTAAAGGAACCAGTGAATCTACCAAATTATATCTTAGGAAACAAATTCTCAGTCACCAGCACAAGGGCTGTACTACCATTAGGTCTTTCACCTTTGTTCCAGAGAGATTAATATGCCCAGAGACCAGTAGAGACATTATTTTCAGAGTGGGGAGCCCCTGGTTTATTTAACCAGTAGTCTCTGATGTATTTCATTTTAGAAGATTTTAATTTTTTACTAAGGTCTTGAGGTACACATGGATGACTTGTGTTCTTTTTCTGTGTGTAACATTCCAATAAAAAACCTGATGAAATTTTTATGATGTCAAATTTGTTTATCCTCCTTTTATGATGCTGGAATTTGGGATCAGCTTAAGAAAGGCCCATGAAAAATAAAATTGTTTCTCTTGTGTTCCCTCTGACAGTGTAGTTTTAGGACAGTAGTTTATCTAAGAGCTTTAGTGGAGTTATCTTTTATTTTTACCTCCTGATTCCTATGGAGTTTTTCTTCTGTGTGTATGGGGCATGGTGGGAACCTGCCTCCAGCCCCTCTCAGAGTCTAGTTCAGCTTAAGCATGCCCACTGCTTTCATCCCACCCTGCATTGCCTGTGTACACAGGCTCCTCCCTGATAACTCATTAGTCTATGTTCTGTTAACCCCATCATTATTGTTTGGCTAGTTTTGGGGTTTTCTAATAACTAACAGGATGGATTTTTCTCCTCTAGCTCTTTTTCAAAAATGCCCCGACTATTCTTTCAGATGAACTGGAGCATTTTCCTGCCCAGTTCCATGAACATTCCTGTTGGGGTTTTGATTGGCATGGCATGTAAAAGTATAGATTAATTTGGGGGAGAATTGACATCCTTACAATAATGATGGTGTTTGTATTTTTAGGCTTTTTTCAAAGCTTCACTTAAGGTTTATTACTCTCTCCATATAGAGCTTTCATTCCTAGTTAGATTTATGTCCAGGTTGATATTTAGTATATGTTTATAATCGGCAGTTACTGAAATGAACAAAGGAAAGACACTGTTTTTGATCTTGGCTGCTTGTTTTGTTCCTGGTGCTATTGGTGCTGTGTGGTTTCATGGCTTTCCTGTGTGTAAACAGCAAGCACCTGTGAAGAAGTGGCAAGCTCTCTCTAACACCGGTAACTCATTTCTTTCTCACGCCTTAAGCCGCTAAATATGGGCTCCTGATAATTGCTGAATGGCTGTGGTTTATGGGTTTTGTTGTGTTTGATGCATGCAGGAATAGTGTTAGACCATTTGTGGCTATCTTCTGTTCATTCATTTCCTGTTGCTGGCCTTTATCACATCGAAGCGACTGTGTTTTATTCCTGGATTTCTGAGAGTTTTGACGAGGAGTGAATATTGGATTTTATAAGATGTTCCTTTCAAATGCATCTACTGAGATGGGTATATTCTTTTTCACATGCCCCATTTGGTCTGTGTGATATAATCAATTATATTCATATATTTATATCTTTCCTTCTTGGAATTAAATTCTGTTTGATCCCAAGCATCATTCCTTCAGTATACTGCTCCATTCAGTTGTTGATAGTGTGTGTGTGTGTGTGTGTGTGTGTGTGTGTGTGTGTGAGAGAGAGAGAGAGAGAGAGAGAGAGAGAGAGAGAGAGAGAAAGAGTGTGTGTGTGTCAGTGTGGGTGTATATGTGTGTGAGTGTGTGTCTGTGAGAGTGTGAGTGTATGGAGTGTGAGTGTATGTGTTTGTGTGTGTGTGTGTGTTTGTGTGTGTGTTGCATGAGCTGGTTTGTGGGATAGAGTATATTGTGGTTCCTGTTTGGGTGTCATTCAGGGTGGTCTAGTGGAATGCGTCAGGGAACTCTATTTGCCCTGCTCTGAAGCAGTTGCCTTGTCAGTACTCTGGCCTGGTCTGAGAATAGCTGTGGGTCTGATTGTCATTCATCATGGTCACTGTCTATATGGGCTTTTTATTCTCTCTGAGTTTGTGATTATTGTAATAGCTGCCTGATGCAGGGATTTGAAATTCAAACCCAAGTCTCTACCCATGGTCTTTACCATTCAGTGTTGCTGAGAAGAGATGGCTCCATCTTTTTCCCCTTCTTCCACTTTGAGTGTTACTTTCTATGACATTAGTATGTTCAGGCTTCCTTTTCATGATTACTTGTATGGTCTGTTTTTTCCCATCATTTCATTTCAAACCTGCCTGGATTGGTTATATTCCTATATGTAGAGAAAGAATATATATCCAAGCATGTATTTTTTTTTAAACCTGCACTACCAATTTATGATTATGACTTACTTTATTTTGAGTACTTAATGTCACTATTGATATGTTAGGGCTTAAGTCTAACACTTTTTTATCTTTAATTTTTTAAACTCTGTGTGCATGTATATGTCTGTGTGTGGATTTGTGCATGTGATACAATTCCCCTGTGGTTCAAAAAGAGTTGTCAGATTTCTTGGAGCTGGTGTTACAGACTCTTGTAATCCTCCTGATGTGGGTGCTGGGAACTGAACTTGGCTTGTCCACAACAGTAGTGTTTGCTCTTACTGTCTGATCACACCATGCTTGACTTGTAAGATTTTTGCTTCCTGTAGATATATTTGTCCTTTTCTCTCATCTCCCTGAAGGGTGATTAAGCACTGCTTATATCCCAGTTTGATTTATTGATTTATCTATAGTCTGTTTTACTGTATAAAAATTCCATATAATCAGGCTATGAATAATTAATTATCTCACAGCTTGGGTGAGGTGCAGGCCCCTTTCCTTTACACTATTCTCTCCTTGTGTAATATTTATAATTGTCTTGGCAGACACATAATAGAACCACCAGACAATGTTTAGCCTCAGCTATTGAATATAATGCAGAAAACCCCAGAGGAGAAGCAATGCCCAGTGAGGTTGTAAATTTTTGTCTCTTGGAAATATTTGTATGGACCTTAACTTTTACTTCTTTGAGTACTGTCTTAGTCGGGGTTTCTATTACTGCACAAAACATCATGACCAAGAAGCAAGTTGGAGAGGAAAGGGTTTGTTTGTTTGTTTGTTTGTTTATTACACTTCCACATTGCTGTTCATCACCAAAGGAAGTCAGGACGGGAACTCAAGCAGGTCAGGAATCAGGAGCTGATGCAGAGGCCATGGAGGGATGTTACTTACTGGCTTGCTTTCCCATGGCTTGCTCAGCCTGCTTCCTTTTAGAACCCAGGTCTACCAGCCCAGGGATGGCACCACCCACAATGGGCTGGGCCCTCCCCTCTTGATCACTAGTTGAGAAAATGCCTTACAGCTGGATCTCATGGAGGCATTTCCTCACCTGAGGCTCCTTTCTCTGTGATAACTCCAGCTTGTGTCAAGTTGACACAAAACAGCAAGTACAAGTCCTTTTCCGGCCCGATCAATATTAGATCTTTAAGTTTTTTAACTTTCCCTGTTGGGTCCGTCTGCAGCCCTTGCTTCCGCCCCTTCCTGACGTGTATTCACTGTTGATGGTAGTGCCTTACATCTTTTATCTCTCTGCTGATAATTCCCACTTCTTCATTAACGTGTCGGCCTTTGTGCCAAGCATGCATTCGTGGGATTGTCGGCACACTCTTACCATGGCCTCCTCTCAGCCTGTTACTGCACTGTAGCGTGCCTTTACAGTTGCATCACCATTGAAAACCTGTATTTGGCGTGATGTGCGATTTTCATTAGAAAGATGGTGTGTTTTGTGTTGAGACTCCATCTTAGCTTCCTCCATGACATGGCTCCTGCAGAGAGGGCTACAGCCTCATTGGGCAGAGGTGTGTGAGCATCCATTTTCCTCCCCATCCACCCCAGGCATGATGGGCATGAAGGTGTGTATTCAGTTCCATTACCGTGGGGTTATCTCCTGCTCCTCACCACATCTTTTAATTCAACTCCAGGGAAGAGCAGGAGGGTGGGCTTGGGTGGGGAGGAGCACCTGGATCTGCCTGGCTGGAGGTCAAGACTGTAGTTTTCATGATTGCAAGACGTCATGAGAGGGACCCTTCTCGTGACTGGACTAATCAAAGCCGTGCTTTCTTCTTGCCACTTTCTGACATCACTGGGCTTAGGGTTGGGGGCTTGATACTTTTCACAGGTGGTCCAGGCTAACCACCGAACTTCGTGGGCTAGTACTGCAGCTTCCCTGTGCTGTTGGCTGTGGTTGGGCAATTGTTTATAAACATTTCCTGTTGGATTCCTAGGTTAGAATTTTCCTGGTTGCTTACGCTGGATAAACAAAGTTTTCGTTCCCTTATTTTTCCTTCTGTCTATTTCCAGTGGTATTTCTGGGTTGTCATTGTCTTCATCTCTAGATCTAGGAATAAACGAGATTTTAAAAAGAAGATGGCAAACTGAGCTTAGTAATGTGTGTCTCTAATCCTAGCACTTGAGACGTTCAGGCTGGAGGCTGGGGAGTTCAAGGCCAGCCTGAGACTCATAGCAATGCCAGGGGCAGCTGGGATAGAGACACTGTTCCACACTGTCACCCTAGCAGGCATAGCACAGGAAGGCACATGTGAGATTACGCTGTCCCAAAGCCAGGGAACAAATGACCACCAAAGCTTTCACACACAGCTTCAACTTCTACATGGATGGCCAGGCTGAAGAAAAGATTTTCAGGACAAGCTAGTGTGGGGGGAAAATTCATTAAAAAAAAAGAAAGAGGGGTGCTGGAGAGATGGCTCAGTGGTTAAGAGCACTGACTGCTCTTCCAGAGGTCCTGAGTTCAAATCTCAGCAACCACATGGTGGCTCATAACCATCCGTAATGGGATCCAATGCCTTCTTCTGGTGTGTCTGACAGCTACAGTGTACTCATATACATTAATAAATAAATGAATAAATAAATAAATAAATATTAAATATTAAAAAAAAGAGGGATGGAGAGATTGCTCAGTGGTTAAGAGCACTGACTGCTCTTCCAGAGGTCCTGAGTTCAAATCCCAGCAAGCTAATGTTGTCTCACAACCATCTGGAATGGGATCCGATGCTCTCTTCTGGTGTGCATGAAGACAGCTGCAGTATACTTATATGTAATAAGTAAATAAATCGAGAGAGAGAGAGAGAGAGAGAGAGAGAGAGAGAGAGAGAGAGAGGTAGAGAGAGAGAGAGGGAGGGAGGGGGAGAGAGAGAGAGAGAGAGAGAGGTAGAGAGAGAGAGAGAGAGAGAGAGAGAGAGAGAGAGAGAGAGAGAGAGAGAAAGAGAGAGAGAAGGGCTCCTGGGGAAAGAATCAGCAAACTCTAAAGCAGGTGTGGGCTTCTTAGGAAAGGGTTGTTCTGTGGGTGCCTGGTTGTTGTTTCTCAAGGGAGAGAGGCCTTTACGGGGCTGGCTGAGCAGTAGAATTGGGCGCTATTTTGGTGGCTCCTGTGCTGCATCAGAAGTGTTGCTAAGATTCGTTTTTTTTTTTTTTTTTCTTTTTTTTTTGTTGTTGTTTTGTTTTTTGTTTTTGTTCTTTTTGGATTAATGGAATTATAGGACATCTATGGAGATGCCCTCAGATAGGGTTAGAGTCTAATGAGATAAAACCAGAAATACTCTAAGGATGCTTCTATTGAGATTCCTACAAAACTGTGGGTTTCACAGTCAGGAAGGGAGAAAAAACAAATTCTGTGAACTGTGTTGGAATTCTTATGTCTCAGCTGGTGAAAGCTTCATCCAGGTTCCAGGGGTGAGGAGTCTAGACTACAGCTACTGTAAGGACATTGCAAGCCCCATCCCTCCTTGCTCTTGCCATCCCCTGCCCCAGCAATACTCCGTCACAAAAGAACTAAACAAACCACGGACCACACACACACACACAAGATATGAGGGGGCTTGAGCAATGGCTCAGCAGTTAAGAGCACTGGCTCTCTTCCAGAGGACCTGGGTTTGATTCCCAGCACCTCCATGGTGGCTCACAGCCATCTGAAATTCCAGCCCCATGGGGGTATGATGCCCTCTTCTCACCTCTGTAGTCACTGCGTCACATGGTACACAGACATGCAGGCAGAGCACCATACACACCAGTTAAAAAGAAGAAACAAAAGGAGGCGGGACCCAAGATCTCACTACCATGTCATCCTTCACAGCAAGATCGGAACCAACCTGCCCACCTCTCTGCCTTTCAGAGTTCCCTCTTGTTTGTTTCATGTACCATCTCTAGGGTTGGCTTTTTGAAGCAAGAAGAATGGAGGAAATGAGATCTTTCCCATCTTCCTGGAAACGGGATAGCTGGAGCTGATTTTTCACAGATACTATGGCATCTTGCATCGTTTTGTGCATCCGGACCCTTACGCCGGAACCCCCGGCTGCCTGCATTCACCCGTGCTGGCTCCAGACTCTCCATCCTTCGTCCCTGGGCTCAGCAATGCTTGGTTTGCAGGCATGAGCTGTGACATCTATCTAACTAACTGTGTTACTTTTCAATTTGATGCTTGGATTTCTTCAGATATTTGCTGGGCTTGGTTACACATTCACAAGTATGCTCACAGATTTCTTGGCTGTGAGTGGTTATCAGTCGCCTGGCAGGTACTAGGCCTGTCCTTTGGAAGGGTACTGGGTGGGCTGCCTAATCTCAGGACACCATCCCTCACTGGATTCATCTCAGAGTCAGGAATACCTCCCTCCCGTGCTGTTCCCTGCTCAGCCTGTGGTTAGGCTGTGGGTTTACAGGGATGCTTGGGCAGGGTCCCTGCCGACCTCGCACCTAGGCCTCAGGGCTTTGAGCCTTGTGGAATTGCTCCCCTACGAGCAGACTTGTTCCAGGGTTCTTTCTCCTGCTGCCTGCATCCCATCTCTATTCAGTTCCTTCAAACATCTTGTGTGACTTTCCCAGAGTTGTTCTTTTCCTTCTTTCCTGTGTTTTTAGTCCTGGGGATCTGGACCCAGAGGAGAGGTAGGTCAGCTGTGTATTTACCTCATTTTCTAGCTCCAGCCCTCAGGATATTTTTTATTAGTACAACAGTAAGCAGCCGTTGCTGACTGCTGTTACTTGTAGATGCTGCACCAAGCACCGCCTTCTGTGTCTACATCTGACCCTCAGCAGGATCCTGTGAGTTGGCATTGTGGCCACTTCACACCAGCCAGAAACCAAACCTAGCAGGGAGGTGACCTGCCACCTCCACGGTCAGGTAGTTCCTGAGAGGCAGAGCAGAGGTGAGTGTAGGCCCGAAGACCCCCAGAACCCTGAGTTTGACAGGCACTTTGAAGCAGTGCCCCCTGCTCAGCTTCCCTGACTGTGTGTGGCTTCTTCTGTCTTGTCTTCTGGGAAGAAAAAGCAAACAGCAACAGACATATTTCTGTTTGGTTGGTGTTTTGATTGGGTAACTAAATCATTTTTTTTCCTTCCATAAACATGAAAACGTTAAGTACATAACAACTAAATTAATCTGTGCCCATAAATTGGTTAATTATGTTAATTTCAAGTCCTGAGATTTAGTCTCATTAGCGCTTCCATTAAGCGGTTTAGGCTTGTGAGCATTTAAGGCAACCAGTTAAGCTCCAGATTAATCTTCAAAGCAGAAGGATTTAAAATACACAGGAGGCCTGGGAGATTTGGTGACTCTGGGGGGCAGTGCTGTCAAGGAAGAAGGGTCCCCACTTTCCTGTCTCTAACCTCCTCCCAACCCCCATATTCTTGTCTAAAGTGCTTGCCTGCTGGGCCTGAAAATTCCTAGGCTTAGTCTGAGGCTCCTGAGAAGGAGGGGTTAGACACACCCTAGTGGCCACACCCTCCCCAGGAGGACAGGTGAGCCTGACTCCTGATATCTTGGGCTACTCAGGTCAGAGTTCCAGAGATGATCCCCCAAACACTGAGGAGGCCCTCCATTCCTGGTGGCCCTGAGAAGGTCAGACTTAAACAAAGACTCTACTAGCAGCTCCTCAAGGGGAGCTCCTGTCATGACTGCTCAATGCCTTATATTCACTGCCGAGTTGCCTTCTTCAGAGGCTGGCTCAGGGCATGAGTTGGCTTTCTCTCTCTCAGCTACACACCCTCAGGGCGGGAGGGGGTACTTCTTGCCGTTCTTGTTCTGTGGTATAGATATGTGGGTGTCCTATGTGGCTCTGAAGCTTGATGTCCGCCCTGTGTCCCAAGCATCCAGCTCTTGCTGAATTGCTAAGTCTCTAGAAAATTCCCTTTCGATCCTTGTCCTGTTCCCCGTGCTAGGAGACCGTGCAAGAGTCAGTCAGTGCAGGTATCAGCTTCCTAGACCAGCATTTCTCAACCTGGGGTCATGACCCCTTTGAGGGGTGTAGATTAGATATTTACATTATGATTCATAACAGTACCAAAAATTACGGTTAGGAAGGAGCAACAAAATAATCTTATGGTTGGGGGAGGGGCCCCCACAACATGAGGAACTAACAGTGTTTAAGGGTTGCAGCATTGGGAAGGCTTAGAACTATGGCTCTAGACAGCAGCTATGGCTTTTTTACTCTTCCGGTTTCTCTTTGAGACATCAACAGGACCCGATTATCAAAAGGGAAGTATGGCTTTCATTATTACTTGGGTTTGGCAGGGTCGTCTGACAGCGGATGACTACCACTAATTGAAAAGATAGTTTGTGACTTACAGCTCCGGAGAGGACAGTCCACATCACACCACGCTGGGCCTCCTGGGTGGGGAAGCTCCAGGCTTGGGCAGGAGTCAGACAAGCATTCATTGCTTGTTTCCATAGGACGGCTGCTTCCAGTGTCAGAACGGGGCTACTCTGGATGACATCAGCAGGATAGCAGATGTCCCTTGTCATTTACTAACTGCCCTCCCCTGTAAGCAGAGAATAAAGGAAATTGCCAGTGGAGACTGGTGCTTGGTTTCCATGAGGAAGATATACTTTTCTGTACGAGTCGCTTTTTATGCCTAGAAGTTAGTCAAGGCTGAAGAGAAAAGTCTCTTCCGAGTTAATAAGACCCCCAAGTGTTAGCGCATCACAAGACAGATTAACATGGGAGCCTGGTCTGTCGGAGCCTCATCTTGTTGGTTATGAAGCTGCAGCTGCACCTCTCTGGGAAGACATGGAATGCTATGTTATGAGATCAAGAGTAGCTTGGGAGGCAACAGAGACCTGGCTTTATGTCGATTCACCATAGTCTCCACTTATTGGGATAATGGCAGACTGGAGGTTTGTCTTGACCTCAGCTCCTGGAAAAAGGCTGTCGGGTGGTCCATAGTTAGAGATTGACAGGCTCTCAGAGGATTATGGGACTTGATGGTTTTGCAGATCTGTGGACATTAAAAAACTATTTATTTTATGTGTGCGAGTGTTTTGCATGCACGCATGTATGTGCACCATGTGTGTGCCTCGTGCCCATGGAGGAAAGAAGAGGGCAGCGGATCTTTTATGAGTGGAAATACAGGCAGTTGTGGGCTAGCATGTGGGTCCTGAGAACCAAACCTAGGCTGTCTGAGAGGGCAGCCAGTGCTCTTAACCGCTGAGCCGTCTCTTCTGTCCCATTTGTGACCTTTTAAATAACTATGGAAACCTCCCATGTATGGCTGCCCGTGGAATAGAACAAACTGTAGTTTTGCTGGAAAACAGACAAACAGGCACTTCTCTGTGGATTTACTGAAATGAACAGAGGATTAATGAGTTGGATTTGTTGAGGGGAGCTATTTGTCACATGTAGGAAGCAACAATCTCATTTTCCTTGCCGCTGTTCATTGCTCTTGCATTGTCACTCACTTGCTAAAGGCAAAATACATTACTGCTCAATAAACATAATCGTCCCGGTATGGCATTTCCCTGCCTTCCTCCAGACAGTAGTAGGCAGGCAAGATGGCTGACTTTTCCTATAAGACCATTGTGTGTGTGTGTGCGTGTTTGCACATGTGTGTTTTTGTGTGTTCATAGATGTATGTGTTGTCTATGTGTGTTTGTCTCTCTCGTGTGTGTGTGTGTGTGTGTGTGTGTGTGTGTGTGTGTGTACACGTGCACACATGTGTATGTATGTGAGTTCTTTCTCTTCCTTTTCATGTTGAGCTCCCTCAGAAAATAGTTTGAATGGCAAATGCTCTTTACAGAGCCAACCAAATGTTTCTGTGTTTGCCTTGCTTTATACCAGCCTGTTGTCCAGACAGTCATGATATAAATCAGAAACAGGGAAGAAAGATGAATTACTATGAGAAAAATTGGTGTTTTCTTTTAACTTTTACTCATAGACTTCTAAAACCATGGTTTCAGCCAGGTTTCTCCAGGGCATTTCAACTGTTAGGTTTAGTCAACCTAATAGGATTGTATACATTACCGAAAGGAAGGACACCTGCCCAGAGCTCCCCAGGATTGATTTATAGGAGCACCTAGAATTATCTGGTGGACAGCGCGTCTCTTCTTCCCCTCAGACAGAAACATGCCAGGTTCAACACCTTACCTGTCTGTCTACTCCTCCACCTGGGATCCACAGCCCAGCTGCCAGATGTCTGTCTACTCCTCCACCTGGGATCCACAGCCCAGCTGCCAGAGTCAGCCATGTTTACCCTGCATTCACTCTCCCTGATCCTGTCCACAGGAAAGCAACCCAGCAGCAAGCTAACAACAGGAGCTAATTTGCGTCCAAATGACTTGTCCAGATTATTTTTGTCCCCAGCAATTTATAGTAAACAAGCCTTTCTCCCCCATTAGAGAAACTATGGCTCCCCCCCTCACCCCAGTCTCACTATTTGCAGAGAGCCATTCACATCCAAAGCTAATGTTGAACAGCAAGTTTCTATTGAAAATATTTTCCTTTTTTTTTTTTTTTTTTCTGCTGGTAACTGTCAGTGCTGGGGAAATATCAGCACTCAATACTAACTTCTCATACTCCATTCAGCCCTCTACAAGATGGAGGGCGTTGTGAGAACCATTGGGGGAGTGGCTCTGCTTGTATGCTTTTATATATATTTTGGATGTCTCCTGGCATCATGTTCTTCTCATTTGAGAATAGGCACCTCACCATCTATAACTAGTATGAAAAGTCTAAGAATAGCAGGTTCAATTTCAGCACTAGAACCACAGAACAGGCTTTGGTCACCCACGTGACCAGGAGCCCTCTCGCCCCTGCCAGCTGCTACCTTTAAAGGCAAAGAAACACTACCCCATTTATGGAACAGGACTGAGAACCAGGGCCTATTGGTCCATTTTCCATCGCTGTAGCCAAATGTCTAAGTCTGGATAACTTGCGAACAGGAGCTTTCGTTAGCTCCCAGTTTGGGAGTCTTGCAGTTCGACCAGCACGGTGCCGACGTTGGCAGGGTTCCCCTTGGCTACAGCACATGGTGGCAGACAGAATCGGAGCAGGAGCTTTGCAAGGGGAAGAGTTCCTACAAAATCAGTACACTCCGGAAGCTAACCACCTCCCAGCATGTACCAACTAGGCCTCCACAGTACCTCCACTGCTCCATGCTTCCAGCACATGAACTCTTCAAGGCTACTCTTCAACTATGCCTGAACCCCAGTCAAGGGCTGCAGCTTGTGTCTTCACTAGTCTTTTTGGTAAATGCTGTAGAAAATGGGGTTCAGAGAGGCTGGGTCCATGCTTCTGACTTAGGACTCTTTGACCCTGGCTACCTCCCTACCGTGAGCTGCTTTGCCTGTGTGTGTCCACTGCTTACTCCTGCACTGTTATGGCTGAATGAACTGGCTCCCTGGGCCCAGCATCCCTGAAACAGCCATGGAGTGAAGAAGTGTTGGGCATGCAGACTGGAGCGTGGGAAAGGATGGTGCCTCATGGCCACCTCAGAACCCCAAAAGGAGAGAATACAATTTCAGAATGCTTTGTGTGCTGTGGCTGGGGTGAGGCTGCCCTGACAGTGAATGTTCACAGGCCCCAGGGCTCGGGAGACTTCCAAAGGAAATGAGCACTTAGCATTATTTAGATGGAGAACCTGTGTAGTAAGGGATATAGCTTAGTGACAGATGCTTCTTTGGCACATACAAGGCCCTGCGTTCAACTTCCAGAATTAAAAAAAAAAAAAATATATATATATATATATATATATATATATATATATATATATATATATATATTATGAATACAACATGGGAAAACTTTATAATCTACATAATCAGCAAAGGATTAATTCCCAGGGCAGGTAAAAGTAAATACTATGCTATTAAAATATATGCACCATATATTTAAAAGACCGTCATATCTAAAAGACAGGGTAATGGATGACCCAAGATTCTAAGCAGTTTTCTTCAAGAAGCAGGGTAATAAGACATAAACATGGGTAGAGACCACTGCTCTAGTGAATCTCATCTTCTTGCTTGACTTACATGTAGGGCCCATAGGTTCCATTATTTTATGAGACTTTATAACTAGCAGGGATGCAAATGTCTTTCTTCATAGATAACAAACAGTATGCCTTTAGAGAATATGGAAGGGAGAAATTAGTTATTGAAATTATGACCCCCCCCCCTTTTACAGGTAGAGAAACAGGTTCAGTGGAATCGAGCACATTAGGTGCCTACTGTGTGCCAGGTACTTTCCCTCCATTTGGCAACTTATAGAGCAGGTTGTACTGTGACAGAAACTTGCAGGGTCGCTACCCCTGGTACATCTGTCTGTCTGTTAGCCAGAGGGAGGCCTGCTGCAATGAGCGCCTCTCCTTAAAGCAGGCGACACAAGTTACTGTCTGGCTGGCTATGGGGTCTCCCTAGCCACCGGAAGCCAGGTAGCAGAGACAGTGATGGCCGAGAGGAAGTAGATGGGGAGCCAGCAAGAAGGCAAGGCACTGAGCTGGAACCACCCATGCTGCTGATTTTGCAGGCCTTCAGACTTTAACCGAAAGGCTCCTCTTGACTCCATCCTGGTCCTCCACAATTGCCTGTGCCTACCTAGCTGCACCCTACATGGCTCTGGGCACCACTGCCGGACTTCCAATGTCCTCAACACCTGAGTCTTTTTTCTCCTAATAAATCTCTCTGACAATGATTTCAAGTAGAATTCCCCACACCTTTAGAACAGTTGTTTCCAGTTAAAGCCTGGTATCCCACTTAAGCATAAGGCCAGGTTACTGTACCCCAGAGCAGCCCTCCTGCCCCAACTGCATAGCTCGCTACACTCTACAGCCTCCCAAGGATCCCCCACAGTGATGCCCGAGTTGACTCTCTTGTTCATAACATGGGAACTTTGAAGCAAATGGTATAGAGAAACCCTTAAAGCTGTGGTTCTCGACCTTCATGATGCTATGACCCTTTAATACAGTTCCACGTGTTGTGGCAACCCCAGAATTACTGTGTAGTAACCATGAAATTATTTCATTTCTACTGTTAGGAATCATAATGTGAGTATCTGTGTTTTCTGATGGTGTTAGGCAACCCCCGTGAAAGGGTCCATCAACCCTGGGGTCTCAACTCATAGGTTGAGAAACACTGCATTAGAGGAACTTGCACTTTCTTAAAAAATAAATGATTCCTCTCTTATAAAATCCATCCCAACCATAGCCTTTCCTTCCTCCTCTCCACCCAATATCCCTGCCCACCTCTCCCCTCTCCCAGATCCACTGCCCCTCTGTTTCTCTTTAGCAAAGAGCAGGTCATGAACATGGCGTGACAAGTTCAGTACACACCCTCACAACCCAGCTGGAGGAGGCAACCCAGTGGGAGGATAAAGGTCCCATGAGGTGACAAACGAGTCAGTGACACCCCCATTCCCACCGTTAGGAGTCCCACAAGACTCCCAAGCTACAAAACCATGATAGATATGTAAAGAGCCTGGGGCAGACTCGAACGCACTCGGTAGTTGCTGCTTCGGTCTCTGTGCGCCCATATGAGCCCTGTTTAGTTGATTCCGTGGACAGTGCTCTCCTGGTGTTAGAGGAACCTGAACTTTAAAAACTGGTTAAAGAAAAGAAACGCTGAATCTTCCAATTCACCATAGGGAAGAAAGTCTCAACTTGGCAAATAATAAAGTCTATCTAGTGATTCGTCACCGATGTGCTACTGAACAAGAAGATAGACGAGAAAACTGGAGGCACGTAGTAAGGTTCTGGGCTCAGTGGCCAGTCACCAGAAGCAACATGACACAGGGTGTCCCGTGAGTAGGGTGAAGTAGGTCTGCAGTTTAGTTCATGATGAGGTATGTGTCCCTGTACAAAGGGAGGTCTCTGCTCCGGTTTTTGTTGAGAAGAGGTAGACTGACCCCAGGGTTCACAGCAGGTACTACAGTAGACTCTTCAGCATCCACAGAGACTGGGTCTGGAAACCACAGAGATCCCAAAGGGCTTGGGCTGAAGTCCTTATATGAAATGGTACAGCATCTGCATAGCACCTGCTCAAGACCTCCTGTATATGTGAAATCATCTCTAGATAATGCATAATATATAAATATTGTTGTTCATTGTTAGGAAGAGGTGACAAGAAAAATTATCTAACCTACTATAAAACAGAGACAGGTTGTTTTTTTCCTTTGTGGCGGGTCCCAAGTATTTCAGCTGTGTTTTGATTTCAGTCTGTGGGTGCAGAACTCACAGATGCAGCGAGCTGCCTCGTCTTTCTCTGTTGATGAATGAGTGACTGGTTTAGTCAGTTTCAGTTCTTGGAGACCTATATGCATCTGGTACAGGTGAGGTGCAGAGCCCTTCCGTGATGAAGTGAGCCCCAGAAGAAGGGGTACCTAAGCCTAATGTGTAGGGGCAGAGTGCACGACAGTTCCTAACATAGATAGTCAGGAATATTTCTTTTTAAAAAAGAAAAAAAAATGTATGTTTCAGGCAAAGAAAAGTATTAGAACGGACTCCGTGTTTATTACGCTTCCTGCGATGAGCGTGAGATCTCCTTTTCTATTAAGTCTAAGTAGTGCTAAGATCGAGGGTATGATTCCATGACAGGCATGGCCACTGCACACAGACCTAGGTCCAAGAGGCTCAGGAGACTCAGGACGTGCTCATGGTGGTTGGAGTCTGGGTCAGGTGTTTCTTCTTCAAGAGTAAAATAAAAGCCCACACAGATTGTATCAAGGAAGAGTTGTTCAACAGCAAGGCTATAGTACAGATTTAAAAAGAATGCAGTTTCGAGACTGGCCATGGGAGTACTCAAGGGCTCTTATTATCTGGGGGGAAGGCACCTTTTATGGGGTTCAAGTAAAGGCATTGTTCATTACTAGGGGTGTAATGAGTGGTTATATATTTGGATTGCTAGGCTTAGTTTACCTGTGTCTTTGCTCTCTGCGCATTTATCATACGCACTCTTGAGTATGCACAGGTATATGACGGTAAATAGAAAATTCTCCCTAAAAGTTCACTTAAGGAAATACTTTTGTCTGGCTGCGTATATACTCCAAACAAGCTCAGACCAGAATGTTCTGGGAATACAGTTTGACTGTCATTAAAATACTTGAACAAAAGCACTTTGGGGAGGAAAGGGTTTATTTCTCAGGAATGTCCATCACTGAAGGAAGTCAGGGAAGGAGGTCCAGTAGAGCAGGAACATGCAGAGGCCATGGAGGGGTACTGCTCACTGGCTTGCTCACCATGACTTGCTCACCATGACTTGCTCAGCCTGCTTCCTTATACACCCCAGGAGCACCCACCCAGAGGTGAGATCTCCTACAGTGGGCTGGGCCCTCTACTAATATCAATGTTCAGTTGAGAAAATGTGTGGCAGGCTTGTCCATAGGCCATTCTGATGGGGACATTTTCTTAATTGAGGTTTCCTTCTCCAAACAAACAAACAAACAACCCCCCCACAAACTATAGCTTCTGTCAAATTGACATAAAACTAGCCAGAACTACCAGGTGGTGGTGGTCACACATTTAATTCCAGTACTCAGGAGGCAGAGACAGGCAGATCTTTGAGTTCCAGGCCAGCCTGTCAATATCTTGAGTCCCAGGACAGCCAGGGCTATACAGGGCTATATATTAACCTCATCTCTTAAAAACAAAACAAAACAAAAACAAAACAAAAAAAAAAATAAAGAAAGAAAAACAAAACCCAAACTAGCAATACAAGAACTTTCTAGTGCCAAGGTGTCCTGGTGTCGTCCTGGTGTCCTGGTGACCTAGCACCAGCTTCCTGAGGCTCTTAAGCCTTGTCGGCTTACAGTCCTTGGGTAGCTTCACTGTTTGCTCAGACTCCCCAGTGCTGACAATGAGCTTCCCCTATGCTTTCAGGCATCCGGATGCTGGATGGCGATGTGACCGATGTGGTTGAGGCCAAATCTCTGGGCATCAGACCCAACTACATTGACATTTACAGCGCCAGTTGGGGGCCAGATGATGACGGGAAGACAGTGGACGGGCCTGGCCGTCTGGCTAAACAGGCTTTCGAGTATGGCATTAAAAAGGTGTGAGTAACCCAGGGCTACCAGGGAGCACCCAGGGCAGGGGTGGTTGGGGTGGGGGGTAGGTGACCAAACATTTTGAACATTTAAATATCAGTGGTGACATGAGCCATGGCCTGAAACCAAACTGGCAGGAAAGCCCTGCAGTGTTTGAATGAAGGAGAAGTCTCTTAGAGGCTCTGGGGAATGGTGAAAGGGCATAGCTAGTCCAGGGAGAGCCAGTTTAGCACGCACCGCCCCTGCCATCTCCACTGGAGACTGCAGAGGCCTCTGGGTAGCGGGAGGCAGCTCAGTCAGATCTCCTGGCCTGCTCCTTGAACTATGCAGCTGAAATACCGAATGAAGCTTTCTGTTTATCATGGGGTGTGCCTAATCTAGAGCCTCATCACATCAGGGAGCTGTCCCCTAGATACCCCCACTCTCACCAGCACACTGCCCAACAAATACAGTTACAGTTTCAAAGGCAAACCATAGAGAACATCCTAGAGACTGACTACCATCTGATCTGAGGAGGCTGGAAGGCTCATCTTAGGGGGCCTACCCTCAAGGCCCGCTGTTTCACCCACTATCAGTGTGGAAGGGTGGTAGGGGACTTAAGGAAGATGAGGTTGGGAAGGAGTAGCTGGAGATGAACGAAAACCAGTTCTTACAAGCAGGTGGCAAAACAGATTGCTAGGTGAGGACAGTTTCTTAGAGCAGTCAGGTATAGCTGTGGTCAGCATTCAGGAGGCCATGTGTTGCCCACTGAGCTCCAGCCCACAGTATAGGTGTGGCTAACAAATGCTGTCAGGGGACAGGGCGTCGTGGAAGGTCTGTCAGGAAGCCCAGGTGGTTCTGATTCCTATGGGAATGGGAAGGGCGCGAAGATTGAGCTCACTTTATTGTTTATGTAATTCCAAACATTTTTAAAGTTTTTATTATACTGTGACCCATGCACAGCTATCCAGATACAGTTAATAGTTAATAAGTTCGTGCAAAAGTGCCAAAGTTAACACAGAGGCAGCTTGTCTGTCTCCCACTGCGCTGCAGTTCTGCCCCAGAGGATGGATCAGTCTCTCTCACTCTCTCTTTCTCTCTGTGTGTGTGTATGTATGCATGTGTATGTATGTGTGTATGTATGTATGCATGCACGAGTATGTGTATATATGTATACATGTGTGTATGTATGCATGTGTGTATATATGTATGTGTGTATGTATGTATATGTGTATGTATGCATGTGTGTATATATGTATGTGTGTATGTATGCATGTGTGTATATATGTATACATGTGTGTATGTATGCATGTGTGTATGTATATATGTGTGTATGTATGCATGTGTGTATGTATGTATGTGTGTATGTATGTATGTGTGTATGTGTGAACATGTATGTGTATATATGTATGTGTGTATATGTACATGTAAGTTTTTTCAATTGTTCTTCATTTACTTAAAGATTTTGTTTTTATTTTATATGAGTGTAAGTGGTTTGCCTGGAAGTTTATATTTTATCATGCTGTGTGTATGCCTAGTACCACAGGAGTCAAAAGAAGGCATTGTATCCCATGGGTCTGGAGTTATGGACAGTTGTGAGCCTCGGTGTGGTCTGGGAACCTCTGCAAAGGTGGGAAGTACTCTGAGCTGCGAACCATCTCTCCAGTCCCTACTTATTCATTTTTGAGCAGGGTCTTACTACGTCACTTCTGGGATCTCATTATATAGATTAGGCTCCCCTCAGACTCACAGAGATCTGCTCACCCATGTCTCCCAAATACTGGCATTAAAGGCATGTGCCACCCCCTGATTTTTTGAGATAGAGTCTCTTAGTAGGCCCACTGAACTTGGAGCTTGCTAACTGGCTCTTGTGGTGGCCAGCAAGCCTGCCTCTGTCTCCCCAGTACTGGGATCACAGATATGGGCCACTGCACCAGCTTGATTTTTTTTTTTTTAAAGTGGTTTCTGCAGCTCAAACTTGGGTCTTCTTGCTGATGTGGCAGACATCTTCCCCATCTCAGTCTTCTTCGGGACTCTTTCTGATTGCCATTTGATTTCTTTCTTGGATGGACTGAATTGGTCGCTGGGTGTTATCTTTTCTATGGCAACAAGAGCATCCTGCCTCGACACCTTCGACCACACTGCATCCCTGGAGTGCCTTCATTTATCTAAATGTCTCAATTATGGGGTGTACTACATCTTACTCCCTACACCCCCACGGTACAGGAAAAACCGTCCTGCTTCAGCAGGGCACCCAGGACCCCGATGCTGAGAAACAGGCAACCAGAAAGAAGCAGGGAGGTGTCCAACTGTCCGAGAAAAAAAGTAAAAGAGGCTCAGTGTACACACACAGACTGCACGAGACCTGTGCTTACCCACAGAACACAGACTGTTCTACCCACCACTTTAGCACGACACAGAGGCAGAGCGTCCATTATTCAGCTTAACACCTGAGCCAAGCCATGTGCTGGGTCACGTGCTGGGTCACGTGCTGGGCTGGGGGGGATATGCTGGCAGACACAGGCGTGACCAAGTAAGCCGCAGCCCACAAGGGATTGCTGAAGAAATAAATCACTTGTTTCCGTGACTCACCCTCCCCCCTCCCACTGTTACATCACTTAGATCTCAGACCCAATGACAAGGGAAACATCCTAAAAATTAAGCCGAGCTTCAGCTCTGGAGAGGCTGACTTTAGTTGGAGGTCACGTTTCTCTGCACAAAAGGCATTGACTGGAATGGTGTTAATGTGGAACATCTGGCATTTCTCTGAGATGCTTTCTAAAGATGCAGCTCTGGGAACTCTTCGTCCAAGAGAGGAGCAGACTGTCTTCCAGGAGTCACTGCAGTGTGTCTAGGTTTGTATATGGAGCTTACACAAGTTGAAGCTACCAAGAAGGGAAGTTTGCCTTCTGAACCCTAAGCAGCAGCTGCTTCGTTGGGTTGTCAGGGCAACAGGGACATGTAAAGGGAGCTACGCAGCCTTCCTCGTTCTTGTCATGCTTTCTTAAAATACAGAGGCCATTTAAATTTTAGTCATTCTGAAGTGAAGTATGTTATAGGCCTCTTAAACCACAGCTGTCTGAAGATACCAGGGAGAAAGCTCCAGGAAGAATGTGTTGACCTCCAACCAAAGCACATAGCCCCGTCTGTTACTCTTTCATGCCATTCCATTTGTGACCCGTAAAATGTGGCTTCGTCCTCAGTAGATGATATGATGGGGTGTCAGGTGGCTTTAGAAGCCATTACTGGGCACAGGTTTTATGAAGCCTCACTCTTCCCCTGAATTTCCTCTTAGAAAGGGGATGAAACACTGATAAAAACAAACAAACAAACCAAAAAAAAAAAAAAAAAAAAAAAATCCAGCTAGCATTGTTGTCCAGACGACCAAGGCTCACCAGCCCTCAGGAGGGTGGTCCCCACAGTCTGCCCTCGGGGGGGGGGGGGGGGATACCAGTGCAGTTTGGTGATGTTCAATTTGTGACTTTCCTGAATGAAAATTCAAGTCCATGGCTAGAGTTGGAACATCCCCTCTAGCACGCCTGCAGATACAAGACGTGGAAAGTGAACCTAAGACCTCCGGGGACAGCAAAGGCCTCTCTTACAGCCCAAAAATAGCCTTGCTCTCTGTCTCCCTCCAAATTATCTCTAGAAAACTACAGTAAGATGAGAAAGAGGCCATTGAGGCTGTGGTGCCTTTGGGAAGCTAAATAAATGGTCAGGCAGTAACTACTCTATGTCAGACGGGAAGACTAGGACCAAGCAGTGAGGTATGGGCTGAGAATTCTTAGACAAGCAGATCTCAGGCAGAGGGGAGGAAACTGGAGAAGGTGGGAACTACTGGGAGATCTACCAGTAACTGCCAGCACACCTTGAATTGTGCTACCGAGCCCCGAATTCCCATGTAGTAAATAAACTTCCTGTTCCATGAACCTCTATTGTGACATGTCACCAAAAGCCAAATCAACCGGTACTGCCAGTCATGGGTTGAAACCTACAAAACTATGAGCCAAATAAACTTAATTCATTCCTTCCTTTCTTTATTTCTTTTGTTATAACTTGGTCTACCTTGTATGCTTGTTATAGAGCTAGAAAGTTAACTGACAGACCAATCACCCGCTAGGCTCAAAAACATTTGATAACAAGATTTTTTTGTGGTTCGGTGCCGAGACATTGAGTCTGTTTACAGAAGCTGTTTCGTATACTTTCTCGATAATGCGATTGTTGAGCTTTGTGAAATAAGAACATTTTATAAGGGCTGGAGAGATGGCTCAGCGGTTAAGAGCACTGATTGCTCTTCCAGAGGTCTTGAGTTCAGTTCCCAGCAACCACATGGTGGCTCACAACCATTTGTAATGGAATCTGATGCCCTATTCTGGTGTGTCTGAAGACAGCAGCATTGTACTCAGATGTGTACAATAAATAAGTAAATCTTTTTAAAAAAGAACATTTTAGAGACTGGTTTGTGTTGGGTGCAGGATTGAGAGCAGCGTTATCTTTTGGATGCTTCTCCTAAGGGGTAGGCTCTGATGGGCTAAGTGACACTTTCAACTGGCTCTGATGACTCTTACTTCGCTTCATGCTGAGGCCATCCTCTGAGAAAGCCATCATTAGGCCCTTGCATCATAATGTAACTCATGACAGAGAACTTACACAAACTCTGATGGTACAAAAGCCTTCCCCACACCTAGCCTCTCTGCACCTGTGTAAGCCATTGTCATGACACGGGGCGTGACCTAATTCACAGACACACCTGTTCCCATGTGCCTTTCTTCTAAAAGTTAGCCTATTTCTTAGAATCTCTCTCTCTCTCTCTCTCTCTCTCTCTCTCTTTCTCTCTCTCTGTGTGTGTGTGTGTGTGTGTGTGTGTGTGTATGTGTGTGTTAATGGTTTTCCTCCATGCATCTATACACACCACATGCCTGCCTGGTACCTGCAGGAACAAGAGTTACAGATGATAGTGAGCCACCCAGTGGCTGTTGGAAACTGAACCTAGGTCCTCTGCAAGAACAATAGCTCTAAATTGCTGAGCCAGAAGTTAACCTTTGTTGGAAGTATAGACAACCTTTGTGGTAAGCTCTTGAGCCCATTTTGGAGATGCAGAAAGCAGAGCACTAGGAACCTCCCTATGGGTTTTGTTGGGAGTCTTAGCCTAGAACTGGTCTCTTAAGTATGCAAAAGAGAGTGTCCTGGGGTTTCCAGAGGAGGTGGGCCAACCTGGACTCTGAGAAGGGATAGATGGATTGAGTCATAGAATCTTCTTGAAAGATGTCTTTAAACTGAGTGGTTGCTTGGATTTAGTGTCAGTCCCCTCCCTATGTTAAGAGCCCAGAAGGTCCAATTTTTGCTGTGCACCAACTACCGGTCCAGCTGTTGGGACTGACTTAATCTAGTCTTCCATGAACTAATCATTACCTAGTGTTTGTGGCTAGGATAACACAAAGTTTTATCAGAAACCATTGATCCCATGGATGTGGTATAGAACAGAGCTGCAGGAACCTGCCTGGTCAGTCACTGTCATGAGCTTTCTCTGGTTCATGTTCCTGGTGAACCAGTGAAGCCACCAGCCTGGGTTGATGCTGTCATCTGACTAGACTGCTTTATCATTCATCCACTTATCCATGGTAATGGGAATCAGAGCCTTTGCACTAGGGTAGTCCTATGAAGGTCAGAGAGATCTTTTGGCCCGTTCCTTGCCAGGGTTCTGAGTATCTGTGGTCTTAACTCTGTTAACACAGGCAAAACAGCTCCACTGAAAACCAACAAAATCCTTGGAAAACCAGGACCCAGATGATCTCCGGGCAACCTTCACAGCCCTGTGGAGGAACAGGCTGAGGGTGGAATGGGCAGACTGGTGTGAGATGCTTCCATGGTGTCCCTAACAGTCACTAACATCTGTTTTTGCTTCCATGTAGGGCCGCCAAGGTCTGGGCTCCATTTTTGTATGGGCCTCTGGGAATGGTGGGAGAGAAGGGGACCACTGTTCCTGTGATGGCTACACCAACAGTATCTACACCATCTCCGTGAGCAGCACCACTGAGAACGGACACAAACCCTGGTACCTGGAGGAATGTGCTTCCACCTTGGCTACCACTTACAGCAGCGGAGCCTTCTATGAACGGAAGATCGTAAGTTCTCTCGTAAGGTCTGAGGCTTCCCTTTCCCAAAAGCCAGTTAGCCGAAGACCATTTTGTTGGATCTCGGGTCCCAGCCTATCTATCCATGAAGGAGGTCAACCCCAGTGCCTTGGCAGCCAGCCTTAGACTTTACTGTTTTATAAGATGTTTGACTCATCCATGCCCAGAAATGCCAATTAAGCCCTCTGGGACTTTAAAGACCTAAAAATGTCATTTAAGAATGGGGTTCGTCTTTATCCTCTCTCCTTTTAGCTCTCTGGAATTCTGTGGTCACATCCCAGAGTCCAGTAGACCAGTCCTACTCGGATGCACAAAATAGAAAGCTTTGGTTTTATGCTGAAACATTTTGGAAACCCAAGTATTCTAGGCTTCTCTTCTGCCAAGGGACATGCCCTAGACACTTGGAAGTAAAGCCACAGAGTTTGCCAGCTCTGATCATTGCAGTCCTTTTTTTTTTTTTTTTTCTTTTGGTTTTGGTTTTCTTCTTCTTTGTGGTGGTTAAACCTATGGTAGGCAAGGACTACACCACTGAGCCAATGGTTCATCTTTCAAATGATAGCTCTTTTAGTATAGGGATGAAATGTATGCTTCTTCCTTCTATACATACTTTCCTATATTTAAAAAGGGGGGAGAGTTCCAGTTTAAATTAATGTAGAATTCAAATGCATAGTCATTAAGTTACTGCATAGATGTTTTGTAAAATGGGCCTGTTGAGCTAGCCAGGCGTAGTTTGGTTTGAACACTCACCAGCATCTTTCCATTCCTTTTGCTGCTTAGACACGTCTTTAGAAATTATTTTCAATTTTAATTTACATTTTCCCCCCTGGGGAAGACACAGGCTTCCTATACCCTACTTGCTACGCACACATGGAAGGTCAGCCAAACCATCCTGTTGAAGACCTGGCAGTGGCCCAGGCTGGTTCACAGAAGTGTTAATTTAAGTGTTTCTTTCCTATCCTGCAGGTCACTCAGCCCTGGGATGGGCAGCTGAGACCCTGTCCCATGCCCTGTTCCTTTCCTTCTCATTTCATCATGGGCTCATTGAAGCTTTATTAAACAGATGCTTGGGCTAAAACCCAACAAAGGCCTGCTGGCTAAATGGAAGCGGAAGTAGGCATAATTGGACATATCGTACTGGGGGGTGTGTCCTCGGCTGCGCTCTCTGTGATGGCACTCAGCTCTGGAAGTGGGAACTGTGGCTTCATTTACTGTTATGCTTGAGTGTGCACACATCAGAAATACTTTAATCCCCCCACACACACTTTTCAAAAGATGATCCCATGTAGTCCAGACTGGATTCAAACTTACTAACTGTGTAGTAGACCTCCCTGAACTCCTCCTGTTGTTCCTGCCGTCACCTCCCAAATGCTGAAGTTGTGGCGTGCACCACCACATCCTGCTTTAATTACTTCTTTAAAAAAAAAAAAATTCCCTCCTCTGAGTAATATTGATGGATAAAGAAGAAATAGTTAGGAGATGGGGAAAAACAAACTTGAAAGTCAGAGCTGCCATGCTGAGGCTCTGCCCTGAGCACGCTAACTACTTTTGTCTGATTACCGGAGCCTAATTTTCACTTGAGGCCCCAGAGACGTTCCACAAGGGGCTGAGCAAGCGCTCGAGAAGTGGGTGCATCCCACTCTCGAGTTCAGGTGAGCTCTAATGTCAGTCAGAGCCCCAGCCCCTCGAGTGTGTCTTCCCTGCAGCATTCTCTGCCTGAGGAGCCGCTCATCTCAGCATGGCTGGCGATTGGAGATAAAACCTTCATTTATTGTGTTGACTAGAAGCCGAGGGACAACCATGAGCAGAGCTCCAAGGACGTGGGAGGCCTCTGCCCACCTTGATTCAGCTCCCTCACGAGTAGTCTCCCTTCCTACACCCTCTTCTCTGAAGCTGGAGAGTCAAGTCAGTCTTGGGCCTTGCTGTGGCACAACAGGAATGCTCAGGAGACTGAGGTCCCTCCCGGGCTGCCCTTCACCTCTCCCTTGAGGTGGTTCAGTCCTGTGTACAGTGAGGAAGCTCTTCCCATGAATGTATGGTTACCTAGCTCCAGCACAATAGAGAAACACTCTCTGTGTGGAAGGATCTCATTGTTACTGCTGGAGAAATGCATCCTCAAGGGTCCCATAAAATGGCTACATGCTTCGTAGCAGATGGGTGATGAGCTGGTTTCCTGTTGCTGCCCTAACTTATCGTCCATCAGGAACTTATCGTCCTAAGGCCGTACAAACAAACATCTCCCAGCCTGTGGCTCAGAAACCCAGCAGCCTCTCTTGGCTCTCAGCTCCAGATGCACAGGCTAAGGGAGAGGTGTCAGGAGGACCCTCTGGCATTCTGGCATCTCTGCAGAGGTCCATGCTTATGTAAACTAAACAGGATTCAGCTCCTGACAGTCAGGACCCAGGTCCCACTTTCCTTGTGGGCTGTTGGAAAATGAGCAGCTTGTTTTTAGAGCCTTTCCCTACATCTTTGGTCTGGGTTTCCCCAGTTCCTTAAAGCTAGTTATGATAGCAGAAGTCTTCCCATGCCTCACCTCTCCAGCAGATTTTTCGGCTTTCCCCTTCTACCTTTAAAGCCATTAGATTCTCTCGAGCCCAGCTGGATAATTCAGAATAATCTTTCTGATCTAATGTTAGCCACCTTGATTCCATGTACAGAATGTATAGAACTAAAGCCAGGAACAATAGTCGTAGGGGCCATGGTGCCACCCAACACAACTGAACCCATGTGTTGATGCCATGACCTCTGCCCCCTTTGAGCTCCCAGGGGAGAGGTACAAGTCAGGTTGAGCAGTTGCAAGGCCCTGGGTGGGTGTGCAATCCTCCTGGAGCCAACACTCAGATGAAGGTCGGTGGAGTCCCAGCTGGCCGAGTCAGCCTTGCTGTCTCCAAAACGCCAGTGACCTATTGCACAGTTCGGCAGGCCATGTGCTGGCAAAAGCCCTTCAGATTCCTCCGGGAGGGATGTCTGTCTCCAGTCCCGATCCTTGCCTTACAGCTAAAAATAGAAACACCATCTGGGCTCCTGAGCCCTTCATTACACAGGTTCTCAGCTCCCCTGAAGTCTTGGGTCACTGCGCGTAGCTCTTTGGGTGGGGTCATGCATCTCAGTGGCAAGATCATGATGCTGCGCAGGAGGAAGCTTCTTCCAGCACGAGACTTCACTGCATCTTGCCCTGCCCCTTTGTCTGCACAGGCAACAGTGGTTTTTCAGGAACCAGCTGAGCTGACCCTTAGGAAAGCATCCCTGTGCCTCTAGATGCTGGTCTGCCCTAGTGCCTCTCTATTCTCACCCTGGGATTAGCCTGTTCCACAGCATGGCTGCAGTTTTGCATCAAAGCACGAAGCCTAGAAGAGCTGGACAACACATTTGTCTCACGCCTTTTTGGCCACTGGCACCCAAAGTCACTCTCTCCAGTTGGCAGCATGCCAGGGTCTTGGTGGCCTTTCCCAGCACCCTGCTCCAAATACCTCTGTTCCATGCAGGTCACCACGGATCTGCGTCAGCGCTGCACCGATGGCCACACGGGGACATCAGTCTCAGCCCCCATGGTGGCTGGCATCATCGCCTTGGCTCTAGAAGCAAAGTAAGTTATAGCCTTCCTTCTCCCTTGAAAAGGTGTCTCTACGCTTCTGGCACACACATATTGTGAGGCTGAGCATCCTGAGGATGTTAAATGGCAAGCTTAGCCACATGAAGCCGGTTCTGCTGCCATGTACCCATGAGTATCAATGGAGTTTTGTCACCATTAGCTCTCTGTACTGCTCTGCCTCCGCTGCCATAGAAGTTGTTTCTTGATGGGAATGATTGACCTCAGAGTTCCAGCAGGATTGGTATCTCCTTGGCTTGCAATTGGCCACCTCTAATTGACGCCTGCTGATGACCTCATTTGCCTGAATTATCTTTTTGTAAGCCCTATTTTGAAATACAAGTCACAGTCTAAGGGTCAGGGCTTAGGACTCATGCTACGATCCCGAATCCAACCCTATAATACTCCCTCTCCTACAGACATTGACAACCTCCGTGCTTCTTCCTGTCTATGAACTTGATGATTCTTTAATACCTCATGTAACAGAACCATACAGTTCACACCACACACCCCTAATCCTAAAACCCCAAATCCAAAATGTTCCCAAATCTGAATGTTTTTTAGTGCTGACATCATGTTCACAAAATTTCAGGTCTATGGGAATTTGGGATTTAGGATTTTCAAATTAAAGACTCATGAAGTCTATGCAGATACTCAAGTTCAGAATCTGTAATACCTTACAGCATTTTGGATGAAGATGCTCTGCCTGTCCTGTCTTTAGTGGTTGGTGTAATTTCATTTAACTCGATGTCATGGGTGTTTAACTGTGTTGTGGTCCATGTCAGAATTTCTTACCTTTTTAGGTCATTCTCGAAGTGGTTTCTTCTCTTTATAAAGCCCATTGTCTGTTTCTCTTTGTAGAACCTCAGGAGCTACATGGGCCTGAGGTCTTCATTCTTAGCCATGTACCTGAACTGTGCCCTAGGCTGCCTTCTTTTAGGCACCAATTTGCCTAAGCCTCACGAAACCTACAGTTATAAATGTGTGAATGAGTTAGGCAGAAAAGGATTAACTGCATGTATGAGTCACTTTTTCATTAGTGTGACAAGAGATTCATTTGGCTCACAGCTTGAAGGGGTATAGTTCTCCATGGTGTAGAAGTCTTAGAGACCTGGGTTGTGTCTGCGGTGACAGTGGCCTATGGTACAGCTTTTTTACTTCTTGGTAGATAAAGAAATACTTTTAGACCAGGCCCAAGTTATAACCATTAAGGTCTAACCCTACAACCTCCAGTGACCGGTTTCTTGCTGGAAGGCTCACTCTATAAGAGATTCCACAACCTTCCCCCTCAAAAATCAATGCCATCATCCAGAGACCAAGTATTCAAACTTTTAAGCCTGTGGGTGACATTCCCCATCCAAATAAAAACACCGTGTGTGCAGTTGTGGAGTCAGAAACAGTTTAGACATCAACTGTCGCATAACAACCCAATATTTGTGGTAATCCTTTGTTCTAGATGAGTTTTTAAGTGATTCAGGGAGAATATTTGAGATGTGTAAATCCTTGTAATTATGCATGCTTGCATGCTGATTTCCTCTCAGCTAAAGACCAAAATACTCAAATGCTACCAATTTAGCAAAAACAGCTAAATATTTTCAATTTCCAGCTCCCCCCAAAATGTTAGCTCCTGTGTCCTGGGGCTCTGCAGTAATTAATTACTTGTGTGGAAAGTTGTATTCGTGTCCTGAGCAATTCATCACTCTCAGTTCCCTCCATTCCTTATTGAAAACATGCAAGGAATTTGGTTAGTCAGACCTAAATAGAAAACACACCCTGCTTCATGACCAGTTGCCCCAGGAAACTTGCCTGTGGACCAATGGAAACTAACAGACAGGTTGGAGATTTGCAGGTATAATTCAAGTATACCTCACTTAAGGGAGAATTTACTTAGAAATTTCTGGAGTTGTATTGGTCTAGGGTCGGAGCAAATGATGCCTAGGAACTCAGGTTGAGTTTCGGATATTTGGAGAATGCAATGTCCTGCAGGTCCAGGCAGCATTGCCTCTGAGTTGCCTTCTCCCATCTCTCAGCATCATAGATGACAGTCCCAGGGTGTGGGGGGGGGGGTCACACCTCAGATATTTACAGTATAATTCACAACAGAAGCAAAATTGTAGTTCTGAAGTAGCAATGAAATAGTTTTATGGTTGGGGTCACCATAATATAAGGAGCGGTTTTTTGTTTTTTGTTTTTTTGTTTTGTTTTGTTTTGTTTTTTAGATTATTTATTTATTTATTTATTTATTTATTTATTTATTTATTTATTTATTTATTTATGTGAGTGCACTGTAGCTGTCTTCAGACACACCAGAAGAGGGCATCAGATCTCATTACAGGTGGTTGTGAGCCACCATGTGGTTGCTGGGATTTGAACTCAGGACCTGTGGAAGAGCAGCCAGTGCTCTTAACCGCTGAGCCATCTGTCCAGCCCCATAAGAAGCTGTTTTAAGGGTCGCAGCATTAGTCAGGTTGAGAACTGCTATCCTAGAGGAAGACACTCCCAGTGGAGAAGAGAGGGTCTGTGGATCACAAGAGATAAGACCGAGGCCAGCAAGTAATCGAAGAATTAACCCAAATTTAGTATAGATTCTGGATATCTTATTCACCTTGTTGTTGTTTAGAAGTGGTTTTGGACTAGGCCTACAGAGTGCTTCCCTGGAATGAGTCAAGTCCCAAGTTCAATCCTTATACAGAAAGGAGGAAAGAGAAATCTACTTTAGGTACTATTTCTATATCCCCCAGAAGGGGAAAAAATGAGATGGTTTCTAGCATCTTCCTGGCAGTGGTCTGAGTGACCCATGGAAATGGTTTGCAACTCATGTGACCCAGAAGACCCCAAAGAATCCTACATGTTGAGGGGTTCACCTGAGAAAAACATACTGAGTACCCAGGTTTTCAAGGATATCCACACTTTAAAAGCCCCCACATATCTGAAAGATGTCATTTTGCAAAGCAGCATGTGTCCCCATGCTGTTGACATTGGACTCAGTAGGGATGACTGAGCTAGCTAGTAAGGCTGGTCACAAGACTGGTCTCTCTGGAAAGTATGCTGAGGTTTTTCTACACATATGTAACAATGCATGCAACATTGCTGAACTTAGAGCTTCAGATGCAGACTCTCCAGGTGAGCAGAGTACCCACAATGCTCTGCACACACAGAGCTCAGGGTAGCACCAGCCACTCCTGGGGCTTTCCTGGCATATGGAAATGATCCTCACGGTAAGAAAACAATGCCTAAGCCAGAGAAGATGTGTAGAAGGAAAAGACTCATGGCATGGAAAGAGATTCAGAATAAATGTAAATGAGGGACATCATTTTCCCTGTTCTCTCTTGGACACATTGTGTTCCCAATTCTGAGGTCTGTGCTCTCTGGAAGCTTAGTGCTAATGTCCAGCACAGCTAACTTCAGCATCCTTGTGTTGGCTTCACTGACATGCCCAAATAGTTTACCACATCATGTAGTCAGCAAGAACCACAGCCATATCATCTCTGTCCCAACTCAGAAGCCTGAACCCTTGATCGCTCTGCCAGAGGATATGGCCTGGGGCTACTTGGGGGCCTCAGAATCTTTAGGTCTAAAGTTGGTCTCTGGGGCCTCATGAGGGAGTAAGCGGAGGATCAGGAGAGGATCTGTGTTCCTGGGGGAAACTGCCTAAGACTCAGATTATCAGCTGAGCTCTTGGTAGAAAGATGAAGAACAGAGTGAAGGGACCCCTGACAGATACCTACATGCACAGCAGCATCATTTACTTCAGCTCGCGTGTCCATGGGAAGTGACTCAAAAGAAAAATGTGGTCAGCCCGTGAAGTAGAATATTATTCACCATCGAAAAGGGAGGAAACTCACTGGGCAGTGGGGGTGCATGCCTTTAATCCCAGCACTTTTTAGGCAGAGGCAGGCAGATCTTCACGAGTTTGAGGCCAATCGGTTCTACAGAGGAAGTCTCAGGACATCCAAGGCTACACAAAGAAGCCCTGTCTGAAAACAAAAATAGAACAGGGCGGGGGGTGGGGTGGGGGATTAGTATGTGTTATAGTAGGGATGAACCTTGAGAATGTCATCCTAAGTGAGATAAGACAAATTTATTATTGTTGTTGGTGGTGGTTTTTCTAATAGATGCCTTTAAAGTCGTGTTTATAGGACTCTGAAAAAGAGCGGCTGTTGGTTGGCAGGGATGGAGAAAATCTGCATGGAGAGTTGGCGTTTGGTGTTTCAGTTTGGGGAGATGAAAGGTCTGGGTGAATTTAGATGGTGGTGACGGTTGTCCTACAGTGTGAATGTACCTAATGCCCCCGAATTAGGTACATTTAATGTTGAAAAGGGTAAATTAAACTATGGCTTGCTTTAGCACACACACTTGGGGCATTGAAAATATGTGTGTTACTGCGGGCCTAAGCAGGTCCTAAGGAGGCGGCCAGTGTCAGGTGGAGCCATTCTTACTAGCAGCTGCTCCCCCAGGTAGCACTGAGTCCCCAGTCATGGGCTCACCTCTGCTGTAGGAGCACGTATGGCGCAAACAAGCATCCATAACAGACAGACGTGGCAGAGAGCAAGCTCCTGAGGCAGTCCGAGGACTGTGCTGACCATTCTTATTTAAACGGCACTGAGAGGACAGAATGGGGCAGAGAGGATAAAAAGGATGCTCGTTTGTCCTTGGCTAATATTCTGATCAAAAGGCACCTTAGATACATATCCATTTAATGAAACGTTTACAAGTATTTCTTGGCTCAGCTGCGGGTAGATCTGTGAATGTGTACGTCAAGCTTTCACCCAGCTGTTAGTCTCACATTGCAAAATAACATATTCCTACTTGTGATGAGCCTGTCGTAGTCGCTGCGTGAACTCTATTTAAAGCATCCCTTGCAGAAGGCTTCTGCATTCAGATATCCAGATCCCATGACAACTAATGCAGAAGAGAAGACAGGAATCAGGGTTTCACTTTCTGCTTTTCTCTAATCGGTGATAGTATGAAGAACAGTTTTCAACCGATCCTGGACTCTGTGGCATGTAAAACGGCCCCAGAAAGATGGCGAGTGCCACCATCCTAACATTTTGTATTTCTTAGATGTCGCACAGGCAGTGTGGTGTGGTCCTTTACCCTAGAAGCTATTTCAAAGTGGAAGTGACAATAAGAATAGCCAGGGCCAAGATCAGCCCTCCTAGACAGTGTAATACAGGCTCATCGCTGGGCCTGAGCAATTAATTACATGGGCAGAATGAAGGAGCCTGTTTTCGGAGGCGTTTAAAGTCCAAGAAATACGGTGCGTGATTGACACTGGGGGGCCATGTGCTCTTGGATAGCATGTTTCTATGTGCCCTGCAAAGAAGTGCTGTAAATTTAGAATCCCTACAGCCTGCAGCTCCGCTTGCCCTTGGAACGGAGCCCAGCTCAGGAGCCCGTGTGCATGATAACAGAATTGCTCCATGCACCCTTGACAAGCATTTCCGGTGACATTAAAAGTTCTCTTTTCTCTACTTCTTAAATGCCTCTTACAAAACTCAGGCAGGCTTGGTGGTCAGACCGAGTTTCTCATGCCTCTGGACTTTAGACCCTTTGAACTCTTTCAGCTCAGGGTTCAGTAGCTGGAAGCCATTGTTGCAAAGCAAACCCGTGTGGAGGAATGCAAACAAGCCTCCTGTACCTCCTTGGAACGTCCTGGCCAGTCAACGCCAGTGACTTCAGTGGTCTCTACTATGTCATTGCAGCAACCAGTTGACCTGGAGGGATGTGCAGCACCTGCTAGTGAAGACGTCACGGCCAGCTCACCTGAAGGCGAGTGACTGGAAAATCAATGGAGCAGGGCATAAAGGTGCGGGTGCTCCTGGTGGGCTGGGACAGGTGCTCTGGTGACCCCTGAGAAAGTCCAAATACCAGTCGCTGTTATCACAGACTATGTGTTGCAGGAACTTACAACTGCTTTGCGGTGATTTAAGAACAGTTTTCCCAGAGCACACACACTGGCATGTAGGGACAACCTCAGTGTCCCCAAATCCAGGTCTTGGGGTTTGCCATGCTCATGGTTTGCTTCATAGTCTTGTTTCCCTTTGCTCCCTGATTTCTGTTCTCCACAAAGAAATGATTTCCAGGAAAACTGCGGCCTGTGCCTGCAACCTTCCCACTTGGGACCTTGTAGTGTGGGGACCCTGAGTTCAAAGGCATTTGATGCTCATCTTGAGTCTCCCTATCCATGCCAAAAAATAGACATTGAGACAGCTGTGTAATTTCCTTGTGATCTCTAAACCTGCTGCCAGCCAGCCCCTTCATGCTAGAAATAACTCAAGGCACACGGGGCCTCTGTCAACTCAGTATGGTAACATGGCTCCGTGATCAGAACATGATTTGGGGTCTCTGAGAAGGAAGTTGGCAGGAAGTACTTGACAAACATTTCTGTCAACCATGATGTGTCAGAGAGAACTTGTCCCCTTTTCTGAAGCTCAGGTCCCAACTATGATGCCGACAAGCCTGATACCACTATCTGTGTGTGCATTTAGGTCAAGCCCTGCCACTGTGAGTGGCGGGGACACTCCTTTGAATAAAGAGGTCATTGACTGAGCCTTATCTATCTTTGTTCTCAGCTGACAGTGTACTGTAACATTGCCCTCCGTTTCCATCATGGTCTAATTAACAAGGAAAATAGATCGCATTGGGTCATGACCTTGCCCTGACATTAACCTTTGAAACCTCTCTTGGCCAAGTCAAATCCTGGATACACCCAGCCCCACAAGCACTCCTGACTGTGTGCTGTTGTCCTGAGAACCCTTGAGAGTCAGGAGCAAAAGAAAATTATTTTTAAAACAACAGTTGCCCTTGCTTTATTATATTTGTTGCATATCCTAGTCATGTGCCTGGATTTTTAAGGGCTGTTGCTGGAGATCATACCCTGTGCAAGCCAAGCCCAGTACCAACACCTGGGTCTCTCAGGCTTTCGGGTTTGTTTCTCTTGTCACATCTGAGTTTCAGGGGGTACACTTGGTGGCAGGTCCTCCCAACTTAAACCAAACATTATCCTCCCAAAGGAAAGTTCTGGACTCCCTCCCAGAGTTGGATACAAGTCCCAGCCAGCCCTCCTGAACCCAAAGAGTTCAGTTTAGAGGGTAATGAAGCTTGACCCGTGATCAGCTCTCAGGGGGACCTGTCATCATCTTAGAGGGACCTCAAGGTGACAGCTGCTGTATATTCCCGAGGTCCATAGCGTTGAGGAACAGCTCCCTTCCTGGGAGAGGCAAGACAGGCTGGATCTGAAGGCTCTGTTTTTTCAGTTAGCCATCTCTATGGATTTGGCTTGGTGGATGCCGAAGCTCTCGTCCTAGAGGCAAGGAAGTGGACAGCAGTGCCGTCCCAGCACATATGCGTGGCCACCGCAGACAAAAGGCCCAGGTAAGACTTCGCCTGAGACCTGGCTGTATAGCTGGGGTAGTGGGGAGATGTTTAACTCTCCATCTCTGTGCACACAGGCAGGAAGGCTCACACGGGCAATGTCCAGCTAGACACGTCTGAGTTTTCTCTTAAAGGATTGTGCAGCTAGGAGAAGATGCACTTCTAGATCAACTGTTTAGAGGCCTCCTGTCCCTTTGTAGCAGATTTTGCCAGTGTTGAGGGTCTGTTTCTCAGTGTGATTCCCTCAGCCTTACATTGGAACAACTCAGATCTGGCATAGCCAGCCAGATCAGAGATCCATCTGCTTTGCCCACAGGGATACAAGAGTAACAGCCACAGGATCCTTTGTCTTCCACCTGCTAGAGGTTGTCACCATAGCCACAGCCCAGGCCCATTGCCCTAGAGCTTGTGTGTGAACAAGAGCAGTGAGACCTGCCCCTTCTCTGTAGCACGCTGGTGGGGGGAGGGTCTCGTGAACTACACAGCATCTCTACATTGCTTTTATCAAGCCCCGTAAACCTTCTGAAGGCATAAGCACTGGGGTGTTTGAGCAGGCCCCGCTTCATCTCCTTTTCTGTGCTACCCTTTAGAGGAAGTTTTTTAAACCAGTTACATGTGTTGGTTAGGACAAAACAATAACAAATGGGCGCTGACATAAATCTGATGGGAAGAAACCTACTCCGTGCAGAAGTCAGATTATTCCTGAACTGCGTCATTGCAGCTGTGCTTTCGAAGAATGGGAACACGATGTTTTGTTACCTTTGGGAAATACATGTGTGAATGAGATACTTGGATGGGGTGATTAGCAGGGCTGGAGATGCAGCTCTAGCCGAACACCTGCCTAGTGTGTGTAAAGCCTTTGGTTCCATCCTCAGCAGGAAAAAAAAATTAGAACCCAAAAACCAGGGGCCATGGCTGGCTCAGTCAGTAAGAGGGTAATGAAGCTAGACCTGTGATCAGCTGCATGAGTATGAAGTCCTGATTTTGGATAAACAGAGTCCATAAGAGTCCCGTTATGACAGCACACATCCTTAGCCTTAGCACTGGGAGGGAGAAACCAAAGCATCCCAAGAAATGGCTGGCCAGCTAGTCTAGGCCATCAGAGAGCTCTGGGTTTAATGAGCGACTCTGTCTCAAAAGATACTGGGAGAGCAATAGTGGGAGACACCTGTGTCAACCTCTGACTTCTGCATGGAGGTGGGAGAACAAGATACATTGTTTCTATCTACAAATGTAGACCCTGCTCAGAGCTGGGAGAGCAAGATACATTGTTTTTATTTATAAATGCAGATCACTTCTTTGAGCTCACCTCTTCCATGAACATAGATACTTCTTCTGTTAAGCTCTTTTGACAGGAGATGTTGAGAGTTTTGACAGGAGATGTTGAGAGTTCTGTTTCTTGAGCATGCCTTGAAACCTCTGGAAGTTCAGAGAACATTTGCCGGACAGATAGCCACTGAAGGACCTTTCAAAACATGCTGTTTCCAGTTTGTGGCTAATTGGACCCACCACTACTGAGACCAGACAGGTCTACCAGCCAGCAAGCTAGCAGGTCTCAATGTAGGCTTCTTCAGGCCTCATTTCCTCTCAAAAGCATTTGTGCTAAACTCGAGAAGGATGGAACTGTGGTGGGATAAAGGAGGCCTTTGCCTATGCTGACTGGTCTGCTGGGAGCAACCACTTAGGGGAGCCTGGCTCTTGCTGTCCTGCCTGACCTGCAGTGCCCACCTCCCTCCCACCCAGCTCCCCAGCCAGGGCGGCTCCTGAATGAAGCATTCTTTTCCTGCCAGAAATCTGTTTAAGATGATCAAGTGGTGCCTAGGTGGCGAGTGGCTGTTTTTATTTTTATTTTATTTTGTTTTTTTGAGTGAAAGCACACAGAGTCTAGACAGCATAGGTTGAGGGAACCCACCGTAACATACAGTATGACATTGTTCCTGTCCTTTGAGGAAAGTAAGGACCCTACAAATTCCAAAAGGGAACAAGAATCGGACTTCTGTTTCCAAAGGAAAATCCTCTTTCCCCTCTGCTGTTTCTGACTCTGTCTGGAATTTTCAGCCAACCTCCTGTCTCAGACCGCCTGCCCGACTCCAACACTTGATTGTTCCTAAGGACATAAGGGCCTTCAGAGGGGACAGTATCAGCAGGGGCCAGATAGTTCCTCTCTACCACTGTGTCACCTCCTACAGAGCTCTAGCTCTCCTGCAATCAGGCTACAGAAAAGGGGTTGAGGTATCTGTACCTGGGATGCTGACACCCACTCAACCTCCAACCCTCAACTTTAACCCCCACCCTTATCTCTTAGCTGCAAGCCTCCCATACCCCCCTTTCCTTAGCAGAGATCACCTGGCTTTAAATGGACAGGAAGTTTCCCATACAGATGCATGCTTTTACTACCACCACCACTCAAACCCCATTGGCCTCCTTCTGAGTTCTGCTCCTAATAGAACCTAGGCTTTTATGCCTTAAATCTGGCTTCAGCCTGTGAGAGTAAGCACAAGAAAGCAAGAGGGAGAGAAAGAACTGGAGAGGGAGAGAGGATGGGGCCAGAGAGCAAGAACATCACTGTGTATAACTGTATTTTATAGGGCATATTGACCTTCTTTTTCCCTCTTGATGAAAGGAAGTGCTATTCTGCTGTGACCAAAGGTCAAAGCATTATATACACCAAACTTTAAGTTCAAGGTCTGGAAGGCATTATGGCTGCACCTACTGTCTCCACAGTGATGTCATATAGGATCCTGAGTTGGAGTAGCTAGAGTGTTATTGGGGCATTCGTCCCTCTGTGTAGGACAACTCCTGTCCCAGCCCTGAGTGGGATACCCCCTCTTTCTGAACAGGGTAGGTCCTGTGACTCAGGAAGACAGAACCTCACTAATAAGGACAGTAACTAACAAGGACTCCGCTTGCTGCTGAGCTTTCCTTAGAAACTAGAGCATCACACCTCGAAAGACCACATGGTACTGGCACTCAGTAGCCCCTGGCATCCCTCTGTTGAGTGACTTTCTCCTGTGCACCCTTGAATGGTTAGCTCAGGCTGAAAGGAGCAGAGAGGCTGAGAGCAGGGAGTGGGAAGAGCTGGAGCATGCGGCTCCACCTATGATGAATGTTACAACAGATGTACGATCACATGTGTGTGCACACATGCACACACATCCAGGAGAAAGCTAACCTTGGTTCTTTGTAATCTGAGTGCAGCCTGGATCCACCTGTTCCTGTGATATCCAAGCACACATAGGTTAAAGATATCTTTACCTGCTTTGGGTCACAAGTAATTTTAATCTATTTAGAGCAATGGTTCTCAACCTTCCTATTGCTACAACCCCTTGATATAGTTCCTCATGTTCTGACCACCAACCATAAGATTATTGTGATTGTAATTTTTCTACTGTCATGAATCTTAATGTAAATGTGTCTGTGTTTTCCAATGGTCTTAGGTGACCTCCATGAAAGGTCCATTCATCCCCAAAGGGGTTGAGACCCACAGACTGAGAACCACTGGTTTAGTTCCTTTCTTCCATAAAAGGATGGCACATGGGATCCTAAGCCATGACTTCCACCTGTGCAGAATGGCTTTTGAATCTCTGAAGAGAGGGGCAAAGTGAGTCCTTTCATAGCTCTTATTCAAGTTTAAAAAAAAGTGCTAAACCTGGTATAATTTCTTTCAATTATTAAAATCACAGTTGACCCATTAGGTTTTCTGGCCATTACTTTCCTGCATTTTAAAAACTCTGTGAAGCAGTTTGTGACACCCAAATGTAGTTAAAAAAAAAAAATCTTAAAAATATCCTGATATGGGGTTTCTTTCTGCCTCTGACTATTTATGTTCCCGGATGAAAGACACACGCAGCCTTTATACTGTAATACGCTGTAAGCAGCACAATAGCTGGGCAACTGCCTCTATCCTTTTAGAATCCACCTCCTATTCCTAAGCCAAGTTATTTCTTACTATGTTTTTCTTAGCTCCAGCCAGGCAGCCCTCGGGGCCATGTTCTCTTAGCCTCTCGCCTATGGTGGCTACCTCTCTAGCAGCTACCTTTCTCTCTTTCCTCGTGGTCTCTAGCCCAGGAAACCTAAACCCATCCTGTGTCTCTTCTCCCCAGGTATTAGCTGCTGGGATCTTTATTTATCAATCAGAATTAACTGGGGGCATGATTCCTCAGTGTCTTACTTGCAGACTCCCATCTTTCTGGCAACCAGTTTTGAAGGATGCAAATTAGCATTAGAATACAAGGCCAACTCATTGCAACCCAGGGCTCCCAATTTGAGGGTGAAGAGACCACAAGAGTCAGCTAAGCCAGCAGAAAGCAAGAGTTACATACCTGTGAATCTTAAAGCTTTTGAGGCTTTCCATTCAGAATTTTGCTTCTTTTGACCTCTTTTATTTCAAGCTTCTTACTCTCTCTCTCTCCCATTCTTCTCCTCTCCACACCTCCATTTATGAATGTTGAGGATAGTCAACTCATAGATGCATGTCTAGAACTGGCTCTAGGTTAGTTGCATCCTACCTTTTCTGTGTTTTATTTCTGGGATTTCCATCTTGCTTATGACACTCTCTCTGTCACATGTGATACGCTCATGTGAATAACAGATAATGATGACAGTTTCATAATGATGACTTGCTATCTAGAGATGCCTTTTTGTACTGACTGCTGGTGACTCATTGACTTTGAACTCAGAGCCCCTAGCACCTTCACTCCTGCCTGAATTGTATGCCACACATCGATGTTCCTATAGGACACATTGTAACCTTTTGGGGTCCAAGAGCATTAGACAGCATTTCATCCAGTGCTTGGGATGCCTGAGGGGCAGGGCTTATAAGCAGCAAAACTCCAACAAAAAGTGTAAAAATGGAAAGGGTGTCACTACAGAGAGCGTGAAATGAGAGCCTGTTTACAGTCTAAGAGCCAAAACAAGAAGCAGATCATGGCCTGGCCTGACCTCAGCTTGGACGGGAGTGCATGCTGGGTCACTTCGCTACTCTGTGTATGTTCACCGATGACCACAAAGGTGAACTTGAGCATACAAATAAGTTCTAGTGAGCCAGCAAAAATGCAAACTCAGAATCTGAACAATTAATCACAGACTGGATTTTAATTTAATGTCTGCTTTAACTTCCTATCAGACTGAGTCTCAGGCTGTTGTTAGCACTGGGCATAGAAGAAAAGGGTATGCTACAAATATAAACATTGTGTATTTTATAGACCAATTAATTATGGATAAGTTAGTGTAGAAGAGGTTTGTTTTGTTGCTACATTTAATTTATAGCCTAAACATCATGCTATGGTTTAATAATCAAAAATAATTTCATCTAACTGGGCATGTAATTCCAATGCTCAGGAGGTCGAGGCAGGAAAATCAGGAGTTCAAGGTCATCCTTGTGTACATAGTTGGTTCAAGGCCAGCCTCAGTTACATATGACTCTGTTTCAACCTTTCCCCAGCCCCAGATATAAACACACTCATGTAGTACATCATATATCATTAACAAAGTAGGGGTTTTTTTTGTTTGTTTGTTTTGTTTTTTTGATGATGGCATTAATTCTAGGACATAGATCTGGGCTTTAACTTGTTGAATTAGTTTCTCCTACTTGAATTTAGTATGTGTACTCCAGAGAATGTTCCCACCTACCCACTTAACTACTCTTTAGAAGGTCAGTGAAAAACATTCCCTGGACCAGCTTCTGCTCTGTGGGTCTCAGTGGGTAAGCCACCCCATCTTGCCAGCCAGATGACATATATACCAGAGAGAAGGGCTCTTTTATTTCCTGATTCCCATAGGTATCCCAATTTCAGAATTGGCTGATGAGAAACAGGGGCTAGACAACTCGTGCCCCCAACTCTGTAGAGTGGAAAGGCACCATCGACCTACTAGGGCAATGGCGCAGGAGCTGGAGCAAGCACTGGCCTGCCGATGCAGGGGTACAAGCGAGGTCTTCGGCTGAAACTAAAACTCATGGCTTGCAGTAGCTTCTTGGCTAGAGCGGTGAATCAGAAGCCTCAGCCTTAGAGGGTTTCTGACTGGGGTCTGCCTTCCTCTGTTCTTTCCTGCTACTTAGTTACTTGAGAACATTTATCTTTGAGTATTATTACTCTGTCACACGTGTCAGAAAACAGGATCTTTTCAAATCTTTATATGTTGGGGAAAACTGGGATGCCACTATACTAGTGGCATGGGTGGATGTACTGGGCCCAGAGACCATCTGGAGATGAATAATCAGTCCTAAAGTGTGGCTTGAAGGAAATGGCATCTCCGTGTCCTTAGCAATCTCATCCAGATCCACGGCTATTTTGACTATCTCCAAACCTCTTTCCTTTTGCTTTTCATTAAGAAACATGAAAGTCCTTATTTGGACTATTAGGCTGTTTGCTTCAGCAGTAGAAGTGGACCATATAGAAGCATCTTGGCCTTTCAGTGAGGAGCATGTAGGGTACCAGCCCTCCCCCTCGAACTTGCAGGAATGAGGAGTCATGGAGGGTGAGTGATTTCCCAGTTAAAGAGATTTTACATAAAAGCTAACTGTTGCGGTTAGCTTTGTGCCCCAGGCAGGCTGGTCCCCAGCCCCCCAGAAAAGCTGAATATCTTGGCTGTGAAAACCAAGACAGGAGACGCCATTAATTCCTGCAGGGTGTGGAGGGGGGCCAAGTGCCCACCAGCCCACAATCCTGGCACTGCAGCAGACTGGCTCCCTGTGGGGAAGACCAGCTCAGAGGCCTCTCGCAGCACCAGGGTCCCTTAGCAGGAACCAGTCACACTAAGACATGTGAAGCTAAGTGACCTGAGTGTTTCCTCTAGGTCTGGAGTTTCCAGCTGGACAGGTGTGAGGTGCTGGCCAGGCCACCAGTGTTGGGCTGTCTTTTCTTCACCTGGTTATTTAAATTTTGCGTCCTTATCTGTGGGATCCATGTTTCCACAGTAGTACTCTAGGTCTAATTCTAGAGTGGTGATTGCTCTCTGACAGGAAAGGGCCGAGGAGAAAACTGTTTTCATCCTGGTTAGAATGTTGTTGCTTTGATGCTCCCACTCTACCTGTAAAAGTATTAGAAGGTTACAGTCACCTCACTCCTGGGTCTTGGGGCATCACATTTCAAAGCCCTGGGGCAGGACAACAGTGACACACATACACACACACACACACACACACACATACACTGAGGAGCCATTTGTCACCAACATGCTCAGTGTTTCTCTTTTGAGTGTGTAATCAGGATACTGGAGGTGAACACTTTACCTGAAAGGGTGTGTGGGCCCTCTAGGCTTCTCTGGAACATTCTACTGTATTCTGGATCTGCCACAGTGGTGGGGCGTCTGACGTCCGGAAAAAGCAATGAAAGAAGTCAGCCTCTAAGTCGATTAATGGTACATGGAAAACGTGTTTTTCAAATATTTACAGAGTCTCAGGGGCATTACATCACTATTTCTAGCTGTCTTGAATGTTTTCTTATGACTCAGGCCCAGTAGAGCCCAGTGAATACATTCCTAAGAGACTCCAAGCACATGTTTGCTCCGGGCCTCTCTAGAGGGAAGCCCCGCACAGAGGGCCATGTAGCAGGGAATTACTAATGTGCTGTCTGGTGGCGATCAGGTCTCCACCAAAGAACGCCCTCTTTATTTACTTTACAAATTGGGAAGGGGCTAAGCTTTTAGAGACATGAACTCTCAAAGCAGCCTGTAGGGTCAGAGTCTGTGTCTGTTTTGGGCTTCCAAAAACCAGTGGGAGTGATTTTTGAGTGACGGGAGATGGCTAGTGGTCCCTTCCATCCCAGGTGACAGGAGGACCTCTGGGTTGGCAGCCTTCCAGCAGGATGACTGAAGGCAGACCAATGGCAGCAAATACAGCAAATCAGTCCCTTGGGTGTGGGTTAACCCAGGGTGACACGGTCTAGAGACTGGAGCTGTGGGACACTAAAGCAGTCCTTCCTTCTCTTGGATGGATGACTTAATCCTCGTGAGCTTCCTCACCAGTGCCTTGTGGTGGCTAGTCAGCATTCATAACACTACCTCCAAGGCTGTAAAGCTCTTGAGAAAGTGAGCTGTCCACAATGCCATGTAGAGAAAGGGATGGTCCCCAGATACATTGGCCCTCAAGTGTGCATAAAGATACCTTAAAAACAAATTCTAGAACCATAAACTTTCCCCAGCAGTGGTCAGAATGGAGCACCCAAAAGTGAGTCTCTGAGACTCCCCAGGGGCTCCCAGAACTCAGGCCACAGCAGGGGAGGGACAGACGGCAGCACTGAAGTCCATGTCCTTCTTGTGTGAGACTAAGACTTGGGTACCCAGCACTGTGCCTGGTTTTCCTCCCCAGGAGCATCCCCATAGTACAGGTGCTGCGCACCACAGCCCTGACCAACGCCTGTGCGGACCACTCAGACCAGCGTGTGGTGTACCTGGAGCACGTGGTTGCCCGAATCTCTATCTCCCACCCACGCCGGGGTGATCTCCAGATCCACCTGATTTCCCCCTCTGGCACCAAGTCTCAACTTTTGGCAAAGAGGTAAGGTTACTACTCCTCTCCAGCATTTGCTCCTGAAGGCCCCATTTCCCCTGGACCCTGGCATGATCCCCTGCACAGGGAAGTGGGGGTTCCCTCTGGGTCTGTACAAGTAGGGTAGGACTCACAACTCTAAAGGGCAGGCCAGGGCCTTTGAAACATACCTGTGAAACTTTAATCTTCAGGAAGAAGTAATGGGAGTTACTGCTTGTTGGTGGAGTGGAATTCATGTTTCATCCCATTTCCCTTAGAAGTTCAGTGAAGGTTATGGCCATCCTGTTTGGTTGTCACTTAAGCTGAGGTACCCCTAAGGCTTGTTTTTCTTTGGGGCACCCCTCATTCAGTTCTGGGCTGCTCTTGAGGGCCAGGGGTGGCTGGTGAGGTGAAGGTTCCCAAGCTGTTCTCCAAAACCTTCCCTGAAAAGGCTTGAGCCGGGATTTGGGACTCCGGGGGCTTCCTCAGCTTCCTGCAGGGTTTGTGGAAGACCGTACTATACACTTATGTCTTGTGTGTCATTATGACATGACAGGCAAGTTCTGGGATGGACTTAGAGAGCTTTCAGGTAAACAGAGCAGAGGCATTTGAGGGAACCAGAGGGAACCCAGGGAGAGTTAGGATATATAGTTTCTTTCTAGCTAAGAAGCTGGGTGAAAAGTTTCACAGACAGCCCAGTATTTCTAGAATTTGCATGTGTCCCTCAGCCCTTGAGGAAGCACTCAGGACTGGGTGTACCATGTCTGTTGTAGCCCTTATCCTGGGATATCCAGAACCTGGGAGACAAGGTATGTAGAAAATGCTCTTACAAGGTCAGACAGGATCCACCATTTTTCTTTACCACTCTGATGTCTCCTATTGGGTAAGACAGAGCTGGCAGAGAGCAATGAAACATTGCCAGCATCACTGTCCCAAGAAGAGGGGATCTGGGCTGTGCCTTCCAGCCCTCTATGTGGCCTCCGGGAATAGCAGCCCACAGTTGGGCAGTGGACGAACAACCTGGCATTAGCTGTGTCCTTAGTTGGATCGTGTCAACCGCAGAGCAACCGTAGTGTGTGAGTTCCGAGAGTCCCTGCCAGCTCTCACCTTCCTCAAAGAAGACCAACATGGGGGCATCTTCTCTCCTGAAGGCCACCTCAGCCGTGCTCAGCCACGCTCAGTCTCTACATGGGAGGAGGCCACCAGGGGCATCTGCAGTTTGAGGGCGCCAGCCAGCCAGCTGAAGCTAGATGACATTTTGCTTCCACATTTTAAAAAATGTGTCTAAAGGTCTACATTTCTAGCATTTGTTGAAAGCATAAGGCTCACCCTCCCTGGGCCCACTTTTCTAGCCTGCCTTGTGCCAAGTAGAGGGCAGGGTTGTCTCAGGATATTTGTGCTGCCTGCTCCCTGCTAGGGCCTGGCTTGAGTCTTTGTGACCTCCACGAAGGCAGAGCTTGCCTGAGAGGTCCTGCTGAAGGTATTCAAGGTCATAAGGAGGCTTAGTGGCTGGGGGCAGGTTGATGCAGAGGATACAGACCTGTGCTTTAGCCTGGTGAGGCAAGCTTTTGTCCCAGCCTCTGCACATCCCATTCAGGCTCCTTCTGGGACCTAGGCACTGGGCCTCTTTTTATTTCTTAGGTGGACATGCCATTCCACTCCTCCATAGACATTATGAATATTATAGAAAGCCAATCTAATAATACAGATTAATATACTTGGCTAATCTTGTCCTGCTGAAATCAGTCCGGCCCTCTGGACTGTAGGAACCTTCCAGCACTGAACTCGCCACTGCTGGCTTTGGTTTCCTTCCCCTCCTGTCTCCCTCCAGGTGCTTGAGCTTCCTGTGACCCAGAGTGGGCCCAGTGGGTTTGTTAGGAACGTCATGGTTGCTAGCAACGCCCTGGGGCCACCTGACAGTCACTCCGGACTTGGGAATTTGGTGTTTTGCCAAGAGTCTGTGTGCGATATCAAGACTGGTTTAGGAATCTGTTACCATCTACCTTAACTCCACATCGTCCTGGACTACGCGGGCATTTCAACTTGCCAGTGCTCACACTGAAAGCTGGCGTTCCTAAAAGCCTCAGCATCTATCTACAAGGCTGTCCTTGTTTTAGCTCCAGTGTGTCAGGTTCTACTTGGCTTTGTGTGTAAGTCAACCTTGACTGTGGCAGTTTCTTAGCCCTATTCCCCTACAAAGAAAGTTCACCTGACCAACAATCATTACGTTTCCAGTGTCCAGGGAACTCCCAAACCAGAATGGAATAGGACTTCTGTATTTGAACTCCTGATGAACAGTATAAGAGGCCAGTCCTGAATGCAAGTTCTCATCCCCAAGTAGAAATGCCTGATTTAAGAGGGCTGGGGGGATGCAGCTCAGTGGTAGTGTACTTGCCTGGAATGCAAAAGGTTCCTTCCCTCAATGCTGCCTGAAAGGGCAAAAAAATCAGTATGGGCTCCTTTCTGTTTCTCTTTTGAACTATGAAAAATGGAGGAGCCTGAAGGTCCAGGGGCTTTGTGGAGACGGCTAAGGGAAGACCTTTGTCTTATTTAGGGTTTCTGTTGTGAAACACCATGTTCAAAAAGCAAATTGGGGGAAAACGTGTTTATTTGGCTTACAGTTCCGTATTGCTATTCATTGAAGGAAGTCAGGACAGGAACTGGAAGAGGGCACGGTCTTGGAGGCAGGAGCTGATGTAGAAGCCATACAGGGGTGCCACTTACTGGTTTGTTCCTCATGGCTTACTCAGCCTGCTTGGGGATGGCATCACCCACAATGTTCTGGGCCCTTCCCTATTGAGAAAATGTCTTACAGCTGAATCTCATGGGGGCCTTTCCTCAGCTGAGGCTCCTTTCTGTCTGATGACTTTAGTTTGTGCCAAATTGACAAAGGAAACCAGCCAATACAATCTTCTAGTCTGGAAGGAAAAAGACAGGCTCATCAAATCTCCAAAGAATAGGGGAGCTCCACCTGAATGTGTCTAGAAAATGTCCTCTTCCTCTTCCCCAGGCCCACTCAGGGAAGCACACAGACCAGTCCAGTCTGTTACAGGGCACTGGGGGTGGCCCTGCCTTCCAGATGTTAGGGAGATTCCGTGAAATCATGAAGGTGGGACTCAGCTCTAAGAGTCTGGAAAACAGCAAGACAGTCCTATGGCTAAGGGCACTTGCCTACAAGGCTACCTGAACTTCTTGGGACCCACATGGTAGAAGGAGGGAACTGACTTCTACCCCCAGGGTGGGTGGGTCAGAGTCCTCCGTGAGCTGCCCCACCCCCCACCCGATTCCTGGCTCGCCAGACCGGCCCTTCGCTTTCTAACTCAGCATTTCCCATTGCAGATTGCTGGATTTTTCCAACGAGGGCTTCACAAACTGGGAGTTCATGACTGTCCACTGCTGGGGAGAAAAGGCTGAAGGCGAGTGGACCCTGGAAATCCAGGATATACCATCACAGGTCCGCAACCCAGAGAAACAAGGTCAGTGGCCCTCAGCATTCGGTGCGTGACCCCTTTTATGTGTCGACGCCTTATCAAAAGGCAATGCTGCTGGTACATCTTTGTCTTATGGGGATAAAATTCGCCACCATAATTATTTTCAAGGTCAGTAACTTTGGTATATTCATGATGCTATACAACGATCCTTTCTCGCTCCTGAACCCCTCACTCCTTCAGAGGCAAGTAAGTGCTCTCATCCCTGACTCCGCTCCACCCCCTGCCTACCACCAGTTTACCTTTTGTCTCTGAATTTTTCTGTTCCGGATATTTTCTGTAAACAAAGGCATACTATGTGGGTTCTTTCACCCAGGGCTATCCTCAAGGTCAGAGTATGGCATAGTATACATCAGACAACACTGCTTTCTTGACCAAATAATACTCTACTGGACAAACATACTATCCAGTCTTCGGCAGGCAGAAACACCTGTTATTTTCACAGTCGCTCTTTACTGAGTTGGGCTTTCCGGGACATCCGTGTATATGAACATGGGTTTCATTTCTCCAGGTTTTATACCTCGAAGTGGTGCAGTGTCAGGGAGGTGGGGCTTCTCCACTCCTCCCTAGAACTTGCTATTTACGTTTCTTTGTGCTAAAACCCATCGTGTGGGTGTGAAGTGGTCTCTGTGGTTTGGATTTGCAATTCCCTGATGATTAAGGATGTTAAATCACTTTCCATGTTCTTCTTGTTCACTTGTGTGTATTCTTTGGGGGAATGTTTGTTCAGATACCTTGCCTTTTTATTGAAATTGGTTTCCTTGATTTTGTAGTGTTGAGGTTTTTTTCTTTTTTTATCACATATGTGATTTGAAGGTGTTTTTCTCTCCTGTGGGTTGTGCTCACTTGAGTGATAGGATCCTTTAGTACACACAACTTTATGATGAGGGCCAGTTATCTTGTTTCTCTAGGGTTTTGTTTTGGTTTGGGTTTTTTTGTTTGTTTGTTTGTTTGTTTTGTTTTTGGTATCATACTTTTTAAGAATGGCTAACTCTCCTAGCTTGCTTTCTGCCACTGTGATAAACACCATGCATGATCAAACGCAGCTTAGAGAAAGAAGGGGTTTATTTGGCTTACAGAGTCCCTCATCCAAGGAAGCCTGGGCAGGAACTCAAGGCAGGAAGAGGCAGAAACTGAAAGAAGCTGTGGAGGAGGGCAGCTTCCTGGCTTGTTCCTGATGGCTTCCTCAGTTGTCTGTCTTATATAAAACCCAAGCCCACTTGCCCAAAGACAGGACAGCCTATATTGGGCTGGGACCGACCATATCAATTAACGTGATGCTCACAGACCAGTCTCATAGGAGGCTATTACTCAGTTGAGGCTCTCTATTCCTGGGTAACTTTCCTTGTGTCCAGTTGAAAGCAGCAACTAATATAGTATATGGTGGTTTGAATGTAACTGGCCCACAGGGAGTGGCATTATTAGTAGGTGTGGCCTTCGTTAGAGGAGGTGTGGCCTTGCTGGACAAGTGTGTCGCTTTGATGGTAGGCTTTGAGGTCCCCTGTGCACAAGCTATGCCCAGTGCGGCACACAGTCTCCTGCTGCCTGTGGATCAAGATGTAGAACTCTCAGCTACCTCTCCAGAACCATGTCAGCCTGAGTACTACCATGCTTCCTGCCATGACAAGAACAGACTAAACCTCTGAAACTATAAGCCAGCCCCAATTAAATGTTCTCTTTCATAAGAGTTGCCGTGGTCTTAGCGTCTCTTCCCACCATAAAACCCTGAGTTTGGGGCATGTTGGCTTTGCACTGCCTTGCCTATTATACCTATTACTTACTAAGAATCTTGTTCTTTTCGGTGCTTAGTGAAATGTTTTTTTTTTTTTACTTAAATTTACATTTTTATTTTATGTATGAGGGTGTTTTGCCTGTGGCACACATGCATGCTTGGTGGCCGTGGAGGCCAGAAGAAGGCATCAGATGTTCTGGAACTGGAGTTACAGATGGTTGTAGGCATTTGTGTATATGCCTAATGTGAGTGTTTGCCATGTGTACTGAGGTACCCAGGGAGACCAGAAGAGGGTGTCAGATCCTCTGGAGCGGGAGTTGCACGCCACTGCAAGCATCTGACATGGGTGCCAGGAGCTGAGCTCTGGCTCTTTAAAAAAGCAGCAAGTGCTTTTAACTACTGGGCCTTCTTTCCAGTCCCCGGAGTTGTATTTCTTAATTTTTGTTTTGAATGTTTTGTATCTCTGATAATTTTTATACCTTTCCATAACTCCCTCTAGTGAATAATTTATCTAACAAAATTTATTGAGTAACTACTATGGACCAGACATTGATCTAGGCGATGGAATCAGACCAAGAAAGAAAGCTAAGGTAATCATCACACCTCTCTGTGGATTCATAGTTAAATGCAGGAACTAGACTGGGGTCTTTCTTAGTGCTGCATGGAAGGTCTCGCTGTTTGGTTGTTAAGGAACACTGTTGTCCCCTTCCTATGAAGAGACATACCTTCTGTCTTAGTTTGGGATTTTTTGTTTTTGTTTTTTGTTTTTTTTTTTTTTTGTTTGTTTTGATTTTTTTGTTTTTGTTTTTGCTGGGAACAGACACCACAACCAAGGCAGCTCTTATAAAGGCACACATTTCATTGGGGCTGGCTCACAGTATCAGAGGTTCAGTCCACTATCATCATGGTGAGAAGCATGGCAGCGGGCAGGCAAACAAGGTGCTAGAGGAGCTGAGAGTTCTGCTCCTGTATCTGAAGGCATCATCCAGGGAAGAGACTGTCTTCCACACTGGGCAGAGCTTGAACACTAGGAGTCCTCAAAGCCCACCCACTGTGTAGTGACACGCTTCCTCCAACAAGGCCACACCTATTCGCATAAGGCCATACCACCTAATGGCCTTCCCATGGGACAAGCATATTCAAATCTCCACACCTTTCCTCAGCTGGCTTATTAATGTCTAATGTCGTCTTGCCTCAATAGACTTCCCGATTCTTATAGAGTAGATTTTCTAGGGTGTTGCATTGTTCTTTTATGGGGGTGGAGGCAGTGGTTTTTTTGATCCAAAAGGTTTACTTTAAATGATACAAGTCATCTGCAAGAATTCTCTCAAATTCACCTCCTGACTTTAACTATTATAAGAAAATATTGATAAATTCTAAAAATATGAAAGCATATAAAAGTTTAATGACTTTTCCCATTTTCATAGCAGAGGCTCTTAAATTGTTTCTTGTATAACCTCCAAAGCTTATGGATGTAGCATTAAAACGTGGGGTTGCTTTTCCATGCCAGCCACCTGGTCAAGCATACATCACTCTGGATGCCTCGGAGTTCCTGGCCCTGTACCAGCCCCTTGCCTGTGAGGCTGGCGCTATAGGTAGAAGCCCATGGAGGCCGATGGCTTCTCTCTTCACCTCTAGGCCACAGTCATTGCTCTTTGTCAGGAGCAGAGAATACTGAGCTAAGGCCTTCGCTGACCCCTGTAGCACTGTCTCCCAAATTACTGTGCTGGCTCTGTCGTGATTAACTTTTCAAAATGAGTCTGAGCCTCTCTAACAGGCCACCCACTGTCTCAGTTAGGTAGGTTTCTATTGCTGTGGGAAAAAAAAAAAAAAAAAAAAACATAATCAAAAACATGAGAGGGAAAGGGTTTATTTCATCTTACATACAGTTTCAGGTCACGCGTTATCACTGAGGAAAGTCAGGCCAGGAGCTGAAGGCAGGAGCTAATGCAGAGCCTGTGGGGTAACACTCATTACCAGCTTGCTCCCCATGACCTAGTCCCCATGGCTTGCCCAGGGATGGCCCCTCCCACAGTGAGCTGTTTCCTCCCAGGTCTATCATCAATCAAGGAAATGCACTGCAGACTTACCTACAGGCCAAGTGGTATGTCTAGGTTTGTGTCAGGTTAACATAAAACTGCACAGCCATCCTCAGCCATGAGGTCACCCTCTGTAACGGTCACGTGGTACAGTGGTTAAAACTGCAGTCCCGGGATACAGACTCCTGCTGATGCCTACGACCTTGAGCAAAGCACTAGCCTCCTACTTTAGAAAATGGGATGATGGAACTGGGGAGGTGTCTCAGTAAATACAGTGCCAGCTATACAAATATGAGGAACCCTAGCACCCACATCAAAGCCAAGCACTATGACACATGCCCATGACCCTATTAATCGGGGGGACTGACAGAAAGATCTGTGAGGCTTGCTGGCCAGCCATCCTGGCTGAACTGGTGAGCTCTGGGTTCAGTGAGAGGCCCTAGCTCAAAAAAAGTGATCATGGAAGACACCCACCATTAACCTCTGGCCTCTGAACATACGCTCCCTTGTGACCGTGTGCACATACCACACACATAGGAAAGAAAAAGAAAATGGGATGATGTTATCTTCGAGGTCGTTATAGAATGACGTCCGTCAGTACGCTAAGAGCAGGGCTGGGCTCATGTCTTCTGGAAGTGCTCATCTGGCATGGCCTCAGCGAAGCCTCACCTTAGAGGGTCAGAGGCAACTCTGTGAGTCTCTCTTGATGCTCCTTCTCCTTTACATCCTCCAGCATGTTACTGAGTTCCCTGGTGGTCAGTCTGTCCAGGGACTTCATCCAGTGCCTCTGATGATACCCAAGCTTGGCTCTCCCGCCCCTCCTCATCCCAGGCTCTGCAGTAGCGTCCTAAGCTGTGCATCTGGAGTCTGTCAGGCCCTGAGCTCCGAGCATCAGAGACAGAACTCCTAAGCAGCTGTTTCTTGGATCCCCCAGAGCGTTGGCAACTTCTCTATCAGCCCGCTTACTCTGCCCAAACCCCAGAACTCAGCTTTGTTTTTTTCTCTCTCCTCTCTCATCTGCTATTACAGCCATGGTTTTCAACCTGTGGGGCACAGCCCCCTTTTACAGGAGTTGCCTAAGACCATCGGACAACACAGGTGTCTATAGTAGTCCATAACGATAGCAACAGTATAGTTATGGAGTAGCAGTGAAAGTCTTTTTATGGTTGGGGTCCATACAGCGTGAGGAACTGTGTTAAAGGGCCCCAGCATCAGGAAGGTTGAGAACCACTGGTCTACAAGCATCACTGTAACCCCTTCTCACCCAGCTTCTAAACACTCATCTCCCTTGGACTTTCTGCCCTATCTGTAGTAGGGACACAGCCACTTACCCAGAAGCCACTGAGCCCTCGCAGATGACCACACTCCTGCTGAGTGTCTCTTGGCCTTTGACGAATCTCAGAGTAATACCCAAACTCTTAGCTAACAGCCCTTCTCAGCACTTCCTGTTTCCTCTGACCTCTTTGCTATCCCCTGATGTGATTGGTCCAGCCCACCACGGGCTCCACGGATGCTCCCTTCACTCAGAGCTGCCTGTAGCTAGCTGTAGCTCAGACATGACCTCCTCAGGAGGTCTCATCGTTTTCCTATCATGTGTTCCTTCTAGAAAACAGGTTGAGGACAGAAATAAGGAGGAATAAAAATTCACTCAGATGCTTACACACACCAGCCAAGAGGCCACATTCGATTCTTCAGCACCGACAGACTCATACAAATTGAAATGTCTTTATATAATATATAGATAATCAAATTTCCAAAGCTGGTGCTGGCCTTTCAGTTCACTAGAAGAAAGCCAGGGTGAAGGAAAACTGACCAGTATGGGAAACAAACTGTATGTTTGTTTGAATGGGTATGGAAAAAACAAACAGACATTACCAGGTAAAGTCCATCAATTTCTCCACAGAATCATGCTCCCTCCAAGAACACAACCTCCTTCCTACACACGTAGTGCACACAGACTGCACACAGACTGGGAGAAAATGGTGGTCAGAACAGACCTGAGCTCATTTCCTGGGGCCACCGAGCCACTGAGTAAGATCTCCAAGCAGGAGGCTGCGGCCCAGTGGAGAGCAGAAAGCACAGAGGAGACAAAATGGATGGGGGGAGATGACTTTCGCCATTGTGAATGGTGCTCACAGGAGCACCCAGAGACAGGTTTTTATACAGATGTGTGTTTTTATTTCTCTTAGGAACCAGGGAGCAGAGATGACAAGTCATAGGTAACTCCATATTTAACATGCCAAGGACTAACTAGCCAGACTGTTCACTCCATTGGCTACCACTTCACACACCACCAGCAAAAAACATCGTGAAAGAGATGTTTGAGTAACTGAAGAAGATGAGGGGGAAGTGAGCTGCAGAAGCAGTCTAGGGAAAGGACATGACAGGCAAAAGTGTCAGGTGCAAAGGTCCTAGGGCATTTGCCAGGGCATCTCCATCCCCACACAACAGAGTGGGTGCAAATCTTTAGAATAGGGCATGGAGCCAGCCTGTGCTGCCGTATAGGCCATTGCAGACCTCGGTGGGAAGCCACAGCCATTTTAAATCAAAAGAGCCCAGAGCTGAACTTCCTTATTAATAGGCTGTCAGCTCCATTTGAATAGGTTGAAATGGGACTGGGAGAGAGACAAGAAGTTCACTTAGGAGGTCACTAGGAGGTCATTGCAGTCAGAGGTGAAGGTAAATCAGACCCAGCGGTAGCCAATCTGACTTGGAAAGGTGAGGGATTTGCCCATCAGAGGGTAAGTGGACCGCCGATTGTGGGTTTTGTCCTGCTTTGAAGAAGAGTGGAGTTGTCTTTCCTAAAGCTGAAACATGATGGAGGAGCAGGCGTTTCAGAGGCCAGGAGCTCCTTGTAGAGATGCGGACCTGGAGGGCAGCGCAGGGCAGGCTGGGAGTTAGACATTCCCTGTGGATCATGTCGGCTCTCTAGGGTTTATGGATGATGGTGTACTATTTACACAACAGTCATTACCATACTACAGAAGTGTCTGTGTGGTGTGCTGGGTGGGCACTGGTGTTCTCTGGGCTTCAGTGTTTCAGCGGCACCGGTACACAGGTAGCATTCACATGCTCTACATACGTGTTCCTGCCCACCCAGGGACTGCTCATCAACGACCTGACTCCTGCTCACAGTGCCAACCAACACTTTCCTGTGGATGCTGCCTGCAGTATGGCCCCTGCTGTGCCCTGTCCCTTGGGCTGGGTACACCACAGATGCTGACAGTTTAATCAGTACAGACAGTTAAAACATCCACAATCACAGTGTGGCCAGATACCCTGCAAGCTATAGGGATGAGTGGGTACAAAGCAAATCCCCAGAATGGCCCCAAGTTCTGTCTGGAAATGAGTCGGTCTCAAAGCTTAAGCATGTTCAGTTTCTAGGCCTTCGTACGTCGATTGTATGGGAAGAGAAGAAAAGTGCATGAGTGCTTCTGTGATTTACCAGAACTCGGCGGGTGGTAACGCATCCATTGTCACAGAGATCCTGAATGTCCCTGTAGCAGTTTCTGGGTTGTGCTTTGCTCTGCACAGGTTTTCCGAGCTACTCAGCATGGTCTTCACCAGAGAACGCAAGGGCTGGCAAGTGAGACCCACAAGCACTTCCTTCTGGGCCTTCTCCATGTCACACAGTAGGTCCTGTCACCATCCATCCCTCCATCCGACTATAGTCTGCCTCTAGTCTCTCTCCTCATCTCCACAGGAGCCCACTGCTTGCGATGTAGCTGAGCGCCCCTGAAATCCCGTTAGCCTTGCTGCACCTCAAGCTCACGGAAGGGCTTCTGAGCTGAGCGCTTTAGCCTTCCAGGATGCATGCTGGGTCAAGAGGTGACTACAGGCAAAAGCCTGGGGCAGAGGGGCTCTGATACAAGCAAGGTGAACCTCTCCTTGGCTGGCAGAGGTGCCAAACACATCTGAAGTCCATCTAGGATAAGTCCCCTTGCACTGCCAAATCAGGACATTCTGCGTGTGCTATTATTTAGTCCTCCCATGATTGACTAAGGCAGCCCTTACTTGACAGCTGCCTCACAGATGTTCGGGGACCCTGACACGCCATCCCTGCCTCTGGGCAGCAGGCTAATCAGGAAGAGTTCAGTTTTGAACAATGCCACATGTAAGGCCCTAAGGGCCACCCAGAGTCAGAGGGGAGCCCTGGGATTGAGCAGAATAAGCAATGACTAATAATGGCTGAGGGAACTGGGAGGGGCCACTCTGAGGCTTGCCATGCACATGATGTGACTCATTGCTGTACTCCAGCACTGTGCACATTAGGAAGCTACTATGGGGGCATGGATGTCACATGGTAGAGACAGAGAAAGAGAGGTGCCTTCTTACATCCGGTGTGCTGTGTAACACAGGGTTTTTAACACTGGAAAGTTCAGGTCACTCTGGTGGTGTCTGCTATAAGCATGGTCTGAGAAGGTGACAACACGGCTCTAGGATTTAGAGCCCAAAAGGGTCGAAGCCCGTTGGCATTGTTGGGGTCTGATGCCCTACTGGTGGTATTTGTGTGGGTGCGAATTGGTCCTAAATGGAAGGTGAGTGGTGTGGCTTGTGAGCTGAGGTCTCCCCTAGCTGCCAGCCTCGGGAGTGATTCAGCAAACCCAGGAAGGAAGTGCTCAGCTCTTTGCAGGGATCTGGAGACTGTTGGAACCATAAGGTGCCTCCTGTATATTCACTGTTGTCATGCTCTAGTGTCTGAGTCTCTGCAGCGAAGTCTCTTAATGAAGAGGGAAGGAAAGAAGGGAGGGAGGGAGACAGGGAGAGATGTGAGGGGGAAAATAAGAGATCAGGTTTAAAGACATGCTGGGTAAAAGTACTTGAGAAATCTCAGCTAAGAACAGGCGTTTGTTAAGTAATTGAGTCATCTGTGTTGATCTAGGTGGAGTACTTTTACCCTGTCATATTAAACTTGCCTGGCTTATATAACTAGTTTTAAAACTATATCCTAAACCCCAGTGGAGATGAGCCATCTTCTTCCACTTCTGGTCCTAAAACAAGGAAGGGGGGTCGCCTTTCCCAGAAAGGCTGTCCTGTAGGAGGCTGTCTCAGGATCGAAGGTAGGGCCAGTCACATTTCAGTGCACCACAGTTTTGGTTAGCTTGTCTTTACCGGACTCGGGGCTGAATCTGAGGACTCCAGGACTACGCACCTGAGGGCAGGGCTTCTGTGAGAGGAAACCTTGCTTCCATATAGAGCCCAAGAGCCCCGAGACCTGGAGCTGCAGTTGTGTGTAGTCAGAGCAGGGTGAGCTTCTTCTCCTGCACAGATATCTCTCAGAGCATCTGGCTTCATTTTCAACTGTTTATATCCAGAATGGTCTCAAGGAAAGGCCAGGCACCAAGTGTAGAGAAGCTTCAGTTCTCTGAGAAGACGTGTTTCACCCTCCGGGACACAAACACCTGTGACTAGCTCTCTGGCCTAGACACTGGCCTCTTGTAAGCTGGGGCTATGCAAGAGGTGGTGGCCCAGGCTGCCACTAGAAAGAAGTGTAGTCCTTTTTCAGCCTTCTCACCTCAGAGCCCCAAGTCGAGGTCACACCTAGGTCACAAGGTAGGCAGCCACCTTAAGTCAAGCCAGGCTGCCTCCTGCCCATTCAATACCCTGATGCTAAGGAAGGGTCCTGCACCTCTATATAACCTGGGACTCAAGAGCTCCCTGTACAGGTGAAATGTGAGTCTTCCTACCCAGATGTAGGGTTGGCTTCAAGAATGGGGTGGTCTTGGCTTGGTCTGTTGTTCATGTCTTTAGCACACATCTTGAATACAAGCCTACCACATTCCAGGGATAGGTAGAGGGCAAGGCATGCACCTTTCTTCTTTGTTTTCTTGTTCTCTCCAGTATAAACACTGCATCTCATTCCATGACTCTCTTAGCTAAACTCTTGGTATTCACATAGTAACAAATGGACAGGAAGCTTTGAAAGATTCTGTTATTCTCTTGAATGTTGGCATTCACTGTTTCTTAACTAAGATTTCTTTTTTTCTCTCTTCTTTCCTGTTTCTAATAGACCTTCAAAACACGCATGCACATATGTGCGCATGCGTGCACACCCACACATAAACATGCATATACACACACACACACATACACACACACACACACACACACACACCATATGCTATTTTCATGTATTCAACAGCATTATTAGATATAATTAGTATGTGTGTATTTTTCACTTGGCACTGGGACATTTGACCTCATTATTAAAATCCATGTGGAATCAGAGTACCTTTATAGATATACAGGCCTATGAGATGCTACTGAGATGCCTGAGGCAGGAGGATTACAAGTTGAAGCACTGCTTGCACTACAAGGTAAATTCACAGTCTACCCTATCAGTTAAAAAGAAATACATCTTACATCTCTGTGACAGGACATTTGCCTAGCGTGAATGAAGCCCTGGGCACTAGGTTTAGGCTCCAGAGCTGCAAAAATGAATAATATTTTTGTTGCTGGTATGAATATTGTAAATATTCATAAGTGAAATATTTCTGTGTCTTAGATTTATATATATATATATTTATACACACACACACACACACACACACCAGGGGACATAGTGTGGGAAAGCCAGAAACTAAACGTCAAAGCAGACTGCATACAATGCACGTGGTTTTTGTGGCCATGGTTTGGGGGTGTGGGTGCCTATTGTACGTTTCCTCCCCACTTTGTGTTTATTCGGGATTCTCCATGGTGCAATCAATTGCTCTGTCGCTGTGCAGACTTTTAATGTTTACAAGTCCCTTGGTCGGTTCTTGGTTTCCTGAACCACTTGAGTCCCTTTCAGAAAAGTGTTTGTGACTCAGTTTCCCTGTTTTCTTCCAATGGCTGTGGCATTTCCAGTGTAAGGCCTCCATTCCATCATGACTGATTTTTATTTAGGGTAAGAGATAGGGATCTAGTTTTATTCCATGTGGTTATTCAGCTGTCTCAGCAGCAGCAGAAGAGGCCATCTTCCTCCCATGTCAGGAAGCTGGAGCTACACAGGTTTGTCTGTGGGCCCAGCTTCAGTCCAGCGATCTGCATGCCTGCTGCTACCCCACCATGCTGGCTTTCCTCTTAGAGCTCCATAGAGTAACTTGACATTGGGTGTTGTGATGTGATACCTCTATTCTTTTTGCTCGGGAAGGCTTTGGCTGTTTGGGGTGTCTGTTCTTCTGTATTAATTCTAGGGTTGTTTCTACTTATGTAAAAAAAAAAAAAAAAAAAGAACAGCATTAAAGTTTTATAAGGATTGTATTGAGTCTGTAAGTTGCTTTTGATAATATAGTCATTTTCATAGTATTGTCAGTCTATGGGGTTTATCTTCTAGTGTTTTTTTCCTCTCTTCACAATTCATGAAGTGTGTGTGTGTGTGTGTGTGTGTGTGTGTGTGTGTGTGGTGTCTATCAAAAATAAGAGAAGAAGAGATCATCAATTTGAGAGAGAGGGGGGAATCATATGAGAAGTCTACAGGAGACGGTGTGAATATAGCTGTCACGTATAAAAATTCAACATTTAATAAATTTGTTTCATCTTAGAAGTCTTTCACTTCCCTTAGTTGGGTCTATTCCAATTATTGCTAGGCTGTTCTGAATGGTATTTTATGGTTCCTTTTTGAATGTGTTCATTGCTGGCATAAACGAGGACTTGCGTTTTTAGGTATTGAATTCATGCTACTCTGCGGATGAACTTGTCCATCAATTTTAAAAGCAGTCTGGTGGAATCTGTTAGGTCTCTATGTACGGGATCATATCATCTACAAAGAACGATGCTTTGAGCTCCTCCTTTCTGCACACACCACCTCGTCTCATTCCCGACTTTACCGGAAATGCTTTGAGTGTTTCCCTATTTAGTACAATGCTGGGAATTACACTGTGTTGTGTGTCACCATCATGTTTACATAAGTTGTCACAATACCAGTTTCTTCGGAGATTTGGTTTGCTCCTTTTTAACCATGAAAAGATATTAAACTTAGTACAAGGCCTTTTCTATATCTTCTGCTGCTGTAACTTCTGCCCTTAAGTCTGTTTGTTGGTTGCATTGATTGGTTTCTGTGTGTTGAACTTTCCTTGCATACATGGGATGGAGGCAGTTTGAGCACAGTGAACAATCTTTTATGTTTATTGAATTGCGCTTGCAGCTATTTTACTGAATATTTTACATCTGTGGTTTTTCCATCGTTGTCTTTTTACCTGGGTTCAGGTCTTGGTGCGATGCTGGCTCCGTAGAGACACTTTAGTAGGGTCCCTCCCTGTCTGCCTGGAATAGTGTGTGAAGCATGGCTTTCCTTCTTCCTAAAGGAGCTGTAGAATCCAGCAGTGACTCTGGGTTTGGGATTTTTCAGCTGGGGGTCTTTTCATCATTTCTTTACTTGTCATGGTTCTCTCTAAAGGTTTTCTTGTGAGATAAATTTGTCAATTGTTTGTCTGGAAATTCATCCATTTCCTTTAGGCTGTGGTGGTTTGAATATGCTTAGCCCAGAGAGTGGCACTGTTGGGAGGTGTGGCCTTGTTGGAGGAAGTGTGTCACCGTGGGGTGGGCTTTGAGACCCTCCTCCAAGCTGCCTGGAAGCCAGTCTTCTTCTGGCTGCTTTTGGAACAAGATGTTGAACTCTCAGCTCCTTCAGAGCCATACCTTTCTGGATGCTGCCATCCCTCCCGCCATGATGATAATGAGCTGAACCTGAGAACCTGCAAGCCAGCCCCAGTTAAATGTTACCTTTATACGAGTTGCCTTGGTCATGGTGTTTCTTTACTGGAACGGAAACCCTAACTGAGACATAGGCTTTCTGGTTTAATGGAATGTATGTTTGCAAAGTGGTTCCTAATGATTAATGTGCAGTATCTGCCTTCTCATCACTAATTTTAATTTAGGTCAATCTTAGTTATCTTTTCTAAGAACAAACTCTTTCTTCCTTTCTTTCCTTCTTTCTTTCTTGTTTTTAAATTTCCATCACTTTCTGTCTTGACCTTCATTATCTCTTTCCGTCTACTGACTTAGGGTTTGGCTTGTTCTTGTTCTGCTATAATCCTGAGGTGCATTATTAAGTTATTTTTTTGAGACTTCTCTGGATTCTTTAATGGATGCCCTCTTAGCTGCAGACTTCTCTTTTCAAGCTGTTTTCATTGTGTGCCACGGGTTCTGGTGTGATGGGGTCTTCCTTTTCCTATGACTATAAGGGATTCTTCTCATTCTTTTACACTTTGACGGCTCATTCACCTTGCAATGGTATAGTGTTCATTCTTCATGACTTTATGTTCTAGAAGTTCTCTTACTGTGGATTTTTAATTTGGTATATCTGGGTACCATAGAATATAAGAAACCTTTTCTGCTTCTTTTTTTTGAAGCATAGTTTGTATTCTCAAGCATGGTGTATTATAAAGAAATTTCCATTGGCTGCTCAGAAGAATCTATTCAAGAACTCACTATGCTGGCTTCAAACTCAAGAATCATTTCTACCTCTGCCTTTCCAGTACTGGGATTAAAGGAATGTACTCTCATACTACCTAAAAATTGAAGCAATAATAAAAAGATTCCTAGTCACAACAGCAAAAGAAAAAACCCAAAAACCAAAAATAACCCAAGCCCAGGTGGCATCATGGCTGAATTCTACAGATCTTAAATTAAAAAAAAAATTATTTATTTTATTTTATATGTATGAGTGCTTTGCATATATGTATTTGTATAATACACACACACACACATATATGTCTATGCACCACTGCATGCGTGCCTGGTAAATCAAGGAGGTCAGAAGAGGGCATTGAGTTGCCTAGAACTGGAGTTATGTATTACCACACCCTGTGGGTGCCAGGAACTGAACTCAGGTACTCTGTGAGAACAACCAGTGCTCTTAACCATCTCTCCAGCCTCATGTTAATTTTAAATAAAGACCATGTTTTGATAGCCAACAAGGAGGGGGAAAGTGTTCCGTATACAACCCAGCCTCAGACCTGAGTGCTTTGCCCCCTCCCCTGCCCTGCCCCCATCCCGCCCCATCCCACCCCTGCCCCTGTTAAGCGGGTGACTTAGACTCAGATCTTGTCACTGCTCTGCACCTGCCACTCAAGTCCTCATTTTCGGAATAGAGAGCCCTTTGTTTGGTACCTTAATCTCTAGTTCCCTTCCTAGGACTGTATCCCACACCCATGAGCTCCCGGTTTATTGGCTTACCTCTCCTTAAGGCCTTCTCACAGGTCTATTTGCCATTGGCTTAATTGTCTATTATGTACATCAAACTCTTTACCCAGCCAAATCTTGCTAGTTAACCATCCTTTGAATTCCCAATATGCCAAAAAGTCAAAGACAAAAATAAACAGTATTAAAGCATCTACAATACACAGTCTTTATTTAATTCTAGCACTCAGAAGGCAGAAGTAGATGAATGTCCAAGTTCAAGGCCAGCCTGGTCTATAGAGTGGGTTCTAGGATAGCCAGGGCTACAAAGAGAAACCCTGCCTCAAAAAACAAAACAAAACAAAAAAATAGCAAGCATCTAATATAGAGGTAGGCATTTTCTTTATCTCTAATATCTCAAATCACAATGTATAGCTGATTACAAATATAACTCCTTTTTTAAAATTTTCACATATAAGGGGTGTTTAGAAATCACTAAGTATACATGAACACTTAAGTAGAAGGCCCGAGATTAATTTACAAAGAGAAATGCAGATAGGTAAGGAATGGAAGACATTTAGCTTTCATTCATCACTGCAAACATGAATTACAGCACAGGGGGTGGAGACGATAGGGTGTCCTCAGGCAGTTCCAGGGATCCCAGGATAGATGTGGCTCTCTGCACTGGAAGGGGAGGGTGTGGAGCGCCATGGCTTCCTAGTTATCATGCTTTGAGCACCACTTTGAGGGAGTAAAGTGGTTGCCACAGAAACCAAGGTCCACTTTCTCCCTTCTTCCTGCATACCAACCACAGGAGTAGGTTTTAGCACAAACTTTAGGAACTGTCCCATTTGCCTGCACTGTTAAGCCCAGTGAGGTACCTTATAGACACCTGCCCCCAAGCCTTAGAGAAAGACTAACCAGGCTGTATTTCTGGAACAGTGAGGAGTTTGTACATAGAATCCAGGATGAAGGCAAGCTGTATTCCAGAAAACTGACCCCCACAGAAAATTCCCTGAAAACCCAACAGGTAGACACACCCCTTCTTTCTTTTTTTTCTCCACAAGCGACAGTTTTTGTTTCTGTTTTTGCCTTGTTTTCTAATCAAAGCAAGCAGAAATGTGCTCATCAACAGCTTAGCTTCAGAACCGCTGTGAGCAAGCGATCAACTGGGACCCAGCTTCTGGTAACTTCCTATGCGCTTGGCTGCATTCCCCAGGGTCGAAACATTAGAGTGGTTCCCACACATCTTGGCTTTCTTTGGAGCTCAGCCTGGCACACCTGACTCTGCCTGCAGGGTTCTGAGAAGAGGAATCCCATCTTTGGTTCCCTTCTTCCCACGTGAAAAGTTAAGGCTGGGGCAGCATCAGAGAGGCCCAGTGAGAACAGAATGCTTTTGTCAAAATGCTCACGGTGAGCTCTAGAAGCATAGCTAAGCTAAGCAGACTGACTCTTGCACACCCAGCCTCCTGAGAAAAGCACAGCTGGCCCCACGGCTCAGTACAGGCACTGGGCTTGCTCCAGAGCAATCTATCCTCCAGATTATGTTTGTGTGTACCCACAGCGGAACATCTGCCAGGCGCAGTCTGAATTCCAACCAGCCACTCGCTGGCCTAGTCACGGACCCTCTGTCTGCCCCAGCTTCTGCATACTTATGGGAGGAATAATTATATATGATTTCCTAGGGTCTGCATGGGCTTTCGGATGCCAGCAGGCCTTAGGTGAAGTTCTCTGAGGAACTTGAAACACTTCAGAAAAATAATCTGTCTGTGTGCATAGTCCCTGTGACTATCTGGAAGTATATTTTTTTTCTTTTTTTAACTTTTAAAATTAATGCTGAAGAATGGCTCAGTGTTACGAGCTTAGATTGTTCCCAGTGTCAAGCACCTGCCCTGCGAGTCACACAAAATACACCCAGACAGCTCTCAGTACAAAGGAGATTTATTACCCACAAGGGACAAGTTGGGGGGAAGGGGTTCACCTCTAGATTGCACAGAGGCAGAGAGCAGATGTCTCTGCAGAAATGGTTTTTAAGGAGAAAAGAAAATGTCTATTGGTAGGGTATGTTGGCATATCCTAATTGGACCTGTTAGCTAGTGTAGCCAAATAATAAATGTTGGTTGCTGGACCATGGTATTTAGTCTCAGGAATGAGTTAGCAGCCAAACAGGCTAATAGACCTTGGGTCTAGCTTTAGGAGTGTAACCTAACAGCAAGGGAGAGAGAAGGGGGTAGAGGGCAAAACCTACTGGTACCATGTTTGCCCTGTTGGTGACCCCTTCACCCAGGACCTGCACTGGATGGCTACTACTTCCTGCAACTCCACTCCAGGGGCGACTGATGCTTCAGGCCTCTCTAGGCAGGTGCTTATATCCTCTTCCCAACACAGTCAACATACATTTAAAATAATAAAAATAAATCTTAGCTCTACGTAGCAGTAACACATGCTTTTATCCCAGCACTCAGGAGGCAGAGGCAGGTGGATCTCTGAAAGTTCAAAGCCAACCTGATCTACAGAGTGAGTTCCAAGACAGCCAGTTCTGTGTAGAGAGACCCCGTCTCAAAAATACAAAACAAAACAGAGAAACCACTAATAATAAGTAAAAGTTATAAGTTGGAGAAACAGAGAAACAGTAAAGGTGGTTACCACACAAGCCTGACGACCCGAGACTTATTCTCAGAACCAACATAGACGTGAAAGGGAGAACGAACTCACAAAGTTGTTCTCTGTCCCCCCAAGTGCTCCTCGTCCACACATGCCGTGTACGTGTGGGCTTAAAAAACCTTTGCAAAGTTGTATTTAGTTAGTTTTGGCACAATACTGGTGTTTGAGCCTAGGACACTGTGAAGAAATTCTCTGCACACATGTATGTGCACTTGCATAGAGGGCAGGTAGTAGTACGCTTTTGTCAAGTGTGTCAAGGCCAGCAGTCCATGCCGGGCCGGGTATCTTCTTCGGTCAATTTCCACCTTATTTTTTTGAGGCAATGTCTCGCTAAACCTGGAATTTGCCGATCTGGCTAGCTGGGCTGGCCAGCACGCCCCGGGCATCAGCCTCCCTTTGGCTCCCCAGTGCTGGGGTTTCAGATGCACACTGCTACACTGCTCTTTTGTGTTGTACAGCACGAACTCCATTCACTGAGCCATCTCCCCAGCCATGAGACACCACGAGCTAGACGGCAAGCTTACACCACATTTCTACGTGATTCAGCAGTTAGTCTCAGAGGCATTCTGCTTTCTGGAATGGAAGGCAAAAGGGAGTCTGAGAGTGCGAGGCTCTTGCAGACATGACTCGGGAGAGCTCAGAACTCATACCTCAGAGTGCAAGTAAGGATGGCACTTACTCCATTGGCCTCCTGATTGGCTTTCCCAGAACCAGCAGGTCCTGTTACCCCCAGGCTTCACCTACAGCTTGCTGAGGCTCCCCGGAGGTCCAGACAGGGCTTGGGCATGGTTGCTGTCAGTTTGATGAGCTATGGTTGCTCCAGAACGTCAGATCCAAGCCAGCAAACCCGAGACTCTGGCTTTCTTTCCTCCCACCCCCACTTCTAGGAAAGACTTGGCATTTGGCCTCCCTAGAGCGCAGCTCTCTGGTGAGGCAGATGACACCACCCAGAAAGGTTATGCAATGCTAGGCGAGGACGAAGCAGCCCATCCTGACTGACAGTCTAAGGCCGGTTAGTCTGGTGGGACCACTCTGAAAACCTTCCCCTTGGCCAAGCCCCCTCCTGTGTACTTGGTTTAGCTTTGACCACAACACCCACACTAGCTCCCCACCGTTGATTCTTTTGGGGTTGTACCATCCCACTAACTTCACATGACACCCGTGTCATCTAGAGATCCTGGGCTAAAACATGCTCAGGTGGCAGACTAGGTCAGAGCTTCCATGATCTATGAAATAGTCCACAGGGAAAGTCTGAAAGTCACCGTGTGTAGACCTGATCCAGTGTGATTGTTCCATAGCCTTGGGAAGTCCCCAGCTGAATCTGCTCCTGTCTCTCCCCTTCCAACTCAGCACTGAGACTGTGGTTAATAAGTAGTCGTTGAGTGATTGGGTGTCGGGTGTGTGTGTGCATATGCATGTGTGAGCCTCATTTAAATCAAAAGCTTGTGTGGTTTTAATCAACCCTGTTCTCAGCAGGCATGCTAGCAGGATGTTTGGTAATCAGTTAAAGGGAAAAAGAGTGGGTCTCCCGAGGCGTTCTCTCTTCTCCTTCATCTTTGTAAAACGTTCCGTGGTTCTTGATTTCCCCTTCATGGCTCATTCGAGTTTGTCTTTTTTTTCTCTGACTTTTCTTGTTTCATTGCTGGCTTTATTGACCTCTTTTTTGCTAACATCCGTTTGAGGCTGATCGCCATTTCCAACAGAGACTTGGAATTCTGCATTCTGTGGCCTGTAGCTCCACCGGTCTTATCCTCTTCTCTAGGAGGAAGACAGCATGCAGCCTTTGTGCTGGCTTAAAACTTTCCTGCTAAACTCATTTCTGCAGAGAGTGACTATCAAGTATCTTGGGATCAGAACTAAAGAACTTAGCACTGTTTCCAAACAACCCCCAGACTGTTGTCAAGATCTTTTTTTTTTTTTTTTTTTTTGTTTTGTTTTTTAACCACTATCCTAAAACCAACCGCTTCAACCTGCTTCTGCTTTTCCAGGGTCCTTATGGTAGGAGTCTCTTCAAACTCTCCTAATTCTAGAACAAAGAAACTGTGTCATCTCTGTGGGTGAGCCACCAACCTACCTCTGCTGACCTCCTCTAGGGGGCATGGCTTCATTTCAATGGTTCTTTTTCTCCTGACAGCAAACATAACTAGAGGAGGCTTACCGTGGTCCCCTGTTTCATTTGCAAATGACTACTCCATGATGATGAAATGCAATGAAAAACAGACCCTCCAGGGCCTGAGAAGGTAGTGGCTGAATGGTTAAGAACGCTTGCTGCTCCTCCAAAGGACCTGAGTTAAACTCCCAAGTACCCACAACCACCTATAATTCCTGTTCCAAATCTCCCGCCCCTTGGTGGCTTCTGAGGGCTCCCATACTCACCCGCACACGTCCACGCAGACACACACAAGCACATAATTAAAAATGAAAAAAAAGTCTCTAAAACAAAAGGAAGGAAAAGTAGATCTCCAGATAAAGGAAACGCTTCCCACACCCGCTTTCTTGGCCCTTCCCTGCCACCATTAGGAGTGGAAGCTCACTTAGATCTCTGGCTGGCCAGTGTGTCAACAACCAACCCCTCCCCAGAGCTGACGGGTGCTTTTAGTGTTTAAACGGAAGGAATAACATTTATTTTGAGAAACATGGCATGTTCAAAAATAAGTGTCTATTTCCAGCCACTCTTTGTTCTCCCGTAGGCTGCACAGCGCTCTGGCTGCGTCACACACAGAACTTGGCACCCGGTTCTGTTACTTGCATATCCACTGATTTTTTTTTTTTAATGCCTTTGCATATTCTTTTTCAAAAAATAATCTTGGCTGAAGAGGTGCTCAGTTAAGATAAGAGAGTTGACTGCTCTTGCAGAGGACTTACTCTAGTCACTTGAGTTCCAGGAGATTTGAAGCTCTGATCACCGCAGGCACCAGACGTGCACTCGGTGAACCAAATACTACATGCATCCAGGAATAAAAATATGTAAAAGTAATCCTCTAAAGAGGACCCCAGATGTCTCCTACAGAGTTTTGGCAATTATTTTTATTTTCAAATTCCTGTCTTTATGGTATTTTTTTTTGTAATTTGTTTATATTTTTATTATAAGTTAGCCAAGAGTTTTTCCTCTATATTGCTCACAAATGTCCTGAAAATAAATGATTAAGACATTAATATGTGGTATAGATTCTCTTCCATTTCTATGCCATACAAGACCAAAAGTCTGGAGACCTCCTTACCACAGGAAATTATTTTTTAAAGTGCCTGTTGAAAAGCTGGCTGGTATCCAAAGGCAGGCCGGGAGAAGCCAAGCAGGTTTTTCCTTTGGGGCTTTAGCTGATCTGTGATGCCCCTGTGGGAGGAGATCCTAGTGACCTGCCTACACTGGGACCTTGGAGGAAGCAAAGGAAAGGAAGAGGAACACAGAATCCTAGCCAGAGCCTGGAAAGCAAGATGCTAAAACTCAGACAACAGGTGGATGTGGGTGTCCTCACAGGCTCGCCTAGCATTCCATCCCCCAACCTCAGAGTACGGAGGGGTGTCCAGTAGTAATAATAATTTCAGCAAAGCTAAATGAACTAATTGTTTAAATGGCAAAGACTGCCACGCTTGATTTTTTAAAATGTGTTTGCTTTTGTGCCAGGGAAGTTTTATTTATGCACAGTGTACACATTCGCTACCCTGCTTTGGGAGGTGTGCTACTCAGAAGTGAGACTGGTTATCTTAGTGTGGCAGGGAGAGCCCGGAGAGAGGACCTTAGGATGTAAGGGGACGAAAGGAGGAGGCATTTCTTTATAAGCTCTTCACTCCTCTGGCCGTCTAGGAAGCAGCATCCCTCAAGGTGGCAGGGTACCAGCATCTCCATCTGGCTGCCGTGGACTCTGCTCACAGAATAGTCTCTTCATTAAAGAAAGCCTCCTTGGATTCCTCCAGGATAACTATTCTGTCTGTCTCCTGCTAGAACCGTTATAACCATGCATGAGAAAATGGTTGGAAATATTGGAACACCAAAATACGAAAAATAAAGTGGATGGGAAAAATATACGAGGCAAATAATCAAGTAAAGATGACACAGTCGCATTAACAGCAGACCAACAATCCGTGGTTCCGTGCCAGCATCGTGTCCCCACTGGCCAGGGGCTTGGCTCAACGAGGAAAATTACACTTCTCGTCTCTTATGCAAGTCATATCATAGCTTTAAAAATGCATGCAGCAAGAGTATTAAAGTATTAGAAGGAAGACCAAGCTTACACACAACGGTAGAGACTGTTCAGTGACTAAGCACGGGTGGGAGAGAGAACAGTTCATGAGGCTGATAGGAGGTTTGAACACCTGCTCCCTTTGTGTGTGAGAAGCCAGTTTGCTCTTAGGGTCTGAGGTTCAGCTTCAAAACTGTTCTATTAATGAAATTAGTTCTATAATTTGGAAGAAAACTCAAGGCCAGGTTGAGTCTCTGGCAAATTCTACTAACCATGTAAGTGAGAAATAGTGCCGGTGTTCTGTGAACTCTTCCAGACAGTAGCAGGGGGGAGCCGTGTCCAGCCAGTCTGAAAAGGCCGCAGATTCCAACAACCCACTCTGAGAATGCACACTTCTAAGCCAGTTTAAAAAACAAAAAAGGAACCCAAGTCAGTATCAATAAACAAATTTTAATTGCATTCTTAAACAGACATATTCTGGTCTGGTTTTTGTTGCCATATCTTGGATTAATCGAATACTTCTTAAATTGTTTTTGTTTCCAGCATCGGCTTCTTAGCCACACTCTGAGCCCGTTGCTGTAGGTTCGAAATGCACCAAATGCTTTCCAGTTCACGGCTAATGCAAAGGCCTAGTTTCTACCCCAGCTTCTCTCAGCTGTACTGGGGGGGTGGGGTGGGCTGTACCTCTGTGTTACGAACTCCTCCTTTCTGTAAAGCATAGGAGACAGGAGTGTTTGGGTTTTGTCTAGTATTTCTTTAAGATGCCATAAAGAAATAAGAAGCACTGTTCAGTCAGCCAAGTGCCTGCCAAGCAAGCATGGGACCTCAGTTTAGACCCCCCCAACATTTACCCTTCAAAAGAAAAGGGCTAGACACAGTGACACATGCCAGTAGCCCTTGTATGGGGGTGGCAGAGAGAGGAGGATCCCTGTGGGGGCTCACTGGCTGGCTAGGCTTGCCAGGCTGGTGAGCTCAAGATTCAGTGAGAGACCTTGTTTTAAAAAGTCAGGTGGAGGGGGCTGGAGAGATGGCTCAGAGGTTAAGAGCACTGACCATTCTTCCAGAGGTCCTGAGTTCAAATCTCAGAAACCACATGGTAGCTCACAACCATCATGTAATGAGATCCAATGCCCTCTTCTGGTGTGTCTGAAGACAGCTACAGTGTACTTATATAAAATAAATAGATCTTTAAAAAAAAAGCCAGGTGGAGAGTAACAGACGGAGACACAGAGACAGTCACCCACAGAAAAAGGGAGAAAAACCAAGAGAGGAAAACCCCAAATCTTCAATGTTTACCACACACCTGCCATTTCCTGCTTTTTTTTGGGGGGGGGTCCATTTTTTCCCTCCACTTGAAGAATCCCCTTTACCTTTTCAAAGACAGGTCTCTTTCTTATGTAACTCACTCCCCTCCCACCCTGCCTCCAGCGCCAGAACCACAAGTGTATTCCTTCACTGTCCCTTGATAATGCCGGTTTCCTGACACTAAATTTGCTCAGCATTGCCTGATATACTTGGCCGTGCCTTTATTATAACCTGTTTTGGAATAGATACAGAATCTGCTTTGGCAAAATGTTTTGTTTAATCTTGGTACTTTGAAGACACGACATCTTCATCTGGCCTCCGATGTTTTCAGTGGGACACACTTGCATTTGCTGTGTGAATGTTACTTCCATCTGAGCCAACTAGCATGCTCGCACACTTCCCCGCCCACATTATTCAAGCTGGCAAGTCTGCTGTATACAAAATGAGTAAACAGATGAAAAGCACATTTCCATATTCCAGGGACACAGGAGAACACCAATCGGCTTTTTACTGCCTCCCTAGTAAAATGAGAAGATGCCCAGGAACCTGCCAGGCATTTGGGGGAGTTATCCAGTATTAAAGCAGACAACCAGCTCTAGCAGCGACTAAACTTGGCAAGGGAAAAGGGCAACTCAGGCAGCAAGTGGAAACTTTAGAGAGCTAGGAAAACTGCAGCGGCAGTGGCAGTAAAACAGGAACCAGCTGCGGAGGTTTTTATATGAACACCGGAAGATAAATGCCTTTCAAACCTAAATATGAGGAGAAAATTAAAATAAATAAATAAATAAATAAACAAATCCAAACTACAGTCCAGCTGAGTGTGGCAGCATACCCCTGTGGTCCCAGCTGCTCAGTGCGCTGAGGCAGGAGGACCATTTCATCCCACGAGTTCGAGACTAGCCAGAACAACATAGTGATGCTTTGTTTCTAAAGGGGAAAAAAATAGGTAACTAAATCAGACAAGTACCCTCAGAGAATGAGATGAGGGTGTAGAAGAAAGGCTGCATATTGGCTGGTTGGAGGACTTGAGTTAGGACAGGAAGGGAAGTGGGGAGCCGAGCATGTGCAGGGTCCCGTGAGAGAGCTGGGTTCTCACAGCCGAGGCAGGAAGGGGAGCGGTGCAGGAGAACATTTGGAATCTGGGGTAAATTCCAGGAATGGCCATCCAAAGGATTAAAGGAAGCTGTATGTTGCGATCCATGTGGTGGATGAGACAGGAACAAAGAAGGGGCTGCTCTGGGTTATAAACCTCAGAGCATCATCTGGCTTTTCAAACTACCAATTTACTCTGTTCCAGATAGCTTTCCCATGGGATGTGATGACACATGCCCGGCATCCCAGAACTGGGACATGAGGACAGAAAGGTGCCAGTACCCCAAGCTTACATAGACCACCATCTCAAGCCCATACCTCAGGAAATAACACTGGGTTAACACTGAGAGACGGGGCATTTACCTGCGTGTGTGAGGCTCTGGGTTCAATGGCACCATCACAAAATTAGTGACCAAATTAACTAATTAACAGTCGGCACCCAGTGTTAAACTTAACAGGGCCACTAAGGAAAGCACCAGGCGTACTGGTGTGCTCTGGCGGTACTTGTTACCCAGCGCAGACAGCGGTCTAAGAAACAACAGTTTTGTTTTCCTTGATGTACTCATTTCTACTGCGATGATAAAATACCATGACAACAGCAACTTAAGAGAGGAAGGCTTTATCTTGGCTTACAGTTCCAGAGGGACACAGTCCATCCTGGTGAGAGAAACGTGGCAACTGGGAAGGAAAGTATGGTGGCATCTGCAGGAAGCTGGCTGATTCTGCCACATCTGCACATGGAAAGCAATGCAAAATCAGCAAGTGGGGCTAGGCTGTCCTCAAAGCCTGCCCCCAGTGCCATATAATCACCAGCAAGGCTCTGTAACTAGCCCAAACAGTGCCACCAGCTTGAGACCAAGCATTCAAATGCTTGGCTTATGGGGGGCGCTCTTCATCCAAACCACATTGCTTTCCGTTACAGTTCATCAGTCAAGCTCGGGGAAATATTCACTGAAGAATTCCAGGAACTTGCGGTTCCTATGCTTTCGAGCTTATGCTGTTCTGAGCAGGGTGATGACTCTTGTTCTTCTCCACCCAGGTGAAACTGAGTCTTCCCTTTTGCCCGCTCTATTCACACTGGCTACACCACCTTCTTATTAGTCACATAGTAACTGGTGTAGGCTTTCAGGTTAACTGTCTCACTAATTGAATACAGTGTCCGTGTTCAGTGAGCTTTTATCTGGTTACTAGAGGCCCCAAAGCATAATCAGAATGAGGCTGGTGATCCACATGTGCCACAAGTGTTTCCTCTAGGTGTAAGGGTGAAGGTTCTTCACCTGTGCAAGGAAAGGTTTGCGGACATGGCTGTCTTCTACAGTAAGAATGGCTTCTCCAGCCATAAAACTGTGAAAAGGGAAAGCTTTGACTTGTGGAAGTTACAGCCATGACGCAAGCTGAGTTCAGATGGTGAGAGCATCCAACATGAGCATGAATGAGCAGGGCTGTGTGTAGTTCCCAGCATCCTCTGGGGCCCTCAGGCCATATTCCTACAGATGCCTCACCCAAATAATTGCAGTCTAGAATTTTTGTATCCTTCTGACATTAGAAACAGCATTGCTCAGGGGTTTGATGACCACAAAATCCAGGGTGAGTCAGTCTGTCTTTGTCTGTCTGTCTGTCTCTCTCTGTGTGTCTGTCTCTCTGTGTGTGTGGGTGCATGCACACATTTGAACTTACACACATGTTCCCATTCGTGCAAAGTATATTTTAAAGTATATTAAACTATGTGTTAGGTTTATTGAGTAAATGCTGCTATAGGTAGCAGCTGTGTATATAAAATATATACACAGTATTTTGGATAACAGACCTTTTGAGTAATAATTCACACATCATAAAACTGACCTTTCTCGGGTGTTCTTGTGGGGTTTTGCCTTTTTCCATTTGGTTGGGTTTTTTGTTTTGTTTTTTGTTTTTTTGCTTTTTGTTTGTTTGTTTGTTTGTTTGTTTGTTTGAGAGAGGGTATTGTGTAGTCCTGACTGTCCTGGAACAATAGACCAGATTTGCCTCAAACTCGAGATATACCTGCCTCTGCCTGTCTAGCGCTGGGATTAAAGGCATGGGCCACCACAGACTGACTAATGTATAGATCAGGCTGGCCTCAAACTCATGATCTTCCTGCCCTTCCCCCACTACACATACTTCAGGTTTATGTATTCTTATAAATAGATGTGGGTAGCCTTTTTCATTCTTTTTACCCAAATCTTTGTGCTCAAACTTTGTAATTGGTTCTCTGGACCCCAGAATTTTTAAAAAAAAAATTGAATGCATTAATGTTTTGAAGCATTAAACTAGAACTTACATACTTGATTGTATTACAACTAAAGTATTTCTTCCCACATGTGTTAAGTCTGAGAGTGTGGGAAATTTCATAGAGTCCTAAGTGTTAGTAACTTCTTGTATAGGCAAGAAAAAGCTAGGAATTCAAGCTTTTAGCTCATAGTTGTAATCCAACAGAACCTTTCCCCTCCATGCCCCATGTTGTCTTGTTATAAATTCCTCTCTCTTTAAGGGATCTTTAAGGTTTATTTCAGAAATCTGGCAAAGAAAAGCCTCTTTAACTGCTGTGAGCTCAACCTCAGTCCTCACTTAATAGCGTTTCTTTCTTTGACAATAGGAATAATCCCGTTTGCTTGTTGGGACGTTAATTCATCCAGGGGAAATGCTTTGGGAAGATAATGGATGGAGATAAAGCTGGTTGACTGGCAGCCTCCAGTGGCATTATCCAGGGATTATCCTTGGCCTCTGGCAATTATAGTCACTCAAGATCCACTGTTGGCACCTGGAGGCAGCCAGCTGCTAGTGCCAGCCCCAGCGTGTAAGCAGGTGGATTGGTCTGTCTTCTGCGATCTCACCGATCTGACGTCAAAACAGCCAAAGCACACAGAGTGGGGATCCCTTGAGACCCCTTCTGGGAACAGCTATGTAGTCCTAGTTCAGTCTTGTCACCTCAGACTTGAACAGACTTGCTGGAGACCCTGTGGACTCATACCTTCTGGTTAAATGCTTTGCTCAGAGCAGAGCCAAACCCTACAACAACTGCCTGTAACAGCCATTCTGCCGAGTGTGGGCTCTGGCTGACGTGGAGCAGCCCTGAGTGTGTCAGCCTTCTCTTGACTCTTCTTCATCTTCACGTCTCGCCCTCCCAGTCAGAGCATGGCCTCTAGAACTAAGGCCGTGGCCTTTCTGCCTGATGTGCTTACCGAACCCCCAGTGTCTGACTTGACTTACTCAATGACAGTGGGGACTGGAGAAGGGACATATGCAGGGTTTGATTACTGCAGGAACTGAATTTCCCAGGTGACTCTGTTCATCCCTCTGGCTGCTTTGGATCCAGTGTGGCGTTGGTGCATGGCTTCTGCCATTGTGCGGTGAAAGCTTTCATTAACATCCTAGTATCTGACCCAGGGGTTCTGCTTAAGGAAAGCCACTGAGAGAGAGTTGTCTATCCTGTAGCAAGCGATAGTTCTAGCAAGTGTGCTTATGTTAAAAGACAGGGTGGGAAACGGGAGAAACGTTCTCATATATTCCATGCGAAGGGGTTTGTTAAGAAGTGGGCAGATAATTCAGTCAATAAAGAGTTCTCTGTATGAGCATGAGGCCCTGTATTTGATCCTTAGTGATTACACAAAAAGCCAAGCAGAGAAATGCAGGCCTGTAATCCTAGAACAGGGAGAAAGGAAAAAGGGGAACCCCTGGGGCTCACTAGTACTTAGCACACAGGCACACACACACACACACACACACACACACACACAGAGAGAGAGAGAGAGAGAGAGAGAGAGAGGGAGATGGGGGTTATAGTTATTCATGTAGTGAAATATTTTCCTTAAAAAGAAAAACCCTGATGTTTTTTTGCTATTAATTTATTCATTCTGAAAAAAACACATTGAACATCAGTTGTTTGACAGACACTTGCCACATACTGAAGCTGATGCCCATGTAAGAACAACACATTCCTGTAAACAGTGAACTAAATAAGTGACTCCTGAATGCAGTAAACATCATGTTTCACTAAGTGGGAAGAAGGTGACACAGCACAGAAATAACTGTGCATGGAGATACACATGCTTAGAAAGTAACCCGAGAAGCCCATGCACAAGCATTTACAAATGCCTTTTATTTTCCCTTTAATGTGCTTCAATATTTAATAACCCGTCTTCTATAATTAGCAGGAAATAACTTTTTAAAGAAAGAGTCATCTTCAAATTTCTTTCATATTTTAAGCCCTGTGCTTTTTACAGATTTATTTTATGTGTATTATGTGTATGTATGCACGAGTTCAGGTGCTATGGAGGTCAGAAGAGGGCATCAGCTCCCAGATACAGGCAGTGTAAGCCACACGACATGGTGCTAGGAAGCCAACTTGGCTCCTCCCCAAGAGCAGCAAGCACTCTCAGCCAGTGGGCCATCTGTCCATCCAGCCCCTGGAACACTTCTCCTTGTGTCTTATGTTGGCAGGAAACTGAAAACAGCATCAAAGTACAAGAAAAGGGGGAGAAACACACTCAAGATTGACACGTAACCTTAGGACAGCTTGTGGAGCTCATACCGTGCTGCTGGGAGCACGTGCCGGGTTCCTGTGGCCCTACTTCCTGAAAACTCATTTTCTGTGTTTCTACTTCTCAGCTCCATGATTTCTTAGCATATTGCCTGGGCCCTCGGAGGCGCTCATAAATATCTTGCAGATTTAAGGAGCAAGAGTACAAAGCAGATGTGAGTAAAACACTCCTTGTTCCTCTTGGCTCCCTGCCGATGGGGCTTGCACGGTGCTGCGCTTTGACGCAGCTTTGAAGACCCACCATTTGTTCTGAGCAAACAGTTCAGGTAAATTTCCGAGCTTATAAAGCGCTCGCCACTTTTACCAAATCGGAAAAGTGTTCGGCTCTTAATCACTTGCAAAGCTGCGAAGCTTCTCACAGTAGCGTAATGTAAGGTTAACCTCTTACGGTTTTCACACTGACAGCCTCAGGCTATGAAGGGGTGTGTTTCCTATTGTAGCCTGCTTAGGAAGACGTGGAGGGAGCTGAGCCCTGTGGGGTACACCTGTAATCCCAGCGTGCAGAAGCCCCAAGTAGAGGAACCCTACCTTAAACTACAAAATGACATATTCAGTCAGGTGTGGCGGTGCACTTGAGAGGCAGGCAGATCTCTGTGAGTTCAAGGCCAGCCTGGGCTACAAAGTGAGTTCCAGGACAGCCAGGGCTGTTACACAGAGAAACCCTATCTTGAGAAGAAAAACAAAAGAAAGAGGGGGGGGGGGTATTTTATCAGATTTTACTTGTCGGGTACCTTGGTGGCAGTTCCTCCATGCCAGCTGGTATTCTGGTACACAAGATTGTTTTCACTCCTCTGTAGTAGGCTAAGGAACAAAGGCAGAACAACTCTGCTAAATGTTCCCTAGCTTGTAGGAAGCAGAGCCCGGATATACACCGTGTCTGCCTCTCTGCTTCCCTCCTCATATGATGCAAGTTGCTTCATAGGTAGCAAGGTCATAGGACGAGGTGCAGTTTGACCAGCTTGGAGGCAACCTAAGTGCCCCACCCATGGTGGGGACCATGGAAGTAAATGACATTCCCTCTCTGCAAGGTGGTAAGGGGATGACCCCACGGTGTACAGCTAGTGGAAACAAGGCACAGCAGGTGCTATAAGGGGTGTTAATAACGGGAGTGGGGCAGTCGATGTATTCATATGTGCTGGAGTTACAGAGGCGTGGTGGGGGTAGGGCAAGAGCCGTGCGCAGGAAATATGATGGGTGTTTATAGTTTTGAGAACATCAATCCAAGGGCCTGTAATAAAAATGAAGTCTTCCTTCCACTCCTGAGTGGCAGTCTCCCTTCTGCCCCCTCCAGCAGGGTGGTGCCTGGGAGGGTTTTCCTCCATTTTCTCCTCCACTATTGATCCTGAGGATAGAACAGCTTCTTTTGTTTGTCCTCCTGAAACTGTCTCCCAAAATAAGACTCTAATCTTGGTGAGTTGGCTTTTTGTGGGTGTTTTTTGAGACATCCTATAGGACTAAAATAGCTCTTGGCTAAATTATAGTTTACTGAGCCCTGGGGCTCTGTCCTTCAGTAACCACGGTCCATCTGTAATCACCGTTCCTCACGCAGTAGTTAGAGAGCCCAGACTCCTTTGCGGTTTGAAATATAGCTTTAATTTGCTCCTACAGAGTTCGGGATGGATAGAGCCATTTGGATGGCTGAGCTGTGTGAGACACCCAGTGTCATAGTCAAGTGTGAACCCGTGAAACGTGTCTAAACGGGTCTAAGCCACCATGTGTCTAAAGGAACCAAACCCTTTGGAAGTCCACATACTAGGAAAAGGTCTGCTTCTTCGAGTCCAGGACATATATATATATATTCCGTGTATACCTGTATACCCCTTCTAACACTGCCCAGGCCAAACCAGCCAGAGGTAATGCAGGGTCTGACATAGGGTGAGGCCTAATTCTGTCTTCTGTGGCTATAACAAAATACTTGAGGCTTAGTCACTTACAGTGATTAGAGGTTTACTTGGCTCGTGGTTCTTGAATCTAGGAAATCTAAGAACATTTTACCAACGTCTGGTGAAACAATTTTGCTGCATCAAGATGTAAAGGAGGCTATCTCACAGTGAGTCGGCACAAGTGCACTGGTTCTGCTCTTGCTCGCCTCTCCTTACACATCTCCTTACACATCTAATGGGGTCTCTGGCCCTCATTCGATAACCTACTCCTAGTTATTTCCCCAAATGCACCTCCAAATGTTATTATGAATTAGGGGATGATGCTTACAACATTTGAACTTCGGAGGGGACACATTTAAAGGATAGCAGGCAATTTGGGGGCTGTAACCTTAGGACTAGCCAAAGCAAAAACATACTTACAAATGAGTTGTGCGTGTAACGGATCATCACACCACAGCATGGTGAGTTGTAGACCTGCCCTGGCCATCACTCTGCCAACTCTTCTTGTAGAAGCCAGAGAGTCACAGGGGTGTGTGGCACGTTGATGAACATGAGTCCTCTATGTGAAGATTTATGGAGCCTGAGAGATTGGCGCCCTGCTGCTGGAGCAAAAGCTAAAGTTGTCCTAGCTGAGCTGCTCCCATTGGCAAAGCAGTCTCTGAACAGGTTACTAGGGACAGATGCCTTCCTTTGTAGCAAAGAGGAATCAGGACAGGGAGGTGGGGGTGGCAGTCAAATCACCCCAAAGGATGAGCACAGTACCACTCCTCCTAGACAGGGCTTAGGTTCCTAGGGTTGCCGTTTGGGAAAGAAGCCCTACAAGGGTGACCCCGCCAATAGATGTCTGTTACTTGGCTTGTGGTATGTTTTCATGATATCAGGAGTCCACCTGATGATGTGTCAATGACTCGATGCTAGAGCACTTGCTTAGTGGAGGCAAGGCCCTGGGTTCCATCCCCAGCATCACACATGCATGTGCACACCCACAGGAGATCTCAGGTTAAGCATACTACTTCTCGTCACACTTAGCATACCTTGATACGTGGCTGTTGTTTCTATTTGGAGGAGGAAGGTGGACAGGGTCCCCACCATCCCCATCACAGGCTGGGTGCCTACCGTCCTACTCTGGCTTCCCCATACCTGTTACATGCCCCTCTGACGGAGCCCACTCTTGCCACTTTCCTTCCTGTTTTTCAAGCATAGTTTCCATATCCCAGCTCCAGTGGGCATTTGGGTTTGTCCCCAGGACCTTTCTCATCTCCCACTCCCATACCATCAACTGGGCTGGCTATAGACTAACAAGCCCGAGGCCAGATTCCTTTCTGCCTTAGAGTACAGGATCCTAATAGAATGGCCTTTGAGGGCAACCTAGTGTCCCGTGGGAAGTCAACAGGCAAGGCTCCTTGCTACGTCTGATACCTAGTCATGCCCGGAGGCTCAGATAGCTAACTATTGCTATCTGAGAGCATCTTTAAAGTTTGTGAGAGCATCTTTAAAGACAGCTGTGATGAAGTGGGGCGGGGAGCCAAAGGCACCTCGAAGTCAGCCAGTCTTCCCCCAGCAGGCTCAGGGAATGTCGGAAGTGCAGGGAGAGAGGGACCCTCACTTTTAGGAAGGAGGTATGGCCCAGACTCTAGGCCAACCTGGTGTATTAGTCAGGGGTCTCCAGAGGAACAGAAATGACAGGGTGAATCTACAGATATAGAGAAAGGGTATTTAGTAGAATAGCTTACAGGTTTGTGGTCCAACTAGTCCAACCATGGCTGTCTTCCAACAGAAGGTCTAAGAATCCAGTAGTTCGTCAGTCCACAAGACTGGATGTCTCAGCTGCTCTTCAATATATGCTGGAGTCACCAATTGTGAGAGTCAGTAGATTTGGTGACTCGGAATATAAAACTTATGACACCGTGGAAAAATAAGGAAAATGATGCTGCCAATTGGTTGTTCCTACCATCTCTGGATCAACTGCAAAAGGAAAAAAATGAGCTCCCCGATAAAATTAGCTTCTAGCATCTCAGAATGAAGGGCAATAATGAATTCAGTGATAAAAATGCACTGGTCCAGATGGTCACAGTCTTAAGGTTTTCAAGTGTGATCTGGAAGAGCATCTTCTCTCCAGAAGCCACAGAACTCAAGCTGCAGATTAAACCAAGGCCCTCATTTATAAGGTTGGCTAAATTATAGCAAAGATTCATGCCCCAGCCTTGGAGGACTTCTTTGTTAGAGTTAGGGCACATTGATTGGTAAAGGATGGAACTGTGTAACTTGGTGTGAAGATGGATGGAAAGATTCGGGGAAAGCTGAGAACTTTGAACCATGAGATTCCGAAGGGCTTATCTCACCTGAAGAAGTGATCTGTCCACTCTCAAGGGAAGATATACTCCCACCTCTAGCCCCTGAAATATTAGCTGTTCCACTTTTCACTAAGGGAATCAGTCCTTGTCGGCTAAACCAACAGTGACTTTCCCTGAAGGAGATGTCAGATAAGACATTATTGATGTCCCTCGGTCCCCACCAATAGCTGCCTCTAGACCTACAACCAGACTCACGGTTATGCAGACTCCTAGTAGGGGGATAGAAAGTGTAGTCCATGAGGAGGTTGCACTACACTACTAAAGAGCTTAATGAGTTTGCTAACTCATTCAAGCAGAAGTCTGGGAAATATGTGTGGGAATAAATTTTAAGGGTGTGGGATAATGGTGGAAGGAACAAAAACCTGGATCAGTCTGACTTTATTGATATGAGCCCACCGAGTTGGGATTCTAGGTTGAATGTGGAAAGATCAATTAGAAAGGTGTCAGACATTTGTCTGAATGGTTGGCTGGAGCATTTGTCAAAGGTGGTTTACTGAAAAAGAGTTGAAGATCCCTTGGCTTGATGAAGGGATTTCAAGGTTCCAGGAAATTGCAATGTTCGAGTGGGTATGCTGTGTAAAACCTAATCCTCCACAGTAGAAAAGCCCAGAAGACATGCCCTTTACTAATCCTATACTCTGCAAAAGGGGCACCAGCACATTTGAAGAAATTTGTTCTTGCCCTTTCCTTGTGTCAGACCTTAGGGTCTGAGACACTGCTGCTCCATTGAGTGAATTCAATGCTTTGAGGTAGGAGGGGCCAGGTAGAAGCACTGATTGGCCAAAAACAAAGTGATCATAGTTATCGCAGTGAGCAGCTCAGACAAAGCAATGTCCATGAGGGCCTGACCCATAATGGTCAGCACAGGCAAAGTGATTTCTATGATGGCATGGTGTGTATGGGCCTATGGTACTGGCTAATCAATCATGGCATTTCTAGGTACAAAACAGATAAGCCCTACTGAATTTTTGTTAGATCTGTCTGTATACGTGGAAAAAAATCTCAAGCAAATGGAATAAAGGCTACGTTGGATCATGGCAAAGGGGAATCTTGGCCTATGAACCAACTTCTAGATTTGAACTAGTTTGCAGACCTAGAATACCTTGAATAAAGGAACAGCCAGTTTCCCCTATGGACCTTGAAAAAATACCCAAGAGTTTTACTGTTTTCTCCAGTTCTCCCCAAAGGGACCTAAGGCCTTTTACAATGGTCCACTAGGAGAAAGGAAGCAGTCAGACCTTCCAGGGTCTGTTGGATACTGGTTCTGAATTAACACTGAGTCTAGGAGATCTCAAGAAACACTGGGGCCCTCCAGGTAAAGTTGGGGCTTATGGAGGTCAGGTGGGTGATTCATGGAGTTTTGGTTGAAGTCTGATTCACTGTAGGTCCAGTGGGTCCCCCCAAATTCCTCAGTCCCAGGATGTATAATTGGGATAAATAAAATTAGAAGTTGGCAGAATTCTCTAATGGGTTCACTTACCTGTGGGGTGAAGGCTCTTATGGTTGAAAGGCTAAATGGAAGCCTTTAGAGTTGCCTCTGCCAGTGAAGATAGGGAATCAGAAGCAGCATCCCTGGAGGAACTGCAGGAATTACTGCCACCATCAAGGACTTGAAGGATGCAGGGATGGCTCCCACCACATCTCCCTTTGACTCTCCTGTCTGGCCAGTGCAGAAGGCAGGTGGATCATGGAGAATGACGATTGGTTATCAAAACCTAAATCAAATAGTGACTCCAATTGCAGCTGCTGTACCAGATGTGGTGTACCAGATGTGACATCCAGACTTGAGCAGATGAACACATCTCCTGGTACCTGGCACGCAGCTATTGATGTAGCACAAGCAAGTTACATAAAGTAGATGCCTGAATAGCAATGGTTTCTACTACCATTACAATGCCATCTGCTGCCAAGCATGCACCTATAGGCTCATGGAGTGTTCTCTATGATCAGTTGACTCAGAAAGAGAGGACTACAACCTAGTTTGTTAATGGTTCTGCACATGATGTAGGCACCACCCAGAAGTGGATAGCTGCATCATTACGATGCCTTTCTGGGACAACCTATAAGACATAAGCAATGGAAAATCTTCACAGTGAGCAGAATGTTGGGCAGTATACCTGGCCATACATTTTGTTTAGAAGGGACATGGCCCCATATGAGATTGTTCACTGGTTTCATGGGTTATAACAAACCAGTCGGCTAGACAGTCAGGGACTTGGAACAAGCATGATTAGAAGATCAGTGAGAAAGACGTCTGGGCAAGCATGTGGATAGATCTCTCCAAATGGGCAGAAGATGTGAAGAGATACTTGTGTCCCATATAAATGCTCACCAAAAGGTGACCAAAGCAAAAGAGGAGTTCAGTAATCAAGTAGATGGATGACCCATTCTGAGGACAGTCAGCCTCTTTCTCCAGTCATCCCTGCCATCGCTCAGTGGACCCATGAACAGAGTGGTGGCAGAGATGAAGGGTATGCATGAGCTCAATGACATGGACCGCCACTCACCAAGGCTGACCTGGTTACAGCTGCTGCTGAGTGCCAGATCTGCCAACAGTGAGCCCCAGACATAGCACCACACCCTGGGATGACTCGGTGACCTGGTAGCAAGTTGACTACATTGGACCACTTTCTCTGTGGAAAAGAAAATACTTTGTTCTTGCTGGGATCTAATTCTGGCTATGGCTTTGCCTTTCCTGCATTGTAATACTTCTGCCAAAACCACCATCATGGACTTTCAGAATGCCTTATTTACCCTCATGGTATTCCACATAGTATTACTTCTGACCAAGGAATGAACTTCATAGCCAGAGAACTACAGCAGTAGGCCCATGATCATGGAATTCACTTGCCTTACTATGACACAGTTACAGTACCAATTACGTATATGCTTTTGAATCAGTATCCAGTATACGGTACAGTTTCTCCCATAGCCGGGACCCGCAGGTCCAGGAATCAAGGTGTAGAAAGGAACTGGTTCCACCCACTCACTGTCACTCTTAGTAACCCACTAGGGAAAATATTCCCTCCTGTTCCTTCTACCTTCAGTTCTGCTGGTCTAGAAGTTTTGGTTCCAGAGTGGGGAGTGCTTCAGCCGGGAGATACAGTAAACATGCCATTGTGATGAAAGCTTAGCCGTCCCTCTGGCCAGTGTTAGGAGGCGTGATCGACTCTGGTTACTAAGGGGAAACTGGATTGCTTCCTCACGATAGAAGAAAGATTATGTCTGGAGTGCCTGAGACCCTTTGCAATGCTTCCCGACCTTTCTAATGCTAAACTCTTAAATATAGTTCCTCGTGTTATGGTGACCCCCCACACACACACACCATAAAGTTATTTTCTTTATTTTGTTGTTGTAATTTGAATACTGCTATGCACCATGATGTGAAAGTCTGTGTTCTTCAGTGGTCTTAGGCAATCCTTCTGGAAAGGTTGGGTTGAGAATCACAGCTTAGGGCGTCTCTTGGTCTTACCATGTCCTTTGTCCATGCCAATGAGAAACTACACCGACCTAACCAAGACAGGATGCCAAAGGGCACAGAACCTTCAGGAATGAAGGTATGGGTCACTCCTCCAGGAAAAGCCTTAAGACCTACTGAGGTGCTTGCCAAAGGTGGAGGAAATACAGAACAGGAAATAGAGGAAGATGCCAATTCATACAAACTAAGGCCATGTGACCAGTTGCAGAAGCAAGGAATGTAACTAAGAATGCTTGTCACATTTTTGTAAAAAATATATCTGTACAGATATTTGTGTTTTCTTTCCTCAGTTTATCAAACAATATCAATTTAGAGAATATCAGTGGTTATCATACATAAGTTTGAGATACTATAAGAATGTCCCTCCAAGGACATTGCCACCTATTCTAAAATTTATAATGCATTTGTGGTCATATGAGGGATTGTTATATCATGTTAGGTATAATTATGATATGGCTATTGTTTTCATTTGGAAATTAATCATGACATAAGGAGATATGATTATATAAAGTTGACAAGGACTAGACCTGTGGTAGCTATTCTTGGTTGTTACCTTGACTACATCTAGAATGAATATCTGGAATGTACTAAAACCCATGTGACTTGGCACACTTATGAGAGGTGGTTATTATTATTATTATTATTATTATTATTATTATTATTATTATTAAATTATTTGGAGTGGGAAGACCCATCTTAGTCTAGATCTTTTGAGTTCCAACTAATCAGATATATTTGCCTCCTTTAGTTTACAGCCTAGTTCACACCATGGGCTTTCAGTATACTCTGAGCTTCTTGGAGAGGTTTTGGTAAGTTTAGAGGCTTCAGTAGCTGTAGATACTGGCAAATTTGAAAACTAATTCTAGATACTTAAATTTACCATTGTATGTCTGTAGCTCTAGAACTGCTTCTGGTACCAAAATCTGTATCAATCAAGGTTCTCTAAAGGAACAAAACTTATAGAATGAGTGTACACATATGGGATAAACATATCCCATATATTTATTTATATTCCACACACACACACACAGGATTTATTTAAAATGTGGTTTTCAGGCTGTGGTTCACCTAGTCCAACAATGGCTATCTACCAGTGGAAGGTCCAGAAATTCAGTAGTTGTTCAGTCCTGAAGGCTGGATGTCTCGGCTGGTCTCCTGTATACACCACAATCCCAAAGACGTGGACTCTAATGTTAGTGATGGAATGAACTTGCCACCAAGAGCAAGCTGGCAAAGAGAGAAATCTTCCTTCCCTCATGTCCTTTATGCAGGCTGCTAGCAGAAAGTAGCTCACAAGATTTGGATTAAAGGTATATTTTACTATCTCAAAAGATAGGATAAAAAAGTGGGTTGGAAGTGGTAGGAGCACTTAAAATGATTTAGTCTAGCAAAGATCCCTCACAGGTGTACCCAGCCACATGGGTTTTAGTTCATTCCAGGTGTGGTCAAGTTGACAACCAGGAGTAGCCATCACACCGGGTCATCAGTGAGTGGGAAATGATGTAACGACAGAGAGCCTGCTGTAGGGGCCAGAGCAAGGCAGCATCTGATTCTCTTATGAGTGACGGAGGCTGCTCCACAGGCTTAGCAGACTACAAATATATCCCGAGTGCTGGGGGATAACGGTGGTTTTGGTGCCTTCCAGGAAAGTTGAAGGAATGGAGCCTTGTTTTATACGGCACCGCAGAGCATCCATACCGCACCTTCAGCTCTCATCAGTCTCGTTCACGGATGCTGGAGCTTTCGGTCCCGGAGCAGGAGCCTCCCAAGGCTGCTGGACCACCACCCCAGGCAGAGACTCCGGAAGACGAGGAAGAGTACACAGGTAATAAACCTAAAGGAGAGGAGATGGGTAGCCTCCCAACCTCACTTCCCACGGTAGCTCTCAAAGATGGGGCCCCTTCAGGCAAAAGGTGGGGTTTTGGTTGTAAGTCTTATCTTGCCTGGAAGTTGTAATAATGACAGTAATTTGCACTCACACAGCTCCTTCCATCCAAGGCTCTCCTAATACTTTACCGACCAGTAAGTATACTTCAAACCAGTAAGTACTCTCTGATCTTTCAGGCTGGGCCACCTGAGCTCCTTCCAATATGCCCAACCAGAACTGGGGCTTGCCCTGGGTTACTTCATTTTAGGGTTGCCCCCCTTGTTCAAAGTCCCTCATCACAAGACTCAACATCTGGACTCTCTCAAGTCCATCCATTTTGAACAACCATAAATGAGAGGGAAACTTGGGTTCCATGAGTTTGTTTCCAAAAAGGAGCTGATGACTGAGAAGTGACCATTCTCCAGAACCACTCTCCTGGTTCCCAGGAGAAGTTGCCAAGAGGTGAACCAGTATAGATTAGTGCTATGCAGAAATATCTTCAAATGCTCATAACATGTAAAGACTCTTGGTGTGGAGGCTTCTACTGCTAACCCATTGGCATGGTGGCCGCAGTCTTTAGACCACTGGCTCATCTGCAAGGTAGCTAGGAGTCAGGTAACGTACACATGCCTTTGGACACCTCCAGGTTCTGGACAGAGAGCAGATGGTCTTTGAGCTGAAGAAGCTTATTTTCCTCTGGGTCATCCCACGGCAGTTATATTGCACTGGTTGTTTCTGGTTGGGCATATTTTTCTTAGCTAAATGCCCTAGCTGCTTGACAAATGATGGGTACTATCTCAGAATATGGATAACTAGATGGAATCTTCCCACCAATACAAATCAAGCATAAACACTGGTCGATTCTATTTAAAAAATTTTTTTCTGCCATTCCTTTAAAACAAAACATTAAATTATATATGGGCTAATCTGCTGTTTTCCCTTGTGATTTATAAACCATGGCAAGATTTAGTAATTATTAATAAAGAGCTGATTTTCCCCCTCAAAACCTGCTACTTACTCCAGCCACACACACTGGCATCTCACCCTTCTGATGTTCTGCTCTCAGAGTGCATGGTCCCTACCCAGCACAGCCCGGATGAAGAAAGAGGTTTCCATGGAAATAAGATGGCTCTTGGGAAAGCTCCCTGAAGTCTAGGGGGAAACTAGAAGAGAGATACAGTCACAAAGGCAGGCCAGAATGACTGGGGTGCCATGGCATGGGTGACCAAGCAAGAGAAGTGAGGAATAGCTAGACTCTTTAGAGTCCCAAGAAAGGGAAAGGGGGCACAGGTTGTGGCTTTCAGAACATGGACAGCTGGTCATTGATAAACTGTACATTTGTGGTGATGCCACAGCTGTCATTGGCTTCCCCTGGACCTTATAAGAGAGTAGTTGCCTTGTTAAGAAAGACAGAGACAGTTCAATGAAGCAGGGGTCCCAGGAACCAGCAGGAGGAGAGGAGAGACAGACAGGAGAGGTGGAGGGCCAACACTCCTTGGGACAAGAAATAGAGGAAGTGAAAAAGGACAGAGGAGGGAATATGTGTAAATAACAAGGACCCCAAAGTAGCAGCTGGCAAGACTGCCCACCACAGGGAAATGGCGCTTCTATAGAAGGTGCTCAGCATTGCAATGATCTGTTTTCTATTGCTATAACAAAATCCCCAAAGCTGAGTGCTTATATGGGAGGGGGGGGAGAGGGAGAGAGGGAAGGAGTGAGGGAGGGAGGGAGGAAAGGAGAGAGAGAGAGAGAGAGAGAGAGAGAGAGAGAGAGAGAGAGAGAGAGAGAGAGAGATGGGACTTGAAATGCAGCCTGCCTTTCCATCTCAGGAAAAATCCTTTTGGCTGCTTCACAAGAGAGCAGAGATTCAGGAAAACCATGGATGGCAAGGCTGTTCTTCAGAACCCCCTGCCCTTGCTGGAACTAACTCAGTGTCATAAGTGAGCATTAACCCCTCCAGAGGGTAACATCCAAAGTGTTTTTATACTATGTGCCCCTGGGGTTTGCATCATGGGGACAAACACCTAAGAGAAATGATCAAAAGGAGGAACAATTTATTTTGGCTCCCAGATTCAGAGGCCCCAGTTCATTTTTGCTTAGGCCCATGCTCTGAGTAGTGGAGTAAAACATCAATGATGGAGCAGGTGGGTGGGGTGGAGGTGCTCACTGATGCCAAACAGGAGAGAGAAGACAGATAGGAAGAAGCCAGTGCCCCACTTTCCATAGTTCTACTACCTCCCCAAATCTGCCAACATTTTGAATCCATCAGCAGCTGAACCTTGATGAGGTCAAAGGCATCACTGGTCCAGCCCTCTCTGGAAACATCCTTAGAGACACACACATACAGGTTTATGGAAGTCATCACCTAAACATCCCCCAAGCCCATGATTAGACAATCAAAGCTAGTCATCACACTAGGAGGTTTCACAACCTCAGCACCATTGCTAAGGACCAGATTCCAGCTCATTAACATTTCAGGCTAACACCAAACTAGACCAAACCCCTGGCCAGAACCAGGCAGCAGGACTATTCTCCAGGTAAGGTAAGTGGTAGACTGAGGCTACACTGGAGTCTAGAGTCAAGGGGAACATGAACAATGACACTAGCAAGAAGGGTGGAGGACCAGAGAACAAGAGGACTAGGAACCAGAAAGCCTGCCAGAAGTGAGGATAGCAAGCAACCGCAGTAGGCAAGATAAAGCTAATGAACAGCTTGGAGTGAGGGCCAGCCTACAGTGACAGAGCCATCTGGTGGTGTCAGCAGACTCCACAACCACCACCAGAACACATCAGTATACTTGATTGAAGAGCAGACCATGGGCCGGCCCCACCTGAGAAACCAGGCTCAGCAGATCTGGGGTGCTCTGAAGTCTACACATGTAGAAGGCAAATAAGACACCACAGGTAGGGTATACCTAGGCTTATTGAAATGGGGAACCTGGCTTGGGGAAAGAAACAGCCATTGAGCAAGGAAAATGAATGAGCCTCATGGTGCACACCTGTAATCCCAGGAACTTGGGGTGGGGAGTTGTCTGAGGTAAGGCTTACCAGGGCTTACCAGGGCTGCAGAGTGAGTTCAAAGCCAGCCTGGTCAACCTACAGAATGTCTGTCTCAAAAAAACATATGTGTAGGCAATATTGCTCAGTGGTAAAGCATTTATTTACACAGCATTTGTGCAGCCCTACAGTCAATCTCTGGTCTTGGGGGGAGAGAGAGAGAGAGAGAGAGAGAGAGAGAGAGAGAGAGAGAGAGAGAGAGAGAGAGAGAGAGAGAGAGAAGAAGAAGAAGAAGAAGAAGAAGAAGAAGAAGAAGAAGAAGAAGAAGGAGGAGGAGGAGGAGGAGAGGAGAGGAGGGAGGAGGGTGGAGAGAGGAGTAGGACACCAACTTGCTTTCCTGATTCATTGATTTGGTTTCTTTTTTTCAACCCTGGACTTGCCCCCCAAAGCACAAGAAATTGGCCTTTCAAATTAGCCTGTGTTGGTTAACCCCGTGGGGCTGGGATCTGCTATTAGCCAAGCTGTTCAGAACATTTAAACACGCCTTTTGCTGGGATCCTCTGTTCTCTGTGCTGCAGAGCACACTGACTCAGGAAGCCAGGCCTCGGAGTCACTTTCAGCTAATTGAGGAGACATAATTCCAGATTGTGACAGAAACAGATGCTCGTGGAGAGAATGAGTTAGTGGGTTACAGCCTGGGCCGCAGCATTCCTGGGAGAACGTGGGTAGTTGGGGTGAGATAGCTGGCTAGCCAGGGGGATCTGATTCTGCATGTTTCATGGATGAGATGAAGTTTGATGTTTGGCTCTTAAAACCATCCAGAAAGCCACATGTTGGTTGATTGGTTGGTTTATGAATTTGATAGCTGTCCTTGGCTGGACAACGTCATATCCCAGCCTCTCCAACTGAGGGCTGGCTGCTGCCCATAGCCTTGATGCAGTATCAGAATTCTGCTGCCCTGGCTGTCATTTAGAGTCAGCCATCTCTTCCAGAGATGCTTGATGAAACTTACCACTGTGGGAAGACCTGAGAGGCAGGGACAGGCAGACCAGTCTCATCAGCATCCTGTGGACCAATACTGGAGAAGGCCCAGTCCAGGCCCCTGCTGAAGGCCATCTCTACTTAGGGACTTGCTAGGACATTTGCCTACAGATGGTGAAGAGGTGTCTGCCCTTGCTCCACCCTTCCTTCACCGACACTGCCACATTTCAGCCACCAGCATATATTCACTTTGTACTTCGTCCACACAGATACGTCCTAGGTATTTGCATTGAACAAGCTAGACTCCATGCTGTTTGACACCATTCTGTCTGTGAGGAAGTAGGGCTTGTGTTCCTGTCTCCCCCCCCCCAACATGCTTGATCTTTCTAAGGTAGAGGTAATTGTTACTGAACTTAGGGGATATCATCTGTACTCTAAAAAGCTGAGTTGAGCTACCCATCCTTAAGAAGCCAGTTAAAACAATCAAATGAATATTAAAAATCAGGAAGGGGAGATTTATTTAATGTGGCTGCATTAGAAAAAGGGGACATGGAAGTCCTCTGATCCCACAGCCCACCCCAAGTTCATGCTCACAGTCCTGAAGTGTAGATCAAGGGCACATCTAAGCAGTGTCTGGGATAAGTTCTGGTTCCAAACACCATTGTCCCATCACTGTCTGGGTTACAGTCCCATTACCGTAAGGTCATATGACAAGTTATAAACCCCTGTGGTGACCAGCTCCCCTTTAGCTGACTTTTTTCCTTCCCAGCATGAGATTCCAGGGGTGTCTTATTTCTCGGGCTTCTGTCATTTCAATGATCTCAGCCAGACTGAGACACAGAGTTCTTTAAAGAGGTCTTCCTCTCCACTGCCTTCTGGGTTGTACAGAGAAAGTTCTGCAGGAGGCAGAAGGCAAGCCCTTAAGCGACTGGTCACAGGGCCACAGCAGAATGCTGCTGTGCCTTGGGGTGGGGAGGGAGAGAGGTGGCCAAACAGTAGACGGATGAAAGGAGGAGTAGACGTTCCCCCACAGCTGACTCTTGGGTGAGGCCAACAAGAAGCTCCAAAATAATAAAGTCTTGGAAGACAGGGTTAGGATGTGGCGCAGGTGGTGAATTTTAGAAGTGTCAGGCTTGTCTGCCTAGAACACAGAATAGGCCATCTAGAACATCCTGGGGGAGACCTCAGCTCTGCAAGGGCTTCACAGTGGGAACTGTGGCAAATGGAGATCCACAGGGCAAACTGGGGAGATATCAACAAAGATGAACCTTAGGGAGGGAAGCAAACTAAGCCGGGAGGGCCTCCAGACAGGGAGGGGGGATGAAGAGGCCTTTGTGCTCCTCTGGAAAGCCCACTGTGGGCTGAGAGGATGGGGGCTTTTGTGTTCATGTTCTGCATGAAACCAGTGTCCTTCACTTTTACTTCCAGACCCAATCCCCATTTTCTGCTGACACAAACTTGGCAGAAGGCTTTTTCCTCCTAAACTCTCAGAAGCCTTTCCAGTGCCTCCTCCAGCCCCTCCCTGTATCCCCTCCAACCTCCAGGGATGCTTTCCCTCTGTGTGCATAGGCAGTCACCTCAGGCTGGCTTCGGCACTGAGAAGCAGAACCTGCAGCCATGCCCGTTGCAGTTGAGGAGGCTCATCCCTGCCGGGCCCTGGGGAAGGACCTGACAGTTTTCGATGGCTTTTCCAACAACATGGAACCCACAGTTAGAACTAAAGTCACCTGAGGAGACTTGGGGGAAGACATGGTGGCTTCCTGCTGACAGCTAGAGTGAAGGAAGCCAGGAGCGGGGAAAGGCTGCAGGAAAGAGCTCAGCCCACAGTCACCATGAGCATTATCCAGTGCCATGTTCCTAAAGGTCCCTGTCCCTTTACATGCTGTGTAACATGGACACACCAGGTGCAGAAATAGACACCTCCTCCACCCATTTCCGGTATAATCCACGCTGCGCTGTTACAACCCGAACAACCAACTGCACTGCTTCATTTTTTGCAGTATGTATAACAAGGGGACTGGTCCCATCGTGATGGCTCTAATGTCCTAGTTCCCATCTCCCCACTGGCCTTCATCTCTCACTACTGTCAATGACTAAATACCACTCACTTTCATGCCCTTCCTCCCTAGGGGGTCAGAACAGCCAGACTCAGGCCCAGCCTGGGATCACTTCCTGTAAGTAGGTCTCAGATGTAGTCTGTACAAGACACCACTCTTGAAGGAAGTTCTCCAGACCTAGGGGTTGTGGTAACCTGACAGAGGGACCCATGGGGCTGGATTGGATGGAGAAAGCATCTCTCTGGGTGAAAAGAAGTGCTTGTGTCTTTAAGGTGTGTGCCATCCCGAGTGTGGTGACAAAGGCTGTGATGGTCCCAACGCAGACCAGTGCTTGAACTGTGTCCACTTCAGCCTGGGGAACTCCAAGACAAACAGGTAACAAGTGGCTGGAGCTGCTGTCTGTATACCCTAGAGCCCCAGGTTGTAGCACTAAAGTGGCCACACTGAACAGTATAACTCTTGGAAAAATAAAAGATCGAATCAAAGTAAACAGCTTTGCTTTTAAAAAAGAAAAACAAAGTTTAGCATCTTGTTTTTAATCACACAAAGATACAAGTCCATTCTGAAACAGTGAGAAGTTGGACACTTTGCTGGCCATGCTTAGAAATCATCCTGCATTTATACTAGATCACCCTGAGTACACAAGCCTGCTCATGGAAGATTGTGGACATGTGTGTTTCATAACCCTGTACTGTAAGCCTCAGAGGACCAGCCGGGCGACTTGGCTCTTAGGATGCTGCTGGCTATGGGATTCCCTGGCAGCTCCCTAAAAAGTCTGTGAAGCTTCCTGTTCCCTGAAGGAGGCCTCTGACCGACCTGACCTGGGACATCGTCTTAATTAGGGTTTCCATTGCTCTGAAGAGACACCATGACCAAGGCAACTCTTATAAAGAACAACATTTAATTGGGGCTGGCTTACAGGTTCAGAGGTTCAGTCTGTTATCATGATGGCAGAAAACATGGCAGCATCCAGGCAGGCATGGTGCTGCATCTTGATCTGAAGGCAACCAGAAGGAAGGTCTCAAAGCCCACCCCAACAGTGACACACCTGCTCCAACAAGGCCACACCTCCTAGATGTCTCACTTCCCACTAGCCAAGCATTTTCAAACCACCACAGACACCCAACCTGTGGCCAATTGTCCCAGCTCAAACTGTCCCTTCAGTGAGGAGTATGTAAACCTCAGACCCTTATACCACTCCCTAATGGGCTTGAAGCTTTCCTTCTTTTTATTTACAATGCACAAATCTTCCTGAGCTGCGTGTGCTGCGTGTGCCTGGAATGGAAGGTCAAGGTGCCAGCAAGAAAGTGCTGTACACACTAAAGGTCTGGGTGCAGATACTCAGCATTGCTAAAGCATGTCCACAAGGAACAGCAGGCCAGGCGGACCAGGCGGGGATGTGCTATACATGGTGGATGTAAGAGTCCCCATCCCTGGGACATAGCGTGGCTCTGAGCAAGGGCAGTCATTTATAGCTTCATTCATGGACCATCGATGCAAGCACCAAAGTGGTATTTGACCAGTCAGAAATTCCAAGTCAAGCCTGGGAGATAATGGTGCATTCCTTTAATCCCAGCACTCAGGAGGTAGAGACAGGTGGATTTCTGAGTTTGAGGCCAGTAAAGTGAGTTCCAGGACAGCCAGGGCTACACAGAGAAACCCTGACTCCAAAAACAGAGAAAGAGAGAGAGAGATTGATTCCAAATCAGTACCAAAGTCATAGCGCCTGCGGAAAACCAAATAGTTCTTTAGAATGGAAAAGGATCCCGGCTTTATTTGGTTGTTTTGTTTAGACCAGGTCTCCCTATGTATGTAGCTCAAACCAACTTTGACTTCAGACTCTTCCTGCCTCAGCCAAGTGTTGGAATTGTAGTCTACCAGACCCAGCTCCTGGGATCAGATTCCTGTTCTTCAGACCTGCCTGTTTGTACCTAGGACGCCCCCCACTCAGCTGCAGTCAGCAAACATAGGGGAACTTCTTTATGGTTTAACCCCCTGCCCCCGGGATTCCATGTTCTCAACATTTTACCCACCTAGCTATGAAACCTCAGCCCATGTCAGAAGCACGCAGGGTGGGCATAGGGTTGCACTGAAACAGAGAGCCTCACCTGCCCTTGTTCCCACAGGAAGTGTGTGAGTGAGTGCCCCTTGGGCTACTTTGGGGACACAGCAGCAAGACGCTGTCGTCGGTGCCATAAGGGATGTGAGACATGCACAGGCAGGAGCCCAACACAGTGCCTGTCCTGTCGCCGTGGGTTCTATCACTACCAAGAGACGAACACGTGTGTGACCCTCTGTCCTGCCGGACTTTATGCTGATGAAAGTAAGTGGGACAGTCAACAGACACAGGCATAGATGCATTGGCCCCTCTTCCGGACCATGCTTTCCTATTTAGGGAGGGTTTTCTAGGCCCTTGTCCTCTCAGACCTCTTGTGGGACCTTGCACCAGGCCAGGGGGCAAGGATGTGAAGTCACAGCCTGCCGTACAGTAGTGAAAGCACTGTGGAAGTTAGTCCAGCACACTGGAATTTGTTCTCTACTAAGGGCAGGATGCAGAAAAAGGGAGCTCGCCCTCAGCTCATCCTCACTGTGCTGGCTTCCATAACTGGGAGAGGGAAACTCGTTCGGCAAGAGGTGAAAGAGAAGGTTTGTGCTAAATGGACATATGATATACAGCTCTCGGTGAGCTGAGGACTTTGGGAACTCTGCGGGTACCACCCCGACTTTAGTCCTCCCATCTTAGCCCCTGCACTGGTCCACACTGTCACCTGTCATACTGTGGCTGTTAGACCTGGGGAAAGGAGCCAAGAAAATTTTAAACACATATCAAGCCATCAAGGAAAGACTCTCTTTAGAGGGGAAATGGCAAGTCACAGAGGAACATGTCCCCAGGCTTTGGGGACACAAGTGTCAAGGCAGGCTCACTTTCAGCTGGACATGTAGGTTCCTCACCTTGTTGGCCAGGTCAGCCATCCTTCACCACTGTCTTTGACACCAGCTGAGTGCATGTGATGCCACCCACAGGCCCAAGGAGGCTGTGTAGAGAGCCCCTGGCTCTCGGCCTGGCATGTTGCAACGACACCAGCAGGGGTTTGATGAGCTTCCAATACACACGAGCTTGGTAATAAAGCATGGAGCACAGGTGGGGCTTGGAGCATCCCCCAAAAGCTGCTGAGGAGGAGGGAGAGAGGAACCAGTGGCCTCCGGAGTACCTCAGAGGTTTATAAAGATCTGCACCTGGTCCAAGGATACTCAGGGGTTGGCTCCTGTAGAGAAGAGCCACCTCTGAGGCCAGCTGGTCCTTTGACTTGATTGAGTTACTGCAAATAAGGGACATGGGAAGCTCAGGGTCTAACACCCAGCGCTGTGGTCATTTCCTGCTCCGCTCTGGAGAGGGCACTGGGGACAGCTGACATTACCAAGGCCACCAAGCATGCTGGGGCTTGTTTTCCACTCTGAGCCCCTCCGTGTCATCCTCTGCTTGCTGTCTTCCTGCCTTTCTCCAGGTCAGAGACTCTGCCTCAGGTGCCACCCGAGCTGTCAGAGGTGTGTGGAGGAACCGGAGAAGTGCACTGTGTGTAAGGAGGGATTCAGGTGAGCCCACCCTGAGCTGTGGGTGGGGGAGGAGGAAGGCAGGACCCACACTGTGTTTGCTTGCCTGAGAGTTTGCTTCTTTTCCTGAAAGCTGAAATGTCAAAGACATGGAGCCCACAGAGACCTGTCTGTCAGGTCAGGGGCTACTGGAGAGGAAAGCTGGAAGGTTGGCCAGAGTCTCTACATTCTAGGTTTGGAAAACTGGTTAAAGTGGCAGTTGAACACAGGAGATAGCAATAGTTTGCTGTTGGGGGGTGGAGTCAATGGGGCTTCTCAGAAGCACATGGCACCTTCTCCTGCATTAGCAGACCCCTCTACTCCACTCAGGTTCCCCTCCTGGCCCGGGACACAGCTGCAGTGGCTACTACCCTCCTGTCTCCATTTCCCCTAACCACCCCAGATTCTTCCTTCACCCAGAGAGTCAGCTTGGCTCCCTGAGGATGTCCAATAGTTTCTTGATCCTCCCTGCTCCACAGAACTCGGCTCTATAAAGCTCGGCATTTAAAAACAAAAACAACCAAAACCAAACGAAAATGAAACCGCAGCTTTGCTAGGCTAAGGGGTGTTCTCAAAACAATGTTGAAGTCTTTTGTTTGAATCATTCACTGCAGCCAAATTGCATTTAGTGACATCAAGTGCATATTACCAGTTACTATCCAAAGGTGTAGAAAGCGAATATTAAGAAAGCTGCAGACATGCCCATGTCGATGGACTAGCAACATGGTCTCCTTGGAAAGAGAGATAGAGGAGTCATCAGAGCTGAGAAACCTCACGGGTTCCTGTCCAAATGACAGTGAGGTTAGGTGAAGCCTAAGCACCCGTGTTTGCAGCAGATGCCCAGGTGAGGTGATGCTGTGGTCCAGATAGGGCAGCAGGTGCACCGTGAGGCACTTCAAGGCTGTGTCCCACTCACCCAGCTCACCCTCTCCTCCCACTCACCTCAAAGGGGAAGCTCTTCAATGAGGAATGATAGACAAGACCCTAGAGAACATCTGCTCTTACTGCAAGTGTCCCCACCAGTGTTCCCCTGTTTAACCCTGAGAGCAACGTATGAAGTCATTGGTGCTACTCACAGCTTTCACGCAAGGGAGATCAATGAATGTCCCGGAGGGCGCCATACAACTGCCTTGGTGACATTACCTCCATCCTGCCCTTTCAGATCAGAGTCTGGAGGACAGGGAGGGAAAGCAAGACCTTCCAAAATGGCACATCTTACTTGCTGCTCTTTTAAACCTGTTAGCTTGACAGAGCAAGATTATCTAAGCAAAGGACCCAGAATCCACTGCTCCAAGAAGATATCCCCCAAAAGGGAACACAGCTGAGAGAAAGGGGACATTTTACTAAAGGCCATAGCTACAGACTGAGAGGGGCCAGCTTTAATATCCTGGGCCCCTCTAGGACTGGCATGTCCTGCTACAGACCCTCGAACCCTGGGCTGTTAGCTTGAAGCTGTAAAAGATGGAAAACTGTGGACCCAACTCCCTGAACACTATTTCCCAGAAGAAAGGTACCAAGGAGTCCAATATATCTATTCCTATGTCCTGTGGGGAAGAGCAAAGTCAGGTACAGATACAGGGGAGGAAGAGCCTCTCAGGCAGCAGTCACTCTGCAGGCTTGCGGGTGCAGTGATAAGCTTACATGGAGGAGCACGAACAATTCAGGGACACACCGCCAGCCGAAATCCACAGAAAGCTTCCTTTTATGGCCCAATGTCCTCTTCAGCTGTGACTTCAAATCATTGCTGCCGTGTCACAGCTGTGAGAACAGCCTAGCTGCAGCCTCCTAGCAATCCATCTCTTTAGAGGGATAAACACTGGAGGGGTTCACAGGGAAGTTATTACAAACATGATTTAACTGTCCTTGCATGGCGGCCCTGGCATCACGGTGGGCAAGAATCCCAGGCGAGCGAGGGAGTGTCTGCCATCTGTGGAGGGGAGCTCGCAACCCTGTGGGCATCCACCCCACTGGATGGAGATGCAAAACATGGGGGTGGGGGCTGGGGGGGTCACCTACTTTACATATGTAGCATGGCATATTTACACTCTGGTCATTGAAATATGGATGGGTGGGCAGCATCCACTGATATCCCATAAATCTAACAATCCTCGCACCTGTCCGTCCACTGGCACCCTATCCCACGAGTTGAGAGCTTAGTTCTCAGTGCTGGTCCCGACTCTGAGACTAGTCCCAGACCCCAGGGTGAACCACCCCGGCTCCCAGCTGGCTGTCGGAGTTCCCTCTGTCTCTTCTGCTTTGCTACTATGCCTGCTCCCAGAACAGGGTGACATCTTCCTTACTTTAGACATTTATTCCGCAGGTGTTAGAAAGGAGGCAGATGACGTGGTATTCTATACACAGCAACACTGGCAGGGTCAGGAGCATAGGACCTCCCATTCCAATGGAGTTGGGTGCAACACCCTTTTAGCAGGTGGATTTATGTGTTCTTTGTATTCAGAATGGTCCTTGAACTTATGGCAATACCCCTGCCTCAGCCTCCTGAGTTATGTATGTGTTCTTTTTTACCAACTTGGAAACTCCAAATCATCTCTCTTGGAGTTGCCATGGAGACTCCATTATGGAGGCCTGTGTTAATGTTAACATTATTGGCCATTGGTGACCAGTTGCGCCTTCAGTCTCTTTTACCTCCTCTGAGGTTGGTGAGACTGGAAACTTTCGCTCTCTGATCAATGGTCTGTCTACCTGGCAACCAGTCCCCCTACCACAAAGCTACAGAAGAGCCCTGGCAACCAGCTATCTCCTCAGCTTGTAAAAATGACACTTATCACTGCTGATTCTAGAGAATTTGGAGCTGCGTGCCAGGATGAAGACTAAACAGATATTTCTTATTATAAGTCACATCACAGCAGGGCGTGCTGGAGCTGACAGGTGCACTCCAGAGCCCTTGCTCAGTCCGTTTATCAGCAAACCCATTTAAACCTGTATCACGCACAGTACAATCCCAGAAACCCAAGACATCATAGTAGGTGACATTCACTTACAGGGACATTTGCCAGACACTGTTGTATATGTATTTGCTCAGCGAGTCTTCCAAGCAGTTTTATGCTGTAGGAACCAATTTCTAGGAGGAAACGAGCTTTGCTGGTTTGCCTGGGTAGCTGGGAAGCGGTGGAGCCAGGACCTGCATTGGTAGTTTGTGTTCATAATGCCCTTCCGGGCTGCTGAGCTAAAGGACAGGTACGTAGGCACTGATGGGGTAAGAAAGGAAGGCCAAAGCCAGGTGTAGCAGTTTTCCAGATGCCAGGAGAGGCTCTTGTTTCAAGTTCACATAAAATAGAGTTTTAAGTAAGGACGAACCCAGAGCAGATCCAGGACTAAAGGTCAACCTTGTGACTATTAATACACACACAAAGAGACACACACACATACACCCACAAATGTAGATCCTCTGGGGATTCAGACCAGTAAGCTAGAAAGAACTAGCTTGCCATAGTAGCAACTGCTCAATGCTCCAGGTCTCCAGGGGAGTGGGGGATGTCTGATTCGGGTTTCAGAAAAAGCTGTAGAGATAAGCCATCACAGAGGTAAGAGAAAGCTGGGAGCTTTGACCTCTTGCAGCAGGCTGGAGGCCTCAGAGCCTCCAGCTGGCTTCAGGACAGCTTTGCCAGCTTTCAGTAGCAGGGAACCTTCGGTGACACAAAGCGCTCTGCTCTGATGACTTTTATTTCCTCCT